>NW_009647690.1:388545-459168 GCF_000708025.1 Charadrius vociferus
CAGGCACTTAGAGCAAAAGTTTTGTTTGCCTTTGGTAATTAAATGTAGAACCGGCAAACCCACTTTTGGAGTAGCATCCTTTTTGCCCCTGTATTCTTAAAGCATTGACTGTCACAGGCTAAATAAACTGCAGTTCATTGACTTGGTCAAGTCCTGACAGGCTTTCTGGCTGTGATGTCATTTACACTGCACAGTTGAGGAGCAATTCCTTGAAGTCACTACGAACATGAGCAAGTTGGAAAGTTAAGTCTTAGGGCAAGTGCCCCAAAAGAATGTCTGCAGTCTAATTTCTCTTTGTCTTTTTCTGTTTGTGGTTTTTTTTTTTTTTTTGGGAGGGGGGCTTTGGGGTTTGTTTTTTGTGGGTTTTTATAGCAGGATGAGTAAAATTCTCCCAAATTGTGGAAAATTGTCATTTTGTGCTACTGATACCGGTTTTAAGAAAATGTAATGGATTCAGATTCTGATGGAATCGTATTTACTTTATTATTCTAAATGGTGTGCATGTTTATCTGTTGTGTGTGTGGTTGTTATGGAGCCACGTAGCCGAATGATTGGAGGGGGCTGTCTCATTTTCCCAGTGGCCATTTGTTGTTGCTAAAAATGACAGCACAACTGTTAGATGCTCACAGTGACTTTTTTGGGTGCTGAGCTCCAGGATTCTTCCTGGGTGCACAGGGCTTGGCTGAGGTGCTCTTCTTGTGGGATCCTCAAGGTCTATGTAAGAGGACATAATGATGATTGCTAAGCCTTCACATCAGGCTGTCAGCCAAACAGTAACAATCACCTACTCCGGGTAATGATGATCTGGATTACTTGTGACAGCCCAGTGCAAGCGCTAGTGTATAAGCAAGAGCATTCTCGTCCAAATCTGGAAGGTATCCCGCTTTCAACAGCGCGCGTGGTAGAATCGATAATGGGTTTTATGGTTACTGGGGAGTAACAGATAAAACTCTCTAAAATGCACAGATCCGTTCACATAAACTAGAATAACTCTTTTAAAAGCCTCAAATGGCTTCTCTAGTTCACTGATAAAACTATCAGCAAATCCACAATCTTGTCGCTGATGACTTATATGACTGTTATGTGCTTGCAGGATGAAGCTCTTCAGTGACAAACTTAACAGCGATATAAATACAGTAAAACGTTAAACCTGTATGATTCATTCAGTTGCAAATCAAATTCCAGATATTGCAAACTTGAAACCAAACCAATGGAGCGGTGTTTTGTAAGCGCTTGGAAGCACTATGTGTGATAATGTAAGAACAAAACTGATGAGAAAATGAGAACTAAACATTTAACATCAGAATTGATCTACCTGAATGTGAACAGCTGTGCTGTATAGTCTCTGGAGCGAAAGAGGTGCTCCTGGGGCTCAGCTCTGCTCAGTTTAACATGGTCACCTAAAATAGGTCAGATGAATCTTGCTCAGAAAGTGCCTCTTTTTTGGCATGAGTTGTATGGGGAGCTCCGATGAATTCTGCATGGACAGGCTGGACGTGTAAGCGTAATAGCAGTCCACAACTGGTTCAATTTCTTCCATTTACTTCCTTGTATTTGCTGAACTCCTCACATCGAGCCAGTGAGAAGACTGTTTAACCTTGTGCTTGCTGCATGCAAGAGGGACTAGACAAAAGGCTTTATTTTATCCTTTTGGATAAAATAAAATCCAAAGGCATATATTCTGCAAAGTCTTTGGACATCACATTTGACTTTACACTGTTTCTAGAGGAAAAGACGTTTCACCGTGGGGGTGAATAAACCTTTCAGAAACCATTGGAAACTACTTCTGCTGGCTTGAGAAAGACTTAATAGAACTTTTTAAGCGAGGTTGCCGTGTTCTTACAGGATAACCAATATCCTAAATAACAGTAACGGGTAGCCTCGATACCATGCGTATTACAGTATTTCCATTGCCTTCTAGAAAAAAGGATGAACAAACAGAGCAATGATCTCTCACCAAGTAGTCACAGCCCTTTCTTATTACCACCACCTGTGGCTGATTGCCTTAACAGGTGGTTGGAGAAGCATATGAAACAGAGCTGAAAACATATGTAAGTATCTAAATCAGGCATTTCTGAATTATTTTGTAGGAGAAATGTACTGTGTGTTAATCAGCTGATTTCACAAGGATCGTGTTCTGATGATGTTTTAATGAGTTTTACTTTTTGGGAGTGTTAAAGCTATGGCTAACACATCCACCTGCCAGATTTGCCAAGACAAGCAGATTAGGCTTTGGTGGAGGCAGCTAAATAAGACACAGGTGCGATGAGAAACGAGCCAGGAAGACTAAGTCATAAGGCTCAGACCTGGACCTGATTGTGCCAGTCTTCAGTGCTGTTTGGAGCTTGTGTGGATCCTTGTGCTGAGTCTTCAGAGTAATTATAGCGCGCTAATGAGAAAGTGTGAAATCCGTGCCTGCGGCCGTGGGGACATAGCGGACTGGATTTCATGTTGGGTAAGCTCTGGCACAGCTTTAGTCCTCTGTGCTATTTCACATTTCTCCACCAACATTTGAATTAATCCTTTCTTGTTCGTGCTTTGTTCTGTGTTATTTGATGCCTGGGGCTGCCTGTGTTTCTAGCTGGCTCTACTCTTACGTGGCCCTCGTCGCTATAGTGAGTGAGTGCCTTTGACTTCAGACTTGGCTCCCATCTGTGTATTTAAAAAGTAAAACGATTTCTAATGCTAATTGGGGTGAGGGAAAATGAGAGAAAGAGAGTTTAAAAATTCATATTGAATATTTATAAGCATCCTCAGTGCGTTTGGTGAAACTGGGATGAAAAGGTTTCTAAAAGGTTTCTGATTTCTGCTGGGAGGCACTTTGTTGTGCTTCGACTATAATGGCAACCGAAGGAGTGAGGCCTGTGGGGCCTTTGAAGGCTCCAAATATATTTATTCGTGCCAGGTTTAGGTTGTATTTTCTGTTGGTGTAATTACTGAGCAGTAATGGGATGAAAGAGTTCACCTGTGCAGATTTATGGCCCCTTTTAAAGTCAGGAGCTCTGCAGGAGAGAGGTGCTTTGTGTTAAAGCATACTTTAATTTTTTTTTGGGGGGTGGGTGAGTATTGTTTTTTTTACTCAGAGCAGACAAAGGGTTTCTTTAGCACCAGTGTTTGTTGGAACCCTGGCATGCCCGGCCACATACTCATCCTAAGGCAGGCAAGGAGCCCTGAGGAGGGTCTTTGTCAGCCTGGCCGGATGAGGACTTTCTGTGAATCTCATTCACTTACGGATCCATTTATGCTGATTCTGTTGATGATCAAAGAAGGTGACCCTGGGGTAACTTGTTATAAATCACCCTTTGCTTGTATTTTTAAATGATTTTGTTCAAAAGAAAGTTGTTACGAGCTGTTGTCTCCATTGGTAACTTGGGAGAGGAACCTTAAGAGTAGGTTCGAGTACACTGGTTATAGAATATTACAGTCTCGGGGAAAAATCTTTGGAAATGATGCACAAAAGCCGGCAGCGTACTGAAGGGATGCTGTGTTACGTGGTACAGCATGGAAGGCTGCATGGGAAGACTGGGCAGAAATCGGTCCCATTGAAACAGGAGGGGGCCATCCGATCTGTACTTAAGCATTCTGTGAGCACCATAATTTGCTTGTGAGATGTATGTAGAACAGATAGAGCCCTGAAATGAGTCAGTAAAATTTAAAGGGAAGCCTGGGAACAGAGGTTTCTCTTTATTTTTGTGTTGTATTTGTCACCTCTTAAAACCAGAAAGCCAGGTAAAGTACTGATACCACTGGCAGCTTTATTCAACACCTTTTAAAATTCTTTTTTTTTTTTTTTTATTTTAGTGTTTATTTCAGCTTTGTAGTACCTTTGCTGTCGATAGGCTTTTCCGGTCAGGGGATACTGATACTTTTGCAGTTGTTTCAGTGTTTGCTCTGCCCAAGGTGGCCCCAGTGCTGCTGCTTTAGAATGAGGAACAGTGTCTGAATTTAGTCTTTCTCTGGCTTCTTTTCTTTAAACCCCTGCACCAATTTGCAGCTGATATTGGTGTTCTTTGCTTTCAGACAGTCAAAACTACATCTGGTGCCACCGTGGGTGTTGTCCAGGGAGAGACCAAAAAAGAAGTGCAGTTTGATTTTTTTCTCTGTCGAGTAGACAAAATGGGATGGGAGCCATCAGCTCCGTGGGAGCCATGTGTGCTGCCCCATCCTAGGTCAGGTGCCTTTGAGGAGCAGGCTGCCTTTTACCTGGTTTTTCCTTCTTGGAGGAGATCAGTAGTTGAGGACTCAGCAGTGGACTGTGTCTTCCCCCCTCTCCCTCCTCCCTTTCAATACTGGTGAATGACCACCCAGAAGCAACGGCTGGCAGGGGAGAATTGTAGATGCCTATTTACAGCTCGTCTTCCCTGGAGTGGCATCTTGGGCAGCACAGGGTACATCTCCTGCTCTCTTTTCTTGCTGGGGAAAGATTGTCAGATGTAAGGAAGAGAGTACAGAAAGGCTGGGAATCGGAAATTTAACCTACTTATTTTTATTTTGGTAATAATTACACCTGGACTTCTCTGGTGGAGCAGTAGCCTGAAAACAGCCAAGATATCTCAGAGTTATCGGTGCTAAAACTGTGTGCAATATGAAATGTTTCCTGCTTCCTTCTGTACCAAATGGTACATCCTAGCCATTTTGTTTTCCAGATAAGCCTCTTCCATTTAAAGAGTTTTCTTTCCTGCATTTAGTTGAACTCTGAATTTTTAAAAGTTAATTTCTGGTCTGTGTCCTTTTCAGGAAGGCGTTTAAAGAAGATTTCATTTTTACTTTAGATAGTATTGTTAATAACCACAAAGAGGCTGCAAATCTGAAGAAAAGGAGGAGACAAGTGCATATATAAGGTTTTGCTCTACTTGCTGTGTTGTCTTTGTGACTGGTTTTGTTTGTATGTGTTTTTCACCAGTAATTTTATACAAATATTGCAAGTAACGAAGTGCCCATAATTCCTGAGATTCTTGGAGTCCTACTTTGTATTGGAACCTATTAATACATCAAGGCAATAGTAGACCCTTTTCTAACTCTAAATAATCCTCACTTGAATATTCAAGTGCTTTCCAGTAATTAGTTATCTTACATAATTGCTAATTTTTCCTCTGAGGGCAGGAAGCTTTGCTTCTCTTTTACAAAAGAACCTGAGCCACCAGGCTGAGTGCATTATTCCTCTGTTACACGCACAGCCTGCTGCTGCTGAAATAGGATTTGTACTCAAATGAGATTCTAGCTTTACAACAAGAGTATTACAGAGGCGCTGCTGCTGGTGACACTTCGGAGGGGTTTTTTTCTGTACAGGAGCCCTTCTGTTTTCATTTCACTTCATTACATGCACTGTTCATTTTGCTATTTAGCTCCAAATGGGAGTAGACCTCCTGGAGAAGGGAATAGCGGGGATGTAAACCCTGCTGGGAGGTACCTGCGTCCTGCCGGTTGGTTGCTGCAGAGGAGTTGCTGACTCAGCAGTTGGAGTTCATCAAAACCTGAGCACTTTAGGGGTTGCTTGTGGCATTCACAGATCTCAATGCAAAATCCTTATCAAAGCGTGTGACATTTTAGACCCTTTGTTGGTGTCTGACTTCTGTGTGTACGTTCCTTAATTTTAAGGATTAACTGAAGAGTTTAGATTTCTTCCTGCAAATTTCTTGGTTTGTGCTATTAGTTAACCACAATCCATGGTGATTGATCGTGCCATGTTTCAGGTATTGCCTCACTTAGCTGCCTTCCTGTCTTGTCCCCCTCCAGTTTCATTGAATGAGTGTGAAAACTCTACGTACTGTAAAATATCTGAGTTCCTCAGAGTTTACTGGGATATTTGTGAAAAAAGGAATAGTCTCAGTTGCACTTATTCATGATTTTGTCCATAAATCTGGTCATTGTTGTACTAACTGTAAATGCCTTTGCTTATGGTTGGACTTGAATACACCAGCTTTAAAAGTTTACTATATAATATATTGCTGCATTTTAAGTGGCACTGGAAACTACCCCTACACAGAAAATGAACAGCGAATAGGTGTGATGTGTTTCCAGATATCCTCAAAATTGCTGAGAGTCTTCCTTAATGGAAGAACATCAAGATCAATATTTGACTGGAATTGATTTGAATGGTTCATACTGAGATAAAAAGAAGGAAAATAGCCTGATTTCACTGAGAGAATTAGAGGGGTAATTGGACCACAGCTTGCGATGGATGGTAATGGTTAGCACGGCGAGATGGATTTCAAGCTGTAACTGATCTGGCTATTTACACTTTTTTTCCCTGCATATTTTTGAGGCGTAGAGTAATATATCTGATGTGGGAGAAGGGCTGTTTCCTGGACAGTCAGATCTATTGCCAAACTCTGAATTATGGAAATACGTGATTACCCAGTTGGTAAAGATTTCAGTGATAGGCTTTTGAAAAATAAATCCGCTTTTTAAAAAAGGACCTAAACCCAGACAGAATTTGAGCCTTAAGAGCTGCAGCTCTGAGGATAGATACAAAGCGTAGGAGACTTGTTTTGCCACTGCCATGAGCTTTCATAGCTTCATTTCTCCTTCTGCCTGAGCTGTTGTGTTCTTCACATGTGTATGTAGCTGATGCAAAATATTCTGATTATTTGCTCAGAAAAGCTCACCAGACAGCCCCACAAATCAGCTCCAAGGGACCACAATGTTTTTGATGAAATCTCCTTAACCTTTTATATACACTTAAAAGGAAGTCTTTTCATCAGAACAAGATGCTTTGATTTTTTTTTTTTTTAAGTTACTTTGCATTAATGTATTATGTATCATACACCATGGAATTTTAAAAGTGAAAATGAAGTGCTTTGATTTCATTGATATTAAATGTTTCAATTAACATAAAAAAGGACTTTGTAGGGAAAAAAATAAAAGCTCACATTCATTTTTGAATGTGATCAAATTTTAAATTTTCAGAATTCACTGTGAATCTTCCATTCCCACACCACTCCACATGTATGCCAAAATATATTTGCAGAACTGCACCAGATATAGTGATAGATTTAATGAAACAGGAGATAACTTCATAGAAGGAAAATTGTATTTGTGGACTATGTGTACGTGTATACTGTAACAGAATCTGTTTTATGGCAGCAAGATCCTGCTACCCTTATTTAACCCAGGTTTTCACAATGAATATTCTATCTAGACCTCGGTCTCAGTATTTCAGTAAGGAACTTTGAAGTCCTGCTAAGAGGTTTACGTTATCATGAAGTGTAGATAATAAAAAGGAGAGGAACAGGGCTGTCATGGCTGTTCTGGAATATCTTTTTTAAGTAGCTATTTTACATGCAGGGCTAACCTTTGAAGTTGAAATGTTCACAGCATTAACATGTAACTTTTAAGTTGGAGTGTGGAAAAAGCGGTAGAATTTGAGATGCAAACGGAGCTTTCTAATTGACTGATGGAAGTGGGATGCTGTTCTTCTAACACCATGTCTTTTAGCCTTCTCAAAGCTAAGTGTCTACTAGCCTTCCAGTCACTTTCTGCCACTCTTGTGGAGAGAGATGCATTTAATAATGGCCATGCATCTTCCTTCCCTGGCATTTGCCTTAGGTGGGGCTGGAAAGCCCTCGGGAGGTGTTTGCTTGCTGCCTAAATGTCTTAGGAAAGCTGTACAAGACTGCTCCCACCCAGATAGTGTGAGCTGTCTGTTTCCTTAATATTCTTTTTATATTCAGTTTCCTGGTTTTCAGAAAACATTCCAAATACCGTATTTTTCAAAGAGTGGAAATCACTCTGCTTTCTGCTTTACTGCTTACGGCATCAGCTCGGGTGCGTTATAATGGCTCAGAAAAGCACTTGTGTAACGCCTTATTGCTGAAGGATGGTTTGTGGTAGTTTCAAGTCATTTGCAGTCCATTTTGTTCTTTTTTTTCTGGCTTTTTCTTGAAATAGGAAATAATCCTGATGTGATTTGGGAAGCCCTTCAGAAATATTGGCACTGTTGACCTTAAACATAAGGTGAAAATAGTACCAAGTGTATACAAGTAAAGTTACGCATTTAAACCTGTAGCAAATAACTTTAATGCTGCTGGGCACACTTTTCAAAAGTAACTGAGAAGTGACATTCTCAGGAGTGATTTGGGCCCTTTGGCATAACTCTTCACAAGTCTTGTTGTAGACTCCTGAGTTGCTTCACAGGTGAAAGTTTTCCATGTCATCGTTATTAGTAACCAATAGCTCCATGACACTTTTTTTCCTCTCTCTTCTTCAGCTCCCTTTTTTAGATACTGGATACTTCTTTTATCACAATGGCATTGCTAAGGCCAGGAGAAGACGCAGTCTTCAACACAGGCTTCATCTGGAAAAGGATTCCAGGGTAAGTGGTTCATCATTATGTGCACCTACCATGTTTTCTTTGTGACACAGACTATTTTTTATGAGATCAGAGTGACGATCAAATCTGTGATTGTGGCTATGTTTTTTTCCCTGTGCTTATTTCAAGCTTGATGACTGCCGTATGCACACAACTCCCAAACAACTACTATTTCACTACTAGAAATAGTCTTACATTTTTTGAGATTTATCCCCTCTCCAGTAAGACTGAGTGATGCTGTAGTCTCCAGGACATGTCAGTGGCCATGCAGGGTACATCCCACAGTTGTTCCCCCCATGCATCCTGCTAGTCCGGGGATCATCCAGCCCAGAATACCTTGTGGTGTGAATGGTGGCGTTTTCTCTGCAGTCACACTGGGACTTTTTCTCGTGGCATGGAGCGTTCTTTGCAGCGTTCTTAGCATCTTTGCAGATGCTAAGCGAGTGTATGCTGTCAAACTTCATTATTTCTTTTAGAGGCTCTTGCTCGCAGTCTGCAAATGGTGTGCTTGATTTTCAGAAGCGTAAACCCCTCAGACAGGAGGGAGAGGCCCCTTTTGCAGAAGGCTACGAGCTGGCACCACCAAATTCTTTTTTCTTTTCTTCAGAGTTCTTACACCAGTATAATACTGGGCTGGAGTGGGGCCAGGTAGCACAAAAAGTGTATTTGCTGTCCAAAGACAGTAGATAAGCCTGAGGAATGGTATCATGACAGTAAATAGATTATTTTTTTAATCCTTCAGTAGGCTTTAAACTCTCTGCACTGTGAGCAAAAAAGAGAGGGTAACAATTTTATTCCAGACAGAATTTTATTGCTACATATTATATGGTATTGGAACACCTATTGAAATGAAAAACTGAGTAGCAAGAAAAGAAATATAGGTTAAATAAGATTGTAATTGTTGTTGTGACACCAGAGCAAGCAATGTCTGATGAATTCCCAGCTTAATTTTCCTACTTCCGGAGAAATTTCAAGTGGTTCTGGGCCCAGGTCCAGCTGAGATGTACATGGCCGGTTGCTTCCTGGGGCTGGGAGCTATGTGAGTGAACCACACAGGTTCCTGGTGCTGCCTGCCCCCATCATTTCATCCTGAGATGCTGAGAGCTGAGTGCTGGCAGGGTCCCCAGGGCTGCTGCTGGTCTTCCAGTGCTCTGAGGTACCTCTTCTGGGCCCCCTTCTCTGAACCTGGTACCAGGTACGGGGCTATGAGGTAGAGACCCATTCAGTCTGCCTTGAATGGAATTTCTCAGACTTCCCTCATTTTGTTTAGCAAGCAGGGGTCAGAAGGTAAATGGTTCAGAAATCATCTACAATCAGGGGATACTAAGCAGATGTTCTGAGAGAGATGTCTTTCATTTCCCTGAACCACCCAATCTTGCTAAAAGCCATTTCAGAAGAAGCATACAACTGAGTAAGTACACTGCAAACTGGTGACTGAGTACAGTCATTGTGCAGGTGACTCTGTACTGGAAACAAATATTTCTGTAAGCCTCTGAAAATTTTACAAATACCTATGATATTTGTATGAATTCACCAATTCTCATTGGAGCCTGAGTGTTACATGGCTGAGTGTTCCAGACTGCCTCTTGCGTCGACTACCTCTAGACTGTCTGCAGTGCTATTAGTCTAGCTTAAATGAATCTGCTTTCTCATTCAGAGATGCTCTCTTTTGCAGTCATCTGATATTTGTGGTCTCTGGAGCCTTACTTGGCTTCTGTCACATGCAATGAAATCTCATCTTTGCTGTTAATCTCCACTTCTTCCTGGTGCTGCACACCAATGTCTCGGCTCTCCTTGGCTCCCTCCTTTGATCTCGGGGAATAAAGCCCCGTGTTTAAATAAGAATATCTGCTATGTTAGGAAAAGGATGATCCTGGGTGTATCCTGACCTCGTGGGTTACACTGGGGGTGGAAGCAACATTTCATTTCCACATGTAACATGACATTTTCTCAGCTAGCCCTCCTACTTACGCAGTCCTGTTGGATAGTCCTTGAGTTCTTGTGATACCATATAGGTCGGTTGCTTTTTGTAATGCAGTTTTAGAGCAATTAAAATAATTACTCTTATTTCCCTTCTTTCTTTTATACGTGGAGTTTGGAGAACTCATTAAAATTCCTGTCATATTTGCGTATAAGTGGAAACATGAGTTGTGTTGACAGTACTTAATTTCAAACTCCAAAAATAATTTCGAAATTTAATGGCAGCTTTCTAGACCATTTACATTCAATTTCACTTAGCAACAAATGTCAGCACTGTCATGGTTAATATGTTAACGCATGACGCCAAGAATAAAATGTTCCTGTTGTCAGGCTGGCCAGGAAGCAAACTTCCACCACAGGGCCTTACAAATCTCTCAGGAGCCATTAGGGTAAACGCTGTAGTTGCTTAGCCCTACCCAAATGTTGTGAGAAAGTGGGCTGCAGTTATTCTGTATACTTTTCACTTTTAAGGAGATTACAATTCCTAGCTAATTTTAATTATTAGTTGGAAAAACAGCACAGATGTTCACTCAATTAATTAATGTTCTTTAATCAAGTAAGTCTCTTGAGGAACCATGTCAGTTTTTCAAGAGTCGGGGGAGATAGATGGCAGAGCGCTATGCAAACAGGTTACTGCATAATTTTCATGCTCTGCATGTCTTTTAAAATGGTTGAAAAAGCTTTGTCGTGTAAAATTTAGTGTGTGTTTTCACCAAAATAATTTGGAGATACCTAAACGTATCCGATGGTTGTGTGATAAACATCATCGCTGTCAAGAGGGTGGGGATGGAGCATTATTAAGATGCCTTCCTAGAGATCCAGCAAGAACTGGATCTTTGTTCTTATGAACAGCCCCAAACAAGATGGATTTGACATTATGTAATACATCAGTGTCACCGAAGCCTGAAGCGGTACTGGCAGCAGGTGAAGGTGTATGTAATAGTGTCATGTAGTGTGTTGTGCTATTGATCTGTTCCAGAAAAGAAGTGCAGGCGCGTGAAGCACCGTGGCTTTTGCTGTCAGTACAGTCCTCTCAGGGATCCTTACTGTCAGGGTGGCAAATGCCACAGTGAATTGCACTACTCCAAATAGAGACTGTTTAGTTATTTAAATTATATTCTTTGAGGTACAGAGAACCTTCCAGGAGAGGTTTGCTCAGAAACAGCTCTTTTGTGTCAGTTGCAAATTTGCATGATTTCCAGGTGCACTTGTATTTTGTTATTTTACCATATATACTTTTGGTGCCAAACAGATTTTGGGTCGGGGGGGAAAAAAAGTCCCTCTAACACTTTCACATGTTAAAGCTGGAATTTTAAATGAGATAAAGCATAGAAGCAAGCTATTTGGCATTCTCTATGTGAAATTGCATTTTCATCTGCCTTTATCTGTTAATTGTTTCAGCTGAAATTTCTCAGACCGAAAGGTCAGCCGTTAGGCTTGGTTTGTCTTGGGAAACTTCCCTTAAGTAGCTGCTGCACTTTGCCCTGGAGCTGCAGGCAGGGAGGCAGTCCTTGCCGTGACCCGTGGGCGCAGGCAGCTGGGAGGAAGCAACAGCAGGGTGACAGCAGTGGACAAGGGCCCCCAAGTGACATAAAGCCGATGAGGAGCCGGGGTGGAATGGGACTGGACATCAGCGTGAGGGTGAGGAGAGAGTAAGTGGGACAGGCTGGAATAAGAGCCCAGAGTCAAAAAAGGTTGAGTGACTTGGACGTGGAGCCAGCCCAGGAGCTGAGGAGGACAGGGAGAAGCACAGGGATAGACTGGAGAGGCTGGAAATGGGGTGTCCACATCGACATCGCAGCATGCTGCCTCCTGAGTGCAGGTCACAAGGGGACCTCAGAGGTAGGTGACCTTTTCCAAGAGAGACTTCCTTGCAAGCAAGGGGTAGTACAGCTTCTGTAAGAGCAAACTGTGGTTTTAATTATGAGGAACAGTGGTATGTTTTATCAGCATGATTGCTCTGGAAAAAGTAAATGGGAAATACGGAGATACTTCATACTTTGTTAGGTTTCCTGACTCTGAAATTACAGCTGAGGCAGGAAGGAAAGCGGAGACCTTTCCTGCTCCATCATATCTAAAAGAAAACCATGGGATTTGCTTAATTTTAATTTTCAAAACTGACTCAGATTCTGGCCTCCTATGGAGAAACTCAGCTGTATTATTAATAAATGCTTTGAAAAGTGGCCACATAAGTAAAAGGAAAGAAAAAATGCACGGTTGTTATATTACCTTTCAGACCAATACTTTTGTATTTTTGCTGTTCTTGGGTATTTTCTGTTAGTAAATAGTCTTCCACTGAAGGAGCAAGAGTTGAAACACAGTTTGTTCTCTCGAAGATTATTTTGCTTTCTTTCAAGTTTTAGATAAAACCATTTTCCTCCCACACAGTCTCTCCTGTCAGACAGCTGCCAAGATTAATCCCACTCAACAAAGCGGCTTTAATATACAGAGAAGAGCTGAGTCCCATTACTGATATCTATATGCGAGTGCATCTGTGTTGGTGTTGGGGGAATAAATATATATGTGTGGAGGGGGGAAGGTGAAATGAAAATCGTCCACTGAGAGTGAGTGAGTTTGGCACTTAGATGATGGCTTCTTTGGAAGTAAGCATCCCAGTGATGGCAATTGTTATGTTGCAGAAAGGGATTAGAAAGGGAGACTCGGCTGATACCTGTGCTGGTACAGGAGCCTGGGGAGGGCAGATCCGTAGCTCCTTCAAGGTGTAGTTTCTAGGTGCCCAGGGTTAATGGTACTCCCAAACTGTTTGTGTCATGGGACAAGGGAAGAGAAGGTGGCTGTAAATGCAGAGGATCTAAGCTTTTAATTAAATAAATAAAAATCTTCCATGTCCTTCCTCGCCTCAGATCCCTCCTGTACTCCCTTAACGCAACTGGCTTGTGGTCGGACTGTTGTAACCTGTGAAGGCAGAAGTGCCCTGTGATGCCAGGCAGGGGGTTGCCAAGTGCTGCCAAAGCTGGATATTTCATCCCTGATCACCTTTAACAGGGGGAAAGGGCCAGCAGCTTAGGAAGAGCATCACCGCTTAACAAGCAGCAGCCCTTAGCAATGGCAGTGTCATGTAAGCCAACTTGCAGTGTCCTTTCTGGCAGCATTAATGACAGACTTGAGATGGGTTAAAGGTGGACCCATTTGTCTCACTCCCATAGACGCCAGCACAGATCTTCCTCTTTGCAAAAAATGAAAATCTTCCTGATAAGATCAGGATAACCCAGTTTTTCTCAGCTCTCCAGTGAATGTAGGGTGCAGTGACCTGGAGATGCAAGGGGTGGGAGCCATTGTAGCTTTCCTTGCATATTTGGTCAGATCTCTGTAATTGCTGTGGAGATGTAATCTGTTTCTCCAGCCTTCTGGAGACAGGCAATTCTGTCCCTGGAACAGAGCAATAAGAACATCTCACAGTTATTTTTATTAAAATGGCTATATTTTGCATGTTCATTTGTGCCCCACATCTTGATTTCCCAGCTTCCTGGCCAGTGCTAGTAATTTTCATTCCCTGATAAGTTTCTGATTGAAGCTTAAAAGGTATGCCAAGGTGCTGCTTCTTTCTGAGAAGAAAGCTGCCTTGTTCCTGAAAGCAAAGGGGCAGCAATACCAAAATCCATCCTGCAGGAAAGGGCTAGCACTTGATCCGGGCACTGTTGTAATCCTACTGGCAACTCCCTTTGCAGGTAGAGGGATTAATGTCATAGAATTGTAGAATAGTTTGGGTTGGAAGGGCCCTTAAGAGGTCATCTAGTCCGACCTCCCTGCATTAAGCAGGGACATGTTTAACTGAATCAGGTTGCTCAGAGCCCCATCCAACCTGACCCTGAATGTTTTCCAGGGGTGAGGCATCTGTCGTCTTTCTGGGGAACCTGTTCCAGTGTCTCACCACCCTCATTGTAAAAAATTTCTTCCTTCTGTCTAATCTAAGTCTCCCCTCTTTCAGTTTAAAACTGTTACCCCTTATCCTATTGCTATGGTCTGGTAAAGAGTCCCTCCCCAGCTTTCCTGTAGGCCCCCTTTAGGTACTGGAAGGCCACTATAAGGTCTCCCTGGAGTCATCTCCCAGCTGAAAAACCCCAGCTCTCTCAGCCTGTCTCCATAGGAGAGGTGCTCCAGCCCTCTGATCATCTTTGTGGCCCTCCTCTGGACTCGCTCCAGCAGGTCCATATCCTTCTTATGTTGGTGGCCCCAGAGCTGGACGCAGTACGCCAGATGGGGTCTCACCAGAGCAGAGTAGAGGGGCAGAATCCCCTCCCTTGACCTGCTGGCCACGCCGCTTTTGATGCAGCTCGGGATACAGTTGGCTTTCTGGTCTGTGAGTACACATTGCTGGTTCATGTCCAATTTTTCATCCGCCAATACCCCCAAGTCCTTCTTGTCAGGGCAGCTCTCAATCCCTTCATCCCTCAGCCTGTATTGCTACCAGGCGTTGCGCTGAGCAACGAGCAGGACTCTGCGCTTGGCCTTGCTGAACCTCATGAGGTTCACATAGGCCCAATTCTCAAGCTTGTCCAGGTCCCTCTGGATGGCGTCCCATTCCTCAGGTGTGTCGACCGCACCGCTCAGCTTGGTGTCATCTGCAAATTTCCATGCAGCTCACCACAGCAGTGACCCCAGATCTATACAAAGCTTTCAACTTCTGTGGGAATAAACGTTACCTAAATTAAATGTAATGCTCAAGACTTTTGCTACCCAGTCTCAAATCTTGGGGGGAGGCTTCAGGTCCCCCATCCAGTTCTCTGCCATGCAGGGAGGTATGGGGGTGTGTGGTAGGATAGAGAGGCAGGATAAAAAGCCCTTCATGCTTTCAGCTCTTTTTACGTAAATGAGTGCTGCAGACGGTAGAGGTAATAGATTTCCCAGTGAAGTCTGTTTAGCGTTTTGCCCTAATATATGCTATCCTGGGGCTGGCATGCTGGTAGGATGATGCCCAGGAAAAGTTTGGAGCTGCCATCAATTTTATGAGACTATAGGGTAGCATTACACAAGCATCGGTGATATCCTTTTGGAAGGAAATGGAACATTAAGTAATAAAAGCTCTACTTAAGTACCTGTAATAAATATTGAACAGCCAAGGAAAACTCATTAGAGGAAATGTCTTCTTTCCAAGGCTGAAAAAACCTCAGCCGCCCTCAAACCTACACGCTGTTGGTCGAAGCTGTGTTGCCAGCTTTTTCACCAAACAAGAACTGAAGGCATTTTTGTTGTAAGTCATCCTGACAAAGTGAAGCATATTGTGGAGAAGACAGGAGGTGTCTTCCACGAATGGGTCCCTGGTGTGTCTGTTTCTGGAGTAAGTAATCTTATACTTTATCCAGTGTATCTGAGGAAGGGTTTCCAAAAGTCTGTTCCGGTTCGGAGGGAGGCCTGTTTCTTGTATTAATAACTTTCTCAGGTGGATATCATCTTGAACTGTATTTGTTTCGCTTTCCCATACAGTTTGGGGCCCTTTCCTAAGAATTTGTATTTCTAATTCATAAGGAAGTGAGTTGGCAAGCATTATAAGAAAAAACCCTGATTTTTTTGAGGAAACGCTAGTCAGCCATATGTATTAGATCATTTCATAACTTATATGGTGTATGTCATATTACTGAGAGAGTTCAACACTTAAATGAAGCAGTTTTGCTTTTTAGACCATCTGCAGATGTTGGTGGACGGTTATTTAAACGTACAAGTTTGAGTGGGATTACCTGAGCAAATGAAAAGGAAGAAGCAGCAAACAGTACAGCACAGTCTTAAAAAAAAAAAAAAAAAAAAACCAACCAAAAAAAACACCAAACAAAAAAACCAAACAAACAAAAAAAAACCACTCAGGTGCAGTTGGAGTCAGTTCATGGGACGGTGGAATTCAACTTGCACTTCGGATGTGGAACGAGAAAGGGTCACACAGCTAGTGGGACGAGAATAAGTAACTCTAGGAAATACGCTACGTGTATTGTATGATCTTCATCGTTCCAAACAAGAAATCAAGTGGGTTGAAAATAAGGACATCTAAGTGTCTGATAAGTGAGGGGGGGGGAAAAGTTTTCCCGCTACTTAAGTAAATCTTTTGCCACTCTTGTGCTGGTGACAGAAGTAAGGGGGTACTGCTGTGCCTCTGGAGTGCAGAGGATAAGCTGCATGGTCTTTAGGCCATGACATTGTATTTGTGATAATGTCAAAGAAGTTTGGAATGTCAGCGAAGTAGCAATTTTTGTTCATAACTCTACTATACATATAGCATGGCTGTTGTCACTGCATATAGTGATTGCTAGATTCCCCGTGATTGCTTTTGGAAAACAGAATCTGAGGGAGCCCTATTTCTTCCCGTCCCTGGCCTTTATAGACTATGCGTGCCCAGAAAGAGGTTGATGGAAATTAACTGCTCACAGAAAGCCCAGTTCAACTAGATTTTGCATAGCTGACCAACAGTGACTCCAACTGTAAAGCCTTTAGCTGCTCTTTAATTGAGATATCACAATTATTGCATAGGAGTCAGTTTCTATAATAAGAACTCTCTGATATAAAAAATAATGAGGCCCAGAGTCACTCAGATACTTAAGCTGTCACTTAGGTTGACGCAGCAGTCCCCTTCACTGCAGAGTGAGTATGTCAAGCAAATGCTGAAGAATTTCCCAGTTTCTAAGTGTGAATTCCTGATATTAAGGGTGGCATTGCTGGCTCGTATTTGGACTGTGTATGTATATTGTATTTGTGATGTGCAACACAGTAAAACATCACAACACTATTGAGTATGGAATATTAAATATTTCAAACAATTTGCTACTGGAGCAAATGCAGTTATATCCAGCACAACGCAAAAGCTAAGCTGAATTGATCTATTATTTCTATTTGTAACTAGAAAGACAGCTTCAAGGAGAAAAAAACCAATCCATCAACATCAGCATTAAAGAATGTTGGAAATCTTGTGTAACGGTATTACATGAAAAAGCACCATTAGCTGCACATAATACAATAACAGACTATCAAAATGGCATCAAACTCAAACATACTGTGTCTCTTATGGAAATAGCGTATAACTAAAATTAGAGGTTAAGCGCAAACTATTTCTATTAGAAAAAATAGAAATGAATGTACTGTGAGATAATAGACTGATAAGTGAAGACAATGCTGTGCGGATTCACGTAGTATTTTCCAAAAAATAAAAGTAGTGACGCACTGCAGTCCTGGTTCTACCGGGGGCTGAGGGGTCGGCATGGTCAGTGGTTTGAAGACAAGGTTAGACAGTGATCATAACTGACTCGGGTGTGGCTGATTCCTCCCCGGGGCCCTGGGATGGTTCAGGTGACCTCTTGAAGTTGCCTCCAGTCACGTATGTCATCATTTTCATGTTGCTGAACACGATACGTGGGGTAAGGCAATACAACGAGCTTTATGCCTCAAAAGTACTTGTAACCACGTGGAAGTCAGTAATTTGACAAAACCCGGTTGAGACAGCGGACCACATTCAGCCTCTGCTCTGCTGCCTGTAAATTGCTGAGCTGGCATTAGTTAAGTTTCTGCTTTATTGTTGATGTCTGTTCTCTTGACTGCAGCGTCGCTCCCCAGTCTCCCTCTGCTTTTTCCTGGCTCCTTCTTGTTTCCTGTCTCTATTCATCAATAGAGTCTCTGGTTTTGTGGAGCAGGCCTTGCCTTTGTTATTTGTCTGTGCCATTTCCAGCCTCGAATCTTCAGTGGGGTCTGTTTAATTTTATAATACAAGCAGTGGTGAGAATAGATGGTTAGGGTTTTTTTAGTAGTGCGTTGAGAAGAACAGATAGTGTGAGCCAGTGACTTTGAATTAATGTGGAACCTAGAGTGCAGCACAAGTTTGCTTTGGTTTGGGGCAAGTTTGGTTTTGAATTAGAAATGCAGTGCCCTGAAGTCACTGAAGCTCATGAATATCTCGACATTCACTGGATCCAGGAATCCGCAGACTTAGTGTTGGTGACAATCATGCTTTTCTCCCTTGGGAAGCTCGAGCCATCTGCAGCCTGTGTTGGTGAGGCAAAGGAAAGCAGCCGCTGGTTGGCTTTGCCTTCTCCAGGCTGTCATCGCACCAGCATCTCCTGGCCCCATGTGGTGACTCTTTTCCTTCCTCTTGCCAGTTCAGGACAGGTGGGGTTGACTTGGAAGACTCAGCTGTGGCCTGGGAGCACTTGTGCTTGATGATGGCAAAACATGTGGGGGTTCAAAAGTGGTCTCCCTTTCCAAGTCATCAACATTAGAGCTACCACAGAATCTAGACTGCTGTGTGTAAAGACATCTTCAGGGTTAACTTCACTTTCAGTTTAGAAAACGTGTATATTTGGCTATACTTTCTTGTTTTCAATAGGAGTAAATTGTATGCTAGAAAAACTTCCTCGGGAACAATGCAAGACTTATTTTCTTTTGAGTCTTATTTTCTTTTGGCAAATCTCTAAGCCTAACAGAAAATTTGGGGACTGCAAAACTGCCTTTGAGTTAAACCCTTTTGAAAGATTGGAAGTATATTGGCTGACATATACTTTGGGAAGAATACAGAATTAGTTGAATTATTGTACCTGATAATATATGATGCCCATGTATTTTAGACTGTGACATGGTAGATTTCGAATGAAACAAAATAGATTTATAACAGTGTTTTTCTATTCTTTCTTGACTTCAGAAAATCAGCTGTTAAAACAGTGACTGGGTTTCTTGTGCGTAAAGTTAGATGACCAGAACCATTTACTGTATATGACATTGGCAATAAATAAAAGATAGTGCATCTAAGGGTGTACAGTTAAATCAATAATGACATAATACTGGAACATTTTTCTGGTGTAGTTTTCTGGGGTATCTGAGCATGCTGTGCCAGAGCTTGCATCACAGGGCTGTGACGTTAAAAAACCCCATCACCTTTCTACTAAGAGACTCGAGCTAAAAGAATTGCTATAATGGCATATTTTACGATATCACACAATAAATGTATTATGTAGTGCATTCACTCATGCTATTTAACATCCTTTACTGTTGTTTACAATTTGAGGAGTGTTTCCTTTGTGAACCGCATTTCAGTCTATTGGTTTATTGCAATCTGTTCCAAAAAACCTGTTGCTACAAGCATTCTGTGTTTCCAGATATGTAAAGTGTGTATGCAGTATCTTAAGTATAATACTACTTTTTTTTTTTTTTTTGCCACCAACTCAACAGCCCAGAAGCCAACAAGGAGTTATAAATACATCTGTGAAATCACTGCTTGTATGCATGATGCATTCCATGAATATAAAAAGGGGTTTACGAAGGTTGGAGAAAGTTGATTGCAGTATTTGCAGATACAATGGAAATGAATTAAAGGTTTAGATTTAAATTGTTTCTGAATAGTTTTCTGCCGTAATTATTTGATGCTGCATTGGAACATGGCTTTTCAGCAAAATGGGTACCTCTAACAGCTGAAAATAGCCAATAGTAATTAAAATGCTAATATGTATGTCATGGGTTGGTGAAGTTGAATAATGCTTCTTGGCCTTTTAAAGTTCCATACTGAGGGGGACAATAGGACTGGGTAGAATAAAGCATTGTCTAAAGGCTAAGAAATACCGTAACATCTCCACATTACATAGTTTTCTGAATTAGTTGTATAATACCAGCTCTGTACTACCATAAATGGACTCTGGTCCATATTACAGCTTTGCTTGTGTGAAGTGAGAGCTGAATGGCCACATTTCTGTGAAGATGCTGCTTAGTGTTTTATATGGATAGCCATCTACTCTCTGAGTGCTGAAAAGAAAGATGCTGTTATTACCTGTACAGACTTAACTTTTCATAAATGTAAATAGTCGGTCTCCATTCATTTTATCTTTATTGATTCCAAGCATTGCTCTTTCATACAGAGGAATACACAGTAAGGGATCCATGTTGCAAATGTTGAAGTCTTCACAGAAGAACCAGGGTTGCCAGATGTAATTATTGTTTTTATACTCCTGGTCTCACAGCAGTATCACTAAGCTGATTACTGCTGGTCTCTAGCTTATGTAACACTGCAGTGCTGTGCCGAACGCTAATAGCTGGTTCTCTTCTTCCTCACCACCTCTGCACACTCTCTCCTATTGCTTTTCTTTGGAGGAAGTGCAGATGCATTGGTTGTACCTTCGTCAAGAACCTGAAAAATAAAATAACCCAGTGGGGCAGGGAGACGTCCTGTGTTTTGTCTTGGAGTCTGACGCTGAGTGACTGAATGCATTTGTTCCCATCTAACTTGGCTTTGTCATCCGGCAAATAAGATGAACTCAATCCTGAGCCCATCTTTTGTGTTAGGCCGCTGGTTTCCCTGGCGCTCAGCCAGCCTTCCCCTGCTCAGCTTCTGGATCACTTTTGTCTTAGGTGAGGTTCCACCAAAGTCAGCGCTATCGTGCCTGGAGACGTTTTCTCCCCGACTGGCAGCTGCTATCCCAGCCCCGCTGCTCTTTGGAGAAGCCACGTTCTAGTTGGTGTCTGCAGAGTGTCTAAAAATGTGAGATACCTTTTATAAACCTTATGGGTACCATTATAACTGCTGTTCTTTCCAACTCGGAACAAGCGGAACTCTTCTTGTAATAGCCTGCCTCATGCATTTTATGGATCTGATACCATGGGGCAACAAGCAGTCTCTGGCAGAGTTTGGACAAAAAGGCTGATGCTTTTAGGCCAGGAGATACTGACATAATTGAACAGTGCTTGCTTTGTTTTCTTTTCTCAACTGAGATGCTCTCTTGAGAAAACGCTCATTGGAATCCATTTTATTTGTTTTGGAACATGAGCTTTTCTTGGAATAATTCCCTTGGTTGCTATAGGAAGAGGATTTCTGTTTGGACTATTTATTTTCTGAAAAGAGGAAGGGAGATCTCTGTGTTAATCTTCTATTTTCTTGTTTCCAGATCCAACCATATTTGTATCTCATAAACCTCAAGGGTCCTTTCCCAGGTTGTGCAGGGCATGATATAAGAAAAGCTTATGGAATTTTTTCCATCAAACAACTAACAAAAATGATTATTTTCTTAAAGGAAAAAAAATATTTTTAAGACTTCAACAGTGCAATCACAAAGAAGCAGAAACAGAATCTACGTTTTCGTATGCAAAATACTGAATCAGGGGAAGAATATTTTATTGCACCAAATGGGTTTATTTAGCAAAAATACGAGTTTAATTTTGTTCGAACTTTTCTGTTTGGAACCTTTTGTAAGAATTTGTTTCATGATCATTTTTGATTATTTTCTTCAGTTTCATTATTTATTTCCAAACCAACATCCTGTTTCCAGACATCCATAGGTTTGACTCCAGTTGCCACAGAGTGAAGTACGTTTTGTGCAAGGAAAAACAGATAGTGGGAGACAACCTCTGAAAAGAGCATCTGATTCTTGGCCAGGACTACAGCCTTCTCCTCATAGAAATGGGTAACTCCCTGCTCACTTCACTGCTGCCTTTAGTTGAATCTAAATGACTGAGAACAAACGTAAAGGCAGCGGTGCCACTGTGAGGGCTAGAGCTTCTCCCAGCTGGGCAAACCACTCGCTCTCTGATGCCCGTTAACTCCAGCAAAGCTCCGCTGGGTCTTTGGTCCATAGCCATTTTGAAAAATGGAAGCAAAGGGGCTTGGCACAGGCTGCTTCTATCGCTGATTCACTGAACAATGGCAATTTGCTGAACATCTGCCTCAAAAGTTTTTTTTTGGTCCTGTTTGGATGTTAGTCTGGGAAACCATTGTTATCCAAAACTGCCTGAAGAGTTTATCACAAGCAAATCCAGGGGAGCTCAACTCACCCTGCCTTTTCTAGAAACATCTAAGGAGGCTGCAATTTCGCTCAGCGGCTTCTTAAACCCTGTTGTGAGGAGGTAATGGGAGCTGAGTGATGCAGTCCTCCGAAGAAGGAAGCATTTTTTACTCATAGGCTATAATTCACTGTAAACCAAAAAACCCCAGTAGTTAAATTGAGACATGCAGAAGATGAGGTATGAATAATTTTGGTTTTACTTTGATGAAGTAAGTTAGATAAAAACCTGGAAAAGGGGTTATAAATGATTTGGTTTGGTTAGTTATCTCTAAGGAAGAAAACTTTCTGCATGAGCAATTTGCCGTAGCGAAAAAAAAAAAAGTTTTTTGTTTAATTTCAGAGTTGCCATATGCAGTCTCAGTGGAATTTGGCGTTTAATTATGAAATGTTTTCATTTTCATGTGTCAGTGAGGTTTGCAAGAAAGTTTCAGTGTGTGAAAGAAATGCAAATTCCAGATTGAGATTGGAAGGTATGAAAAAGGACAGTGCTTTTAGGAGTATGAGTCAAACTGACGTCTACTGGTGTCCTGCCATTCACTGTGGAATATTGAACATTTTTGCATAGAGAAGGGATGTATTTCTGTAAAGACAGCTCTTTACCTGTGTTGTTTGTCAGAAAAGATCTACCCATCATGGTTTTCTTATTAGCACTGTACTTGAGAAGTGTGTTCAAGGTGAATTACCTACCTTGTTTGCAAACAATGAATAATTCGGTGTAAGGCAGAAAGTCAAATAAATCTTTCCAAATACTTTCTGTCTTCCTACAAAATAGATGAGAGTGTGAAAGGGACTGCTTTCGTGATTTAATACTTGCAAATCTCTCACTGAAATGATCTGTCTGTCCATCTGAAATAATTTGTGGTCTTTTACAGTATGTAATGAAATAATCTTTAACTACAGGTTTAAAAGCATTTTTCAAATATGGATTATGCCAATTTCACAAATGCTGGAAATAAATAGAGAGGGGCTTTACATTTTCCAAAAGGTCATACAGCGAAGCAGAGCAGAAGTAGGAGTAGATTCCAGATGCCCAATCTACTGTTCTGGGGAAGGAAAAAAAAAAAAAAAAAAAAAGAGGTTGGACTACAGCCATTTGTGGTCTTTACAGCACCTGGGCAGTGAGAAAACTGAGATGAGAACAGTGGGGAAAAAATAAAAACCAAGAGATTAGCGCAGATCCTCTGAAGCCCAAAAGACTTAGACGAAGGACAGTAACCTTAAACTGTAATTACTGTTGTCATTTAGTGTTTCCACATGCATGATCTGGAGGCTCAGGGGAAATTACTGTGCTAGAGGCTATCTAAGCGTAAAATAATAACAGAATTGTATGGAGGCATTTGTCCCTGGGTATAATCCAGTACTAGCAGTCCTGCCTCTGCTCCTATCCTTGCTTCCCCATGGCTCGTTCCAGCTTTTCCCAGGACAGTGCTTCTTCCTCCTGGGTAATGCAGCAGCAGATGGAGAAACACATTTACATCTGTAGCTTTAATAGAGATTTGAGTGAGAGCTCTTTGTGCTCAGGAGACTGTATCCCAAGTAATGTTTTTTTTCATTTACCGTTTCATTCTTTGCTGTCCAATAAACAACTAATTTTTTGCATAAACTATGCACAAGTTATTTGACTGAACGTGCTGCAGTTTATACATTTAAAATGTATGGGTGTAGCATTTCCCAGAAGGTAAAATCTAACACCCCCCTGCCTTTGCATTTTCAGATGGAAAGAAGCAGAAAATCAGGGAACTGTGTTTTGTTGCGCTACTTTAGACCTACTTTAGACTATGCTACTGACCCCCAACGTGTGTTGATGGGCCGGGGAAGGTATGGTTTGTCAGAGAGATGTATCAGTGATTTCTTAGCAATTAGGGTTGTGTAGCTGTTGCGCCGTTTTTATTATTATATTTGCTTGTGGAAACCGGAGCTCTCTTGGGTCTCTGCAGGTAGGAAGCTGACGTTTAGCTCCTTTCAGTTCTCCTGCCCCAACTGCCAGGAGCATCGGTGGGACACAGGGCAAGGCATCTTCTTAGCTCTGACCCCAAACTGCAGCCCTGCCTCCAGGCCGAGGCGCTGTCTTCCTTGAGCACATTACCCTCAGAAAAAGATGTGGAATGAAATGATAAATAGCTTTTGTCCCCTTTCTGTGGTGATTTGAAACCTCGTTTTAATAAGTTTTGCCTGATTGAAACAGCAGCTACCCACCTTGACTAGAGGAACTAGCGATTTTGATGAAAGGCATGATGAGTGATTGATTTCCTTCAGATTTATGTGGGGTTTTTGTCAAGTCCTGAGTTAAATTGGAAGGGCACGTATGGTGGTGGTGGAGGAATAGGAGAGAACTTTTCTCAGTTCTGCCTTTATTTTTTGTTGTGACGGCAGAAAACAAGAAAAGTTTTTTTTTTTTCTTGGTGGTTTTTTTTTTTTTTCTTTTCAGCCATATTTTCCATAAGGACCTCAGATAAGTTTTTACTGGACAACACAGTAGCTTTCCAGGACTGTTTTCATAACAGATCTCAAGGAAAAACAAACAAAACAACCATCTGCTTCCTTCATCCCTGACCAAACCATGACCTTGGTTAGACGCTTGTTTAAAGTATCAGGAGCTTGTGCTTTCTTCCTCTCTAAACATTGCCTGATTTGTGAGTTATGATCAAGGGAAAAGAAATTCCCCTGGACAGTTTTCATCACCTGTAGGCACCTGTGGAGGAAGAGGGTACCTGGCTTAAATGGGAGGGAGGAGGAGCATGCAAAAGAACAACACATGCCTCAGGAGGAGATCACACTGGGATTTTTGCAGTATTTCTGTGGAATCGGATACAGGTGCTTGTGCTGTGTGACCCTCCACGAGCTCCAAGGTGGAAACGCTGGAGAGGAGCCACCTGTTAGCCACCACTTTTGAGGTGCACCAGCAGTGCACCTACACTAGGAGATTTCCAGACTGTGTCCATCTGCTGTTGCTGCTTGCAGAGCCTGAGCACGCTGATTCACCAGGCTCTGCATGCTGCTCCAGCTTCATAGTATGCTCCTCCTCTGGGCACCCCTGCTTACTCATTCCCCCTCGATATCTCAGTGTCTTTTCCTCACCAGTGAGTTGCGTGTTGTGATTTGGTTACTTCTTTGGAGACAGACATTTCCCCCTGAAGCAGAGAGTAATTTGTCCTCACAATTTCAGCCCAGCAAGTTTGAACTTGAGTTCAACCAGAGGGAGGCTTTTAACAGTTTTTCGCTTCACAGGGATGGTGTTAAACATAAGAGATAGATGTTTCTCCAATTTGCAGCAGTGAAAATCTGAAGTAATTTCACTGAAATGAATGGAGTGAGTCCGTATTTACCCTTGGGCAAGAGGAGGTGGAACCTGGGTCTTTGCACTTCTGGAGAATTGAATCTCAGCCAAGAAGCTAACAGCAAATGTGCACTGTTGTTCCACGGTGGTGGCTTCACCTGATGCTTTTCTCGGTGGTGTTCCTGAGTTTAGGTATTCCTGCCTCCTTTGTCCTCACTGTTTTTTTCCTCTGACACCGTTCCCACTTCTCTCGTTGCAGGGATAGCTGGTGTTGTGGTAGAGACTATGATTGCATTTAAAAAAACCAAATGTTTCTAAGCTCGATAATTTCCCTGATCTCATTTGCAATTCAGTCCAGGGTGGCATGTGACAAAATGAAACAAGAAGGAATAACTTAAACTGGGTTGGCCCTACCTGAGAGGGAAGTGAGGAATGATGAGGGGCCCTGCCCAGTAGCAAGGATGGTAATTTTGACTCCTTTTCAGGGAGCTCAGGGTTGTTTTCAATTTTTTTTGTGTTCAGGTCTTCCCATTTTGCAAAATACTGTTGTTAATCATCCGTGTCATGAGGGTAATGACGTTTTGAGCTAAGGCTTTGGCAGTCCTTACAAGATTCTGCTATATCTTTGGCAGCGCTTCGTTGTTCGTCAGGTTCCTTCCGTGATGGTCATTCATAGGTACAGCTCACCTCACTCTTAACAAAAAGACCCGGAATAACGGACGTCATCTCTGATGTCACTGCGTTGTCAACAGCTTGCCAAGTCCATGATTCTGTCATTTAGCACAGGATGTTTTATGCTTTTTCAGACTGCAGTGGCCCCAAGACATGTGGGACTTTATATCCTAATCTAGGCACCTGTTCAAACTGCCATGAAGTCAGTCCTTCTGCTATAGTAGCTTATTTCCCCAGATCTCCCTTTCGTTGCTCTATGAAGTACCGGTGGTCTCCAGCCACTTCTTCAGCGCTTGCTGTAACACGGGTTAATGCTGGTGGTTCGGAACCCCCGAATGAGCATACAGCGGGCCCTGCTAGTATTAATCAGAGATTCATCACTTTTCATACCAAAGAAATGTAATTTCATCAAGGAAGCTTTTCTTTTAAATTTTTATTCTGTGGAAACCGTAACATGAATTGGGTCTCAAAGTTTGGACACAAAGAGCGATTTCCATAGAATTTGCATGCATCCTTTTTGATTGCCTCCTGTGTGAAGCCTGAGCAGATGATTTTCTTCCATGATTTGCTAAACATTTGTCTCAATGGAAATAAACCAGGAAGAGCAAGAAGTATGTAGCGAGGGTAGCGGTTTACAGGAGTGTATGGAAATCTTTGGTGATAAGCAAAAGCATATTTAGGGTTTAGCCTTTCTCAGTCCCTTGGGGTACAGCCTCCTTTCAATGAGGGTGAACAGAGAAGTTCCTATTAATATTGATGCAGATTATCTATGTGTACTGGGAGGAAAATATACTCTGAAGTCTAATTATTTTATGCTGATAACTGAACTGAAAAGATATTCCCTCATTCCTGGCAAAAAAAAAAAAGCAGCAATAGTTCAAATAATTTGTAGCAGGATCATGATTTTATCACTTCGTTTAAACCAGCCTGTTCTCTGACCTGGTGGGGACAAGGGAAAACTCTGGCCCCCACATCCTTCCTAGTGCACATAAAACTCCGATTAATAATGAGTTTAGTAGTCTTTGGGGGGCAGTTTTCATTGCTTTAGGCAGTGGATAAATAGAGGGGCCTGTGACGAATCTGAACCAATTGGATGTCCTGGTCCCTTGAAATCAAAGCAGAAGCTCCTTTGTTTCTAAGATGTTTTGAAAATAGTTTTAATTGTGCAGATGTGCTTTGGAGGGAGGCTTGGCCAGTGGAGAACATGGGTAGGGATGTAAAAAGCCTCTCTGCTATGGGGGTTGTTGAGAAAACCCATAAAGCATATTCAGACCACAATTCTGTGCCTCATGCTGCTCTCTGTGACGAGCTGAGAGTTTCAGTTGGGATAAACTTTGAGCGTATTAATACTTTTCTCAGTTTCACAGATTTTTCCTTCCCAGTTAATTCTCCATGTGCTCTGTTATGTTGGGGCTGTCTCTGTGCCCCAGTGCACGGTCTCCTCCCTGCTTTGTTGATCCCACCACTGCTCTGTGCTAGGCCTCCTGCCGACAGTCTCATGCTAGGTGTGATCCCTTTGCCAAATCGCTTGTCTGGTGACTCTTGTCAAGAAAAGAACTGTAGACTTTGCCTGGAGAAACATGGGTTCAATACGCTGCTTGAGCCGGGCACTGGGCAGCTCAGGAGTTCAGAGGCAGAAGAGTGGTTTTCTACCACTTCTGGTGGCAGCCAGATTCCGGGACGAGGCGGGAAAAGTGCCCTGACATAGATCTCTCTGCCTTGGCCATGCTCTCTCCCACGGTGCCGGGCACCAGGGAGCTCTGCAGCTGCGCTCTCTGCAGGCTCCCCGGCAGGAATTGAAGGAGAACATTAAAAGAAAGGATTCTGATGTACAGCGTGTCGTGACAAGGATCAAGGTCAGTCCTTTGGAAGTACCAAATTAAAAACTGATTAGGGTAAAGGACGGAATTATAGGACATGGACTTTCTTTCATTTTTGTAAACCAGTCCCTTATTTCCTGGCTTTTCCTACCTTTCCTCTTGATACAGAAATTGTTCTCTAGAAACTGTTCCGTTCTGATGCTTCCTCTGTGGCAGATGACCTGTCGCTGGCGGCTATGTAGCAGTATATGCTACTAACCCATTGCTGTACAGCAGCGATACATAAACCTCTGCTGATTTTATTAACGTGCTTTGTGATGGGGATCCATAAACCTCTGAATCAAGGAGCTGAAGAAGCGCAATTGCAATCTTTATGGCCTACGGCCAAATCGATACAAGTCATCGGTTGCTTCCTACTGGGCTGGGAAAGGCATGCATGGGAGCGAGCTCCCTTGTCGTTTCTGTCCAGTGTATTTATGGTAATAGAATAAAGAAGTAGCTGTGCTATAAACAACCACTCAGCTGTTGGGTGCATGAGCAGATACGTGAATGTGAGCAGCAGCATAATTGCGGTTTTCCCTCTGTCATAAGATTGGCTTCTGTTTTGTATCTGGCTTCTAGTTATGAAATTTCCTGAGAGAAGACATTGTACAGCCTATGTAATTCCCACCAGGCAGCACTTTAGGAAGATCAGTGGTTTGCAATTCTATATCTCATCTCCGCTGAGATAGCAACAGAGCTCTGAAGGCGTTAAAAATGGACAAGAAAGGCTCGCTAATATATCACTACCGCTCATGCGAACCTTGAAGTTTAAGTATTGCAGATTTGAAATATTAGACTAAGCTTAGACTTTTTGGCAGTTGTTGCTATATCACTCCAGGCAGGCAGCTTTGTGAAAATAGCCTTTGTTTTTTTATTAAAGCTAAATGGGCCTTCTGCAGATGTCATTGCCACCTGGCTGGGGAGGTGTTGACAGCAGTGGGCAGTCATCAGAGCTGGCAACCTGCCCGCATGGTGCAGCGGGGACCTGAGTCGGAACAGAGACCGCAGGAGAGGCCGCAAGAAGAGCAAGTGCCCATTTGCGATGGCCTCCTCCGCCTGCGCAGGGATGCTCCCTTCCACAGGAACTGAAAGAGGAGGTATTCTCCCGAAATTCAAACTGCATCGTTTGCTCACAGAGCAGAAGGAATAGGGACAGGAAAAATAGTTTTGAACGATGACAGTGCAGAATAGGTTACGGAAGAGAAGGATTGTACTCTGTAGGGCACTCGCAGGGGTTGCAGCCAGGAAAATGAAATCAAAAGGCACTTGTGCCCTTTCTGAACCCAGGTTTGAGAGAGCCTGAGTTCTGCATGGTGGAGCCAACCTTTTCTTCACTGTCACCTCGTGAGTCCAGGTTTTGAGGACCCACAGCTGGTTTTAAGTAACTGTTTGAATTCAGACTTTCTTAAATGATTTTTAAGCCAAATGGATTTTTAGCTTGGTTCACGCACTGCATATAGGATAAGGGCACTGACATTAGTCTGCCTTCCTTCCCTCCTAGTGCCATGATACAGTTTTTATTCTGGGAAGCTGCTCTCCAGCTGAGGTTCTGGCAACAGTTTTTTATGAAAATGTTTCACTGCCACTGGATCCAGCGAGGGCCCATCTGCTCAGAAGGGCCGTAAACGGCAGACTCAGCTGAAGTAAACTTTTACTTCCCACTGCATGAGAGGAACGGTTACCATGACTGAACGCTGTCATTGGACTTGGGGGGCAGCTATATAAAAATTGTTTGGTTTTTTGACTTGCAAGGTGTTTAGAAAAGGAGTGTATACGCATTGAAAGCAAAATAAATCACATAAAGGAGAGGGCAACATGCAGCCCATCAGGTGTGACATTATGGTGTATATACTGTTAACGTGGGAAGGGGATAATCCGTGCCAGTAATTCCATGAGAGAAAAACATGTATTATGTTTTTCCAAGCAGATGTTTCAAGGTGAACGATGAGCTATTAGATGAAATTCGAGTGGGAAGGAGTCTGTGGAGAATGAAGCAGATGTATGACGAGCTATAGCACAGGTCAGAAGCCAGCTTTTAAGTGCAGAATCACTTTGGAGACAGGGTGTCTATTTTCAGCACATGCTGCAGACTTTAAAGTCTCATCCTCTGCTGACTCAGTTTCCCTAAATGATGATGCACACCTACACAGGCATAGTGCAAGGCACTTCCAGTCTGTTCGTATGGAGTACACTTAAACTTAATGTCTGTAAAGCAAATTGGCATCTTTAGAAAGGAAATACATGAATTTAGAGGTAAAGCTACTACAAATCATGCTTTATGACCGGAAGTGTGCTTGGTCATTAGCACAAATATTCACATATTCACAAGAAGTCTCTTCTGCATCAGGGTGAGTCAAGGGTACATTTCAACAAAGAGAATAACTTTACCTGTCAGTCGAGTCTTCCCATACAAACCAAAATGAACAGATTTTTCTCCGAGTGATACTTTCCCACAGTCCCCACTTACCCAGAGACTTGCTTCATGAAATAAATTAACTTAAAATCAACAGAGTTAGAGGAATCTTTAGCCTATGAGCACTGCCATCCTCTTGGGATGTATCAGATATTCATCGCTTGTGTGGAAGCAGCAACTGTACTAATGGAATCTTTAAAAAGCAGGTTATATAAAAGTGGATTCTGTAGTACCTCTCTCCTTGTAGGACCAGTGAGCTATTGTGGAGCAGGAGGAAAATCCTTTGCTGGAAGACTGCCCAGAAATATAAGAAACGGTCCAAAGTTATAAATGAACAAATGACGACAAAGAGGGAATTATTAAATTAGAAGACTCAACATCACGTGAGCATCTCTCTTCTTTGTACTGCACAGATACATCCAAAAGCTAGTCTCAATGCCAGAAGGTTTGCAATCTTAAAGATGAACTGGGCCCGGTTCCCATTTAAATGAAAACCCTTTTATACTGCAGAGAGGCTGCAAATAGAACTTAGACCTACTTTGGGTATCACCTCAAAGGTTGATGGTGGCCTTTGTAATAAATGAAAATCACTCCATGAAAAGACTTCTACTGTTGAGGAAGAGGTGGTGGTTTTGTTGTTGGTTTGGTTGTGGGTTTTTTTTTTTGTTTTTTGTTTTTTTTTTTTTTCCCCAAGCATGATGTTTTAAGCAAGGTATAGCTGCAGTACTTGCCAAGGAAATGTAAGAAAAGAGAAAACTGACTTGTAGCAACTAATTTTGCAGGTAAGAAGGGAGGATCTGCAGTTGATAATGCCGTATGCACATGAGGCCCAATTTTCTTTTCTGTCACCAGGCATGCTGTTGTTTACACCTGCCCTGAGAGGTGGTTATTGTGAGTGATTTGGAGAGGCTGATCAATTCTGTGGCCCAATGTAACTGGTGAGACAGCGGAGTACAAAATTTACCCACAAGCTGCTGATAAAGTGTCCCTGTGGTTTGAAGTCTCTCCAGATCCACTGGAGAGACTAATGCATGCAGTTATAGCCCATCTCGGGAATTTCTTTCCTACAGAGATCTTTGATTTTGTAACTGAAGTGACTATCCAGCTGTCTTGCAGTAAGACATTGTTTGAAATATAAATTACTTTGACTTTTCTATCATTATATACCATAAAGTGTAATGTCAGTTTCTCTGTGTAGAATGAGAAGCAGTTTTTCATTCCTTTGGAAACTTCTTGAGATTTCAGAAATGCTCCTGCTCACTTGTTGGCTTGTCTAGGTAGTGAAAAAAATTGGAAATAAGAACAGAGTTCCTGGAATAGCCAGCACCTCTGATAGTGTCGATCCTGACGTGGCCCTCATACCGAACTGAGGAGATAGCACAGGTATGAAGCAGTTTGCTTATTCTTTGAGATGGTGCACTGCATATCAAGATAATCCAGGGCTTTTTATCTGTTTCCGTCTTTGCCCTTAATAAATTCAATCCTAGAGCAAAAAAAACTTTGTCAGAGCATGATCCTGTGAAAATTTCTGTTTTACCCAATTGGCGTTTTCCATCGCAGACCATCCATACTCAGCATTCGTTTTCCGTTGCAGTCTGAACAACTCACTTGCATTTCAAAGTAGAAGCTAGAGGAGCACTATTGATTGCTTAGCTGAGCAGGTTGAATATGATCTGCAGCCTCCTCTTGCACATTGATTCCTTGTCTCTTTACTCACTGCTTCCTGAATGTCACTGAACTGTGAGAGGCCTGGTAAATGGACAAAAATATTGATTTCTTTTCCTCTTCTTTTATTTTTGAAAGCTTCTTATTTACCAAGTGCTGAACTACTATCAGGAAAACAAAAGGTCACAAAATAAGGCAGAAGCAAGTCAGTTCTGGCATTATTTTTTTTTTTTAAATATGAACTTGGTTGAAACATGAGTTCTTTATATTGCATTTCCATCAAGAAAGGTTAATTGCCTGAGTGGAACCTTTGAGTTCAGACTGTTCACCTTCGTGTTTTACTATTGTCAGATTGATGCTGAATTTCTGGGGCAGTTTCCTAAATGGCCGTACCTCTGGTATTATGATTTTTAGTGATTTTTGCAGAGAAGTTAGTGAGCAGCCCCAACTATGCTGGGGTTTGCTGCGCAAGGCAATCTGTAACAGTCTTTTGTCAGAGTTTAACGGTGCAGTCTTTTGTCCCGTTCTGTTCTGCTGGGAATGTGACACTTTTTAATACCATGTCCAGAGAGAGGGGAAAAAAGTTCAAAGAGCACAAGCTGGAGTCAAGTAAAACTGAGAAGACATCCCAAGAGAGATGACTGGGGACAGCAGAAGTATCCAGAGGCTTTAATATCTGCTGATGGTCAATATAAACTTGGAAAAGTTTGGGCAGGCAAATGGAGCTGGTGAGCGAAAGTGGAAAACTAGAGCTGGTCCATAACATCTAACTAAGCGTAAGCAAAAAAAGCAGCAGGTCCGTGATATCCAACGACACTGTTTCACAGAATCATAGAATCGTTTTGGTTGGAGGGGACCTTTAAGATCATCGAGTCCAACCATCAACCTAACACTGCCACAACCACCACTAAACCGTGTCCCTCAGCACTATGTCTACCTGCCTTTTAAATACCTCCAGGGATGGCAACTCCACCGCTTCCCTGGGCAGCCTGCTCCAATGTTTGATAACTCTTTAGGTGAAGAAATTTTCCAACTCGTAACAAAGCTAAAAAGTAACAGCAAGGTAGAGGGATGGTGAAGAACAGTGAAAAATGGACATATTTTACAGTGGACATAACTTTTCCTAGAAATCAAAGCAATTCTCATGCTGTCTATGCTTGTCATTATGAAAATAGTCATTAAAAAATGTACAGAACAAGAATGGTACAAGTATTTTGATGGAAAGAAATGCATTTTTACTTTTCATGAAATCTTGCAAATTGAAAAAAAAAGAATCTTCCTCTGTTCTTTGCTTTGAAATGGCAGGGAAGTTTGTGTTGATAAACTTTAAATTTTTGAAGGACTTGTGCTTTAATAGCTGTCTCATCTTTGCTGTAGTGGCTCTAACTGCATCTACCAAGGATTGGCAAGATAGCCTGGGAAAAGAGGCCCTGGACAGAAAACTCCCCAGGGATTGGTGGATACAGGTAGAAAAGGCACTTGGAGACTCTGTTATGAGTAATCTTACAGAGACATCTGCAGTTAACAACATGGACATGTTGCTATGTATGGAGAGAGAACCTTGGAAAGTTTTGAGCTTGCTTGAGAGGAGAAATTGTCATTTTCTTAATAGATATCGGGGGGTCAGTGACACTCACAAGCACTGCTCATTCTTTCTGGGCCTTGAGTCAGGGTCATAAGGTTTGAAATCAAGCAGATGGATCCAGCTATGTGAAGACACAAGGCATCAGTTCTCTGAACTGCTGTGGCTGGCTGGAGCCCAGCAGCCTCACCACCCCAGGTTATCACTCCAGTAGCAGAAATGAGCTGTCCCTGTTGCCATTTAAAAGTGCTTCGGTTTTGTTCAGTCCATCTGACGTTAGTTACAGTTCAAGTAAGTCTGTACTTTCTTTTTGCTAGTGAGGAGGGTCAGCATCATTCCTTTTTTTTTTTTTTTTTTTTTGTGGTGGAGAGTCACCTAAAACTTGGTTACTTTGGGGCTTTAACAAAAATGTAGAAGAATGTGAGATGGGCACTCCTCTGCCATCTTCAGAGCTCACCAGCAAGCAGCTGTCGGACAATACAGGTGATGAGTGTGTACTCTGTGAATGGGATCAGTATTTCCCTAATAGATATACCTCTCTTATGTTACGTGGATGGAGTGGATAGTAAAATTAAATGTCTTTGTGTTTACTTAGACAGAAATTAGAGATGAAAAAGATACACTCACTAACTCTGTACAGGGTTTAGGAGCAGAGGAGTTGTCATTTATGGATAAGACCCCAAAAAGCTGCTGTAGATGCATGATAGCCCATTCTAGTTACTTTTTAAAGGGAGTGCACATTATGCGTGCACGTCACTTGGGCTCCTTTGAACTATCCTGCTTCTGTCTTTAGCCACCATGTTTCTTTGGATATCAGAAATTAACGATAGCAACACTCAGGACAGCTTTCCACTAACTGAAGGTGGTTTATTTGATGATACCTTCGTGCACACTGTCCCAAATCACCTTCATGGGAGACTGATCTTCAGTACAATTCATAGGCCAAAGTCCAACCGCCAGCCTGACTTCTTCAAAAATACAGGCTATCAGTTCCCAACTTCTTTCTTCACCTTCAGGAACAGACCTGCGTTGACCCTTAGGCTTAAGAGAAAAAAGAACCACTACTGCTTTCTTTGGTTGGTCACTGCTATGTGGGGTTTTCTTGGTTTGTGGGGTTGGGTTTTTTTGTTTGTTTGTTTGTTTGTTTTTTGTTTAAAAAGAGCCATGCCAACTAGATGTCATCAGTGGGACTGCCTTTTTCCTCTGGAATTTGGCCCGAATTCTTCTGTTCAGAAGTTCTTGGTTCTTGAGGTTGGGGATTGCGTGTACTGTTCCACTTCTGTGCACCCGCTGGTATAATTTAGTAAATCTGTCATTTATGCTCAATATAACAGAGTCATTTAACTGCAGGAGCTCACCAGTACAATTAACCCTGTTCTGTCAAAACGAGGAGCTGATTATCTTGGCATTCACAGGAGCATAGAGCGCAGTTAGAGTGCTGTGGTTTCTGGCCCTCCTGGAGCAGTATTGCAGTCAATTGATTATTTTGTTAATTTGTTCTGCATCAGTATCCCGCTGGTTTATTATCATCCAAGTGACTTTATGCGCCATGCATAAGTACAAGTATATTAAAAATCAATACTTGAACCTTTTTTCCTTGTAAGGATCTTACCATCTGTGGGCTACCTTCTTTGATACATGACCTTCCTTCTGATTACAACAAGGCTAGTAGCTTTTACATGATTTAGTCACATGCTAATAAAGTAGATGCTCGTATTTTGCTCTCTACTTAATCCTGTATCCTAACAAAGAAGGAATAAATGAATTAAGAATGAAATAAACAAAAGGCTGTTACTGCTGATAAACAAGCCTAATTTTGAGACAGTAAAATTAACGCTGTTTTAGTAAGAAAATCTCATTCCTTCACTAGGTTCTAGTAAGTGACATGCTTCACAGGCTCGAATCATTTAGAGATGCTATTCTCAGAAGCCTGGGTCTTATGAACACTGTTTTTCTTTCAGTTAGAGAAATAAGTATTTAAAAGATGGCATGAGGTTGCATGGTGCATTGGGTTGAGGGCTGGATTCCAGGTCTGAACTTAATGCAAGTACGTGGGATTATGGCTGTTGTAAGATCAGAACGTTTTCCAATGATGATCTACCGTTGCACGTGCAAAGATGTTCTCTCTCATATGTGGTTTTTGAAACATATTACCTGTGATGTTGTACTTAATGCGTTTATGTTACTGATGTCACAGGGAGGCGTGCTCTTCTTTAAGAAGAGAACCGTAAGGTACAAGCAGAATCAGATGCGGACCCTCTCCCAATCTAGACTAGATAGAAAAGCACAGGTTTCCAGATGTGGAAAAGCACCGTTTTTCTCCCAGTTGGCAAGAAGACTAGGGTTCTACCGAGTCAGCTATCTGCAGCTAACAGCCCAAACTGGCGGTTCTCCGCTCAGATAATTGGATTTGCATCATCCTTTTCCAATGATAAATTTGTTCTATTGGGGATTTTTTTCTGGGATATATGGATGTTATCTGATCTTGGGATCATTGTCTTCTGGACACATTTTCATCATGAGAAAGGCAAGTTCTTACATCGTGCCGGCTTATAGAAGGCAACTGAATGAGGCAATTTGTAGCTTATGTAAGTGAGAAGCTCCCAAGGCCTTACCTAAACCTTTCAATTCGTTTCACGACAGAAGTGCTTAATCTTTTATGGTTGCGATCGTATGAGTTACCGTCATTAGTGAACACAAGGAAAAACCCCTTCTTTCTGTAGTGAAACAGAGGCCTCAGCATTTCCGAGACTGTTACCTGTCTGGATGGTAACATCCTCGTATGCCTTTTCCCCGTGTGAAATATGCAGAAAACAGCCCACAGAGTGGTTTCAGTTCAGAGGAGGTTATACCTTCTTGAAGGGTATATTTTGTTGTCTCAGGAAATTATAATACAATGTAATACAAAAAAAATTTCTATTTTATTGTGAGGATGGAACAAATCAGACGAATGAATGATGCAGAAGAGGGAAACCAGCCTGTGCTATTTCTGCAAATTGCTCCCCCACTTCCTCTGGGTTGTCTTAAAGAAAAGCCAGGGCTCTGAAGCATTGCTTTTTAATTAGTAGGAATCCTTTTGTACTAAATCCTAATTCAGTGCCTTAATGCAGCAGGTCCTGCAGAGCCAGCAAGCTCGCGTGGGAGCACAAACGCATGAAATCTTTTTCTCTGGCATCCCTCTAAGTGAGGGTTGGCTTCTGTTCGTAATTATTTTCTGTGGTGACAGCTCGGGGTTTGCAGTCGCAAGCAGAGAGGCAGGGGTGGTAACGGGGGAAGGCGTAATGACAGGTGATTGCTCTGTTGTCTCCATGGCATCACTGAGCCTTATCTTAGAGGTATCAAACAGAGTGCTTACACCTTTCTTTACTCTGTACAGATACCTGGTGCCGCTAAGTACACCTAGTATGGGTCCTATTTAATCACTGTCCTCTTTCCAGCTTATTTTGTAATAGGTTTTTTCTTTCTTTTCAGTCTGCTCCGCTTTTAATGAACCTGCACAAGTAATGGAAACACGTGTATAAATGAAAGCACCTACCAATTCAAATTTTTTTCATTTTGTACCTTTAGTTTAAGGAGTTAGAATTCACACAAGTACATTTTTAGAAACATTTGAGACTGCCTTTTTGGGGCACGCTGCCCCTTCTTGCTCACTATGAATTGGTATTAGGTTTTCAGGCTTATAATGAAGCAATATAGGTGTGAGGAAAAATAGCTTTTAGCCCCCATCGGTTACATCCCAGTTTCATCTCAGCCTTGGGCACCTCACTGAGCACTGTCTTTTGAGGCTCCTGCTTTAATTAACGGAGACAGAAGGACACTTCCAAGAATGACTCAGCTGACCTAAGATCTGATTTAGTCTTTGGATGAATTTCTCTGCTGTTGATTTTGACTGACAGTATATGAGTTACTGCAACACAGGGGTGTAACTCCTGTATACATCTTGTAACGAGAAATGCCAAATTCACACAGGCAGAAGTGTTTCTCTGAGTTACTAGATTTATTTAATAACCATGCTTTTTTTTTTTTTTCCTCCAAGAAAAGGCCTAAGGAAGTGTTAGAGGTTTTGCTGCCTTCTTGCTGCACCTCAAGGTGTACTCAGTTTATAGTTTTAAGCATTCCTCTTTGATCAAGAGGGCTAGATTATTATTTTTTATTTTTTTTAAATTAAATGCTGGGACTTATGCTATCTTGGTTTCGGATGTTAGGCTAAAGAGTACAAAAAGAATATGGCAAACTTGACAGCACTTCTGCAATGTCTAGGAATATGTTAGCACGTGTTACAATAACAATTACTACTCTTCATTGATATCCTTTACGAGTGCTCTTTTACATGGGTACAACTAAGATGATTATGGTCTGACATTTGTGGTTTCTGCCTCCACAGATATTTGTGTTTAACTTTCCTTGTTTTCTACAGTGCTTAGTTAAACGTTTTTGTGGATTTGCTATTCATAAAAGAAAGGATCTCTCAAAAACTATGGCTACTTATGTTTCATAACCAATATTTTCATATCTTATACTTTAGCCACTCCAGTCAGTTTAGTGGCTTCTTTGCCATTTTGTTTTTCTTGCCAATGTATTTATTTATCAATTGTTTATTGCAAGGATAATCCCTGAAAGTAGATATCTCTAGAAGATATGTTTTTGGGAACCTCAGGAGTATGATGAAAGCACACAACCCCAGATATTTTTCTCCCAGCAAATCTCTTTGGCAGGAAAGGCTGTCTAATACCCTGAAAATGCCCTGATGAAAAATCTGAAAAAGTGTGCTTGAGACCTGCATCCTCACTTTATCAAACACCTGCAGCTTGGAACAGTGTCATATTGGGAATTAGTTAAATAATTTTAGCTTCCAATAACAACAATGTTTTGATATTGGTGACTATAAAAAAGAAAAAAATGGCAAGAAGATTCATGACACTAATGATACCTGAATAGAGGTTCTCTATTATACAAATTCTCATGTATCTAAAACATGTTCAAGCTGTAGCTTTCTTCCAGATGGGACACTTCTGGGTGTCTCTTCCACATGTAGCCATCGTAGTAGTCCTTGAGCTCTCTACGTCTTTGCAAATTTGGACTGAAATCAGCCACAGGTTTAGAAGTTGCAAATGAATTACACAGACACAAGTAATGTGATTTCATAGTCTTTATCTGTCGTGAAAACAAGGCTAAAAAAATCTTTGTATCTGCGGTTAAGAATGTTGAGCTGAAGATGTAAAAATTAACCTTTCCAGGTAAAGAAAGCTGTGCAACAGGAAGGCTTCAGCAGAAGGAAGCGAGGATATAGAGACATCAATGACATCGACATCAACATGAATGATCCTTTATTTACGAAGCAATGGTACCTAGTAAGTTTTGAAAGAAAATCACAGTAATCATAACTAAATAATTGGCATTCATCCATTCTGTGCTATTGCAACGCTTTGCAAGAGTTCTTTCCAAATATGTCACAAGAACTTGGGAACGGATCCAAGGCTCTGTCCTGTTGTTTTTAACTGTACCTCTTTTAAGCTGGGAAGACCCAGCACATTTCAAGAGCTAAATTTCATTTCAGTCAACGGAAAGATCCTTAGAAAGCTTGAAAGTGAATGTATTGTTGTCCCGTGGGCATGCCTGGCGTTCTGATGTGACCCCTAAAACTGCATATGAATCATGTCTTTGAGCTGTTGCCAGGTAAAGTATTGTTATAGATTTAAAACAAAAAGTTCTGGTGTATTGGCTAGAAAAAGTTGAGGTTTTTCTTTTCTTATGAAAATTTGAATATTAATTGATTTTCTTCTGTCAAAAGCAGAACAGCTGAAAACTGATGAATTTTTGGCTTAAGCTAGTGTCAAAAGAAATTAATATTTTGCTAAATTGTTTCATTTTTTATGTGTCATATTTTATAAGGAGAAGTCTTTAGTCATAAAAGAAAAATTAAATTTTTACACAAAGGTAGCCAAGATGATATTTTTCTATTTAAAAAGTTGATAAAGTAATTTTGGTCAGTTTTAATGTTGCAATCTATTTATGATGAAATAGTAAATGCAGTACTGCCTGGTTCACTTACGAAGGCTGTTTCTTATTTTCTTTCCTTTTAATCCATTACTTACAATTTATGAATCCACACAATGTGGCTGCTTTTTTACCTAAGGTGAGTTTTCAGACGAATGAGGGCACATTAGCATGGATGGGACTTCATCCTTGATGAGGTGATAAACTAAAGTGTGGATTAATTCACTTCTCTGTGGTACTTCAATCAAAATGTTGCAGTGGTAAAAATAAGAAAAAAATTGTTTAGTTTTTAGATTATAAAGCACTCTAAAATGTGTTTTGAAATGAGATCTGTCTGGCACAAAATTGAAAACTTTTGCATCTGGAACAGCAAAAGCCATATTATTTTTCCCACGGAACGTGAGAAATTTGTATATGAAGTTGGTGAACATGAGTAATTGCTGAAGATACAGGGGATTGCCCGTACTGCAGAGCCATAGAAGCGCACACACAAGGTTGGAAAGGACCCTTGAAGTTCATCTAGTGAACCTTCCTGCTTAAAGTAGGGCTAACTTGGTTATCAACAAGGTAATTTCTGGTACTAAACCCAGTGGACAGGAGTGTCGGTAGATTCCTGCTTTCAAGAAAAAAGCATTTTCTGCTCATTAGAAAAATCCTCTGTAAAAGCTATTGGTCTGACTTGTCTGGATTGACCCACTGCCTTGATGTGCTTAAGTAGAAAAGTCCTTTTCTGGATCCAAAAGATTCGGGATTTAATCAAATCTTGTAAACTGCAAAGAAGTGATTTTATCCAGGGTCGGTTTGTTGGTTTTTGTGTTTTGGTTTTTTTTTGTTTTCTTTTACCACTGCATTATTGCAGTAGATATGATTACATACAGATGTGTACACCAAAGCAAATGGGATATATTTTCCATACCAAAGATACATGCAAATATATAAAGTGAAATTCAGTGGCTGTGGAAATGTGTCTATCAAGTAAAAAAAAAACACCTGTTCTTCTTTTTCACTGATGTATTAGATTAACACTGGTCAAGCAGATGGGACTCCTGGACTTGACCTTAATGTAGCTGAAGCATGGGAGCTGGGATACACAGGGAAGGGAGTTACCATAGGAATTATGGATGACGGTAAGCCCACTGCCTTGATGTGCTTAAGTAGAAAAGTCCTTTTCTGGATCCAAAAGATTCGGGATTTAATCAAATCTGTAAACTGCCAAAGAAGTGATTTTATCCAGGGTCGGTTTGTTGGTTTTTGTGTTTTGGTTTTTTTTTGTTTTCTTTTACCACTGCATTATTGCAGTAGATATGATTACATACAGATGTGTACACCAAAGCAAATGGGATATATTTTCCATACCAAAGATACATGCAAATATATAAAGTGAAATTCAGTGGCTGTGGAAATGTGTCTATCAAGTAAAAAAAAAACACCTGTTCTTCTTTTTCACTGATGTATTAGATTAACACTGGTCAAGCAGATGGGACTCCTGGACTTGACCTTAATGTAGCTGAAGCATGGGAGCTGGGATACACAGGGAAGGGAGTTACCATAGGAATTATGGATGACGGTAAGTGAAGACTGCATGATACTTTAGTATTTTTAAGTAGCTTTTTCCATGTAATCCAATTAAAAAAAAAAAAAAAGATTAAAAAGTAATAATGGATTGCTTATAGTGCTGAGACTACTAACCTCCATAAAGACTTTGAGATCTGCAGGGAAAATATGTTATAAAGTCTTCACTAGGGATACTGAGACGTGGATATCCAAGCATTAAAAGTAGTTTGCAGTTATCACTCAGATATCTTCCAGGGCACACTGTAATGGCCATTAAGCCAAAGGAAAGACTCCCCTTGACTTCCGTAGGCACTGACTGAGGGATGTAATTGCTGTGCAAAAAGTACTTAAGAAGACGTTTTCTGGGTTACATTATTCTCAAAGTCATACTTGACAGCTGAAATAATTAAACACTTTAATGCTGAATGTCAATAAAGACCTGCATATTAAATACATTACTAATTTGAGGCTAAGTTCAGGGAAGATGAAGGTAAAAGGTACAGTTGAAGTCACAGGTGTTCTACTCACGGGTTCCTTGCTGAAGTAAAGGAATTCTGTGCAGTCTCTCAGCACTTTTCTTTGGGCTAAATTTTGAATGTTTTCCTTTTATGGTGACTGAATAATATGAAAAATAAATAAAAAGTCTGGATCCACATATGTTTTCTAGGGTCAACTGAGATCTGTCCTTGTTTGTTTTGGTTTCTCATCTGCTTACTCGTAAGACAAGGTTTTTGTGGAAGTAGGAACGTAGACTCAGACATCTGTACGTCGATGTCATGAGAAATCGCAATTTCACTGATCTCACAGAGGCAGGACTTAGCTTTCAGAGTAGCTAGGCATGACTGTGATGGGGATGACGAGAAACTATTTGAGCTTCAGGTCAAATAAAGCTGTTGGACCATCAGATACAGCTTTTGGAGGCGAGGATAATTTGCCTTATATTCACTTCCAGTAATTTTGGAAGAGAGCACCTGAATAACATGTTTCTTCATTGAGACTTCTGTTGTTTGTCTGCTGTTTGCATCAATAAATCAATAAGGCTCTCCACAGGTGTGAGAGTCTCCTCATGCAAATCTAGTGCCAAGGACCCTACATAATGGGAGGTAATTGTGTCATCAGAATAACCGTAATAATGCAACATTCTCCTTGCAATTAAAATTGAGCATGTAACAGTGTGGTGGTTTGAGACACAGGGCAGAGCAGTGGTCAAAATGCAACACAAAATTGGTGGCTGTTTCTTTGTATGTTTTAACTGGATATGTAATAGGTCAGCTTATCCCATCTGAGCGTAGATCTGCTGCTTCTGTTACACCATCCACTGGAATTTGTGTATTTGCCATATGTGGAAAGATTTGATGCATTAGAATGAATATATTCCACACCGCTGCCCTCTTACAGTCTTTAGCACACTACCAAGGTGCAGAGTCTGTGCTTGGATATTTGTTAAAATGGTCTCATCCAATGTTAAAAGTTCTCTTTCATACTCATAATCCAAAGTGTTTGCCGTAGTCATCTCCCCAAATCTAGTTTAGGTAATCTTCTGTCTACTTAGTTGACAATTTTCAGTAGCTAAAAATACTCCTTTTTATATCCCATACTGATCCAGCGCTTACTGATATCGTTAGTTTTGGGATCCTTTGAGATCATAGAACTTGTATAAAGATAAATTGTGATTTAAACTAATCTTAATAAGTAAATATGGTGTGGTCTACAAAACAGGTTAATAAATTTTGTTACTGAGCTCACCTTTTAAATTGGCACCCCGGTTTTGACATAAATGATTGAAAACTCCTAGCTGGGACTGCATCAGAAATGGTACAGTGGTTTAAAAGTCCACATTTAAAAACTGGAATTTCATTTCAATCAGTTGCATTATTCGCCATGATCATTTTCCTATGGTTGTAAAGGAATCTTTTTTTGTTCTGTGGTCATTAGAAAACCTTTTTTGAAACTCTTAACCTTTGGTTTCTGTTCTGTCATTATCTTATTGCAGGAATTGATTATCTGCATCCTGATCTTGCATCAAATTACGTAAGTACATGCTGACCTTTTCTGTAAAATGTGGATTTTCTTATTGTTATGGTCCCTCTACTACAAAATTTTAAATAATGAGTGGAACAAGAGTACAGTTGAACTGCTGATGTTACAGATGATACGTTTCACGTTGAAAGAAGCAGACTGAAAATGGGACTGCCTGTGCAAGGAATAGAAAGGTGACAAGGCTCTTTGGAGGAATGACAGTGCTGCCTCACATTAAATAAGCTGCAGCTTGCAATATTGGATTTAGGACAGAAATGAGTAACCTGGGAATTGGTTCTAAATCCTGCTATTAAGATGCAGAATGCATCTGTCACTTGGAGGGCCATGGCGCTGTGGGCTGTGGCAAGGCATGTATTAGCCTTTGAAACCTCCAGGAACAGCTTAATTCCTTTATAACAGGTGATTTGATCCAGTGCTTCAAAGCATGTGCAGGGCAGATTGTGTATTCTCAGCACGCGCTGTGTCAATTGATTCTTTCTCAAACCCGTCTCAGGCTTACCTTCAGACCTGAGGCTTTTTATCTTCCTTAATTCTTCCAGGCTCTCCCCAACCCCCTGTTGACACTAGGACTCCTATTTCCAGGTGTCTACAAGGGCTCCCAGCGCTCGCATACTCGAGGTTGCCTTCGCGGCGTGCTGCCCTCACGCTGTGCTCGTGGCGCTCCGTCGGGCAGTGGGGGTCAGGAAGCTGTGGCTCCTTTGCTGGTGGGCGTTGCAGTGTCTCTGCTTTAGGTCTCGCTATTCTGCAGTCAGCGGCTTCCTTAGGGAAACCCAGGCTGCTTCGGCTGAGCAACAGGGGTTTAGTTTGCAATTGCAATTAAATGAAAAGAAGAACAACTGGAAATTTTGGTAAAAACATGAGCTGAGAAAGAGCAAGACGATTATTTTTATGTATTTTCAATTTTGAAGATAACACAGGATGAGAACCTATTTGTTGTAGCAAGTAGCAAAACACCTTTGGCAGAGAGTAAATGGATATAGAAGGTGTTGACTTTGGATGAGGAATTTGGGAAATAGCTGACCACAGCGGTAAAGTGCAGGATAGCCAGTTTCACTCCTTAGGAACTCGCTTAATAACCACTCCTTACAAACTGACTTAATAACTTGATAGCAGCTAATTAAACCCTGTGCCCTAACTGCAAAATTCTCATCTGAGAGGAATAACTCAGTAGGACGTTTCCATAAATAAAGATAGCCTTTTTCTCTGCAGGAATTATGCTCTGTATATATGTTTTAGTCTATGATCTCGGGACAGCACGTGCTCTTTACAAGCTTTTCAACAGCAGGCATGGACAAAGTATGTGGGAATATTCTGGTTCTAAAAACCGTGTTTCAAACAGACAAGCAGAAAGTCTGTACAACATAGCTGATATCATGTCAAATTGGAACAGTTCAGTTGTTAACAGTGAAGCTAGGATCATGCCCAGGAAGCAAAAATAGATTTCGCAGTAATACAGTGTTTTCTCTTTTAATTCTAAAAATACTTTCTCTTTTATGGATAAATATTTGTTGGGCTTAGCAGAAATGTATTGGTTTTAGAGTGGCGATAACGCGTTTTCTAGAAATAAATGGAAAATGACATAGAGAATGACAATGCACAGACATGATGTTCGAAGTCAGCAAATAGTGGAGCTGGAGAGAGATCTGAGAGCTCAGAAAAGAAATAGTGGGTTGAAACTGTAGACAAAAAGCTGTCTGGGGATGCAGAAACCAAACCTTTAATGGCAGCCATGAGAGACTTGTGCAGAGGCCGATGTTGAGATGTCAATCTGAAAATGTCTGTGCAGGAATGACTTTGTCCAAGCAAGGAGCGGTCCAGTAGCAGAGCAATGACTGGGCCGAGGGACAAAAGAAGATTGTCCGGCCAATGGAAAATGGAGAGTTAGGCCTGGCTTGTGCAGGGTGGGACAATAGCCAGACGCAGGGGAGAAAAGACTGAGGAAGGAGTGGTTGGTAAGGCTGTTAAAGGAGCAGCAGAAACCCCGTCTGAAAGGAGATACCACCCCAACCTTTTTAACTCAGAAATACAAAAATAGGAGCTATCACATGAAATCTGTGGTTCTAGGCTGTCACAGCACCGGAAGAAAAAAATTAAAAAAAAAAAAAAAAAGCTTGCATTTGTATAATTCATCTCTTTTGCCTAAGGTTCACTTTTAATTCTGTGCTGAATATCCAGAGGACAAAGCAAGGAAAGGTGTTGAGAAATTGCCATGTTACATGCAAGGTAACCAGTAAAAAAGGTAAACTTGGTAAGCGGGAAGAGGTGCTGGCACCTCCTCACGCAGAGCTGGTTGCAGTTGCCGTCTGTGAGAGACGGCTGGCTGAAGGGCAAGGTTGACTCCTGCTCCTGCTGCTAAAATCTGCCATCTCCTCCCTCGCCCAAGTATAGCGCAGTGGTTGCAGAGTTCGGTTCACCTGCACTTTGCCTCTCCTGCTCTCGCTGCAGAGCTGCGCCGGCCTCCTTGAGTCCTTGGAGATCCTGCTCTGACAGCATCTGCTGTGTCTCGGAGTCCACGGGGGCCTTTTTTCCCAGTAGGTATTAATTTGGGCATGAACTAAAGACAAGGACTTAAATTCAGCTGAAGGAAAGATCAATTTAGACCTAAAACCGCAATGAAAGGAGTCTCTTAGGAATGAGTTGTTAACTCGCTTTGGGCTGGCAGAGCAAGTGCACTCACCCTTCTACAGTTCCAACACCACACGGTTGATGTTTCGTGACATTTGCGCTTTGGGGGAGCTTTCTCTTAAGTTATATTGTGTATTTTTAGGAAATTAAAAGCCTACTGCTTATGTTTCTCAAGTGTGTAAATGCCCGCGTACCCTGGCAATGTCTGTACATCTTGCTTGGAAAATTGGGAGCAATTAGGAAGTCTCTCAAAGGTGGTGGTGTTGGCACTCGAGCATTTCAAGTGTAAAAACTTGGCATTGTTTTACTCAGTTTAATTTGGCTTTTATGATTTTGACTTGCTGGTTTTCTTGCTTGAATAGTTTAATGGGGTTGGCAATCAGACAAAATAGGGGGTCAGGGAAGAGAAGGAGCTTTCAAAAGAAAAAAAGAATTTGTATTTTCTCCTGAAAATTGCTGAACTATGACCTATCATATGGTGCGCACTTCTATCCATATTTTTCTTTGTAGTTTCTGAGCTTTACTGCCTGAATCATCCATTTCTCTTTTTAATGCACTTTATGTACATGGAAAAAAGTGTGCCTGCTCGCAGTCTGGATGGATTGCTCTCCCAGCACCCCCTCCCAGCTTGCTGCAGTATAGCTACATGCTTTTCTGGGATCAGGGGGTTATGGCAAAGCTGGAATTTTCCATTCTGCACTGTGAATGCAGAGAGACTCATTGTCAAAAGATCGATAGTTTCTTCCAAGCCTTGGAAACCCTGCAGAGGTTCAGCCTTCAGGAAATTATTTTTTTCCCCACAAAGAGAACCCTTCATTATGAACTGATAATTAAAAAGCTGAAGCCTAATGTACTCCATGGTTTTCTTTCAACTCAGACTATACATACAAAGCCAGCAATTTTCAGGACTGATTTCTCCAAGATACAGCATCTGAGCGAGAAAAAAACCTGAAGTCACAAGGTCTGCATATTAGATATGTCTAATAAAAGAGGAGAATAGCAGCTGGGGCGGGGGGTGTACATTACGAATTTCAGTACATTGTTTTAAAGAAAAAGCTAAGAGAGCAAATGGAGATTTGTTGTGCGATGAACAGAAACATAAGCTAATCTCTCTCCCTCGTATCAGTTTATATTGCGGTACATTTATACTTGGCCGATGTCTGCTGATGAAGGTCAGTGTAGCTGCATTATCCCATTTACAGCAGCAGGGAGCTGATCATCTCATGTAAGTGGGTTTGTCACTGATTAGCAGGAGTGAGGAAAATCGGACTCCCACTAAGAGACTCAGGACAGGAGTAAAAAATTGCTGGTTTCAGTGTCTGAGCTCTGTCTGAAGCTGCAAGCTTGTTTAAAAAAAACTGGGGAGGGAGAGAGAACATGACAAACATTTACTGCGAGTAGGTAACTTTTAAAAAAGCATTCATACTTGTAAAATGAGAATCATGCAGCAATTCTTAGTGCGAATAATAGATGATAATATAACATTCAGATGTCAGTTGAGAGAGAAAATTTTGAAATCTGTGGAATTCCACAGACGTAAAATGTGCCCAAACATGCAGTCATCCTAGCAGCACTTCATGGCTGTCCTTCCCTTGACTTTTCTTCTCTGTAACATGTGTCTTTATGGTACAACCTTATGTTCCATCTTCCCAGGTCCTTACCAGCTGCCACTCAAGCTGTGTGCAGGAAAGGATTTGCTGATCAAAAAAGGCCATATGTAAAGAATGAGGGAAGACTTTCTGGAGTTACCCCAGGGTTAACTGCCGTTTTCTGTCACCTAGCATTTCTTATTGAAATGTGAACAGAGCGGGTGGTCTTACCTTTCTTCTCTTTCCACTTTGGTGACATCTCCAAACACAAAGCAGTCTCTCTCTCGCAACTTTTGGTAACTTGTCACCAGCTAATATGATAACAGCTCCCCTGGCCTCGCTGGGAGGCAAGCAGGAGCATATTTTTGGACTAATTATCTTATCACATAACCAGTGAAGCGGGGAAATGTTCTACTTCTCTTATGAGCTGCAATTTCCATTGTTTGCTAGAGGAACAAAAACATTGAATAATCTTTACAGCTACGAAAGAAATAAGAAATAGTACAGGCAATAAATTGTACACTGCAATACGTGCAGTGAAGCTTAGCAACAGCATAAACGATCTTTCTTTCAGAAAGTCTGTGTTTCCTTCGTTAGCATGAATTTCTGAGTATGCCTTGGCCTCCCTGCACACTACCAAAAGGATTGGCAAATTGTTCTGGAGGCCATGAGCCTGATCTCAGTGATGCACCAGTATAAATCATCGGTATCTCCACTAAAATCACTGGAGCCTAGTTGTGGGGTTTTCTAAGTTGACAGAGCTTCATTGCCATCTATTGAACCGTGCTGCTTTGACCCCGATGATCTGCCCCACAGAAATCCCGGCTGATGTAACTGCCAGAGTCGAACAGAGTTTACCTTCAACTGTGGTGGTGAGAAAAACGTGAGCCTTCCAAGACAGAAATTTGTTGGAAACCTTCTGAAGACCTTGAAAAGCTCCCAGCGTCTCTGTGCTGTCATTAATGTCAGCCCAGGGGATCCACAGGGAACGTAAAGCCAAAGCATAGCGGGGTCGGGTTCATCCTTGCCTGGCACCAGGAATAATTTCAGTTTGCTTTATGAGATCCGATTCCTAGAGCATGATTTTCAGAAGAGCCTGAGACAGTTACGCTGCCATTTCCTCCTGCATTTCAAAGGGTTATTGAGCATGTGCACTAGATGCTTCATGTCAATAAAGCTTTACTGCTAATACATCAAAGGTATTTTATGGGCAAACTCTGCGTGCTGGCCATTGATGCTGGTACCTATTTTTAATTGCAATGTTGAAATAACACTTACGTTACCAAAAAATAAGGGACAAGATAAACTGTTTCAGATGTTTCGACACTAATTGGATTTTAGATTGTTTGGTTTCATTTGGGTTTTTTTTGTGTTGCCTTGGGGTTGGGTTTTTTGCTAATATGTTTTCTAAAATAAACACCAGCATAACAATTAAAAATTATCAATCAAAAACTGAGATAAATTCAGAAACATCCTTCTCCTAACACTGAAGATCTAGTAAGCACGCTGTTTGATGGATGCTGTTAAAGTAGATTGTGGCAGAAATTTCATCAAGAAATTGTTGAGACAAAATGAAACCTTTTTTTTTTTTTTTCTTGCCGGGATAGAAGGCTGGATCAAGCGTTTAAATGCCAGGCTGACTGATGCCTTAGCAACCGAAACTGATGGCCTTCTGTTGGGCTGTTTGTGCTACTTAGGTGGCTTCTGGCAGCTAGGAGGATGGTTTTAGCATTTAGATGATGATCGTTCAGGACATGCAAAACAATGAGGTTTCCTCAGCATAAATTAGGAGTTACTGGGAAGAGAACAAAGTTCTCTGTTTCAGACTTGCCTTTTTTTTTTTTTTTTTTTCCTGTTACTCTGTGCAGGATCAGCTTCTGGGCTCATCTCTCTGTTCTGTGCGATCTGTTTTTTTTTCTCTAAACATACGAAAGGCTGTGAAAGAGATGATGCCTCCTCTGATAAGATCAGCCAGGCAAATGAGGTTCTCTGTGTACTTGGAAGGCTGTCCTGGGTTTACCATGTACAGAAAATGCTTCACATCTTCGAAAACATAATGGGGTCCTGCAAACAGTTCTCTCCTCCTCCCCTGCTCCCGACAGTAACTGTTTTAGCAAGTCCTTGTTACAGCGGAGGTTGTGTGCCGAAGTCTAAATAAGGTGACTGTACAGTTCCTCTTCTCTACCTTATAGCTACTGCTGATGGGAGAGGGAAGCTGTGGTGCTATGTAAAGGAGATGTCCGTGTCTTCTTATTTCATTAAAGATAAAAGTGTTTTGTAATCATAGATGTTATCAACGCCTTCTAGCTTTCAACTCAATTAAAAAGATGGAACAGCAAAAAGAATTTGAGGACTCTCTCTCTTCTGGATCGTTTCATATGGTCAGAGGGTGGAAAGAGGCTTTTTCTGCTAAGGAGGCTGTAACTTGCGAAGGAGGCATGATTGCCTTAAGGAGAGTTGATCTGTGTTGCATACAGAGCTGTGTTTGGAGCTGAAAACTGGATTTCTCATGCTGAAAGATGTTATGCTAACTGCTTTGCTAAAGCCCGTAATGAGAGATCTGGACCCTGGATGCTTGGCAAGTTGCGGGGCTTGGTGCTTAGCACCACCCGTACAGCTGGAGTTGGCATTGCTCCACGGATGTTGGCCTCTTCAGGGGGATGCACTGATTTATACTGGCTTTAAAATATCCTCAGAGTACAATTCCTTTGGAATCAGAAATATACGAACGTATTGTAGTTCAGTTTGCCTAAGATTATTTTCAGAGCAATGAATGCTGCAAAAATTGTCCAGATTTATTCTATATTAGAACCACCTGCAAGGGATAATCTTCAAGTTAAATGCGTGCTTGGTGTGCAAGCAGTGTGAGATGGTGCCAAAGACACTCGCTTTGCAAGCTAAAGACCCCACGTTGTCCGCAGCGTTTATTTTTCTCTATAATCGATGTACTTAATTAATCAGCTGCACCCTGAGAAAGTGCAAGGTGGCTAATCGCTTTAATCATTAAGCAGTGGTATTAATTTTCACTTAAGGCATCAGCCGTGGAAAGTAAATTAAGATTCTTGAAATGAGAAATGCACAGGGGTGGAAGAGAGCTGATAAGGACATTTCTGCATCAGTTCTGGCTGGTGCTGTTGAAAGTGCCTTGTGCCTCTCTCCAGGGCTTCTCCAAGAAAGATTTTGGAAACGTTTTCTTCTCCTATTTGGGCAAGAAAAGTAGAGGAAAGATGTTAGCGTTCACTCTTTGCCATGGAGGGACCTGCATTGCTTCGTTTTGGCTTTTTATTACCTCCCTTTCTGCAAACCGATTAGCTTTTGGAACTGGCCAGAAGTCTTCTGTTAGAATATTTTTGCTAGTAAAGATGAATGTTTTATAAAATCAAATTGTCCATGGGAAAATAAAACTAAAATATTTTTATTTTGGATCAGTTCAACCTCATTTTAACTATTTCACTTTTAGAACATGCTGAATTGAATCAGCAGCAACAAAATCCTGCTCTGGTGCATGGTCCACTTGGGAGAACAGGGTCAGATACACGGTTCCCTAGAGGCAGTGCACGCCATGTAATTTTAAAACCAGTTTCAACAAAATTAAATAAAGAGCTTCTGTTTCCCCAAAGTGAAAATACCTCATTTTGGGTTGAAAAAGGCAAAAACACTTTAGCAGATTTCTCGATTTGGCAGCTTTTTTTTTTATTTATTTTATTTTCAATTTTTCACAGGATAGTTATTTTAACTGCTCATACTGTTTAAGACACTAACCAGTGTTGAAATCCCTGAATATCCATCAGCATTGAAATGGAACTTAATTAAAATTCATGCTGTAGTTAGATTTTGGCTACCAGGGCATCACCAGGGAAGTCTGAATTAGATCGTGCATGTGGGGAACACTAGTCCATCACAAAGCATCAGCAAAATTTGACAGGTGATAGGGAGAGACTTTCAGGTCCAGTGATGATTTTGGCAAGGAGAGTCTCAAACCCACTGTTAACTACTGGGCATACAGCTGGTTTTAAAAAGGGAGTTTTGGCCAAGCTCTTTGGATGAACCAAACTTGCAGAAGAGGAGAGCAGAGAGGCATGAGGAGTCTGCTTTCTTCTGTGAAACTGTAATAGCCTGAGTACAGTAGATAAAGATGCAGATGACCTCCAATGAAACACTTCTCCTTCGCTGTGCCTGTAAATTAATTTGGTTCATTTGAAATTAATTCAATTTTTTCTGTCCTGGCACTTCATCTTGATATGGTTGTTTGCTTTGCATTGTTTGATTTTAGTTGTATGAATTTATGTTCTCCGTATTAATATTTTACCTCTCAGTAGCTATGTAGGTGGTTAAGATATTTTTAAACACCTGCCCTATTTCAGATTGCTTTGATTTAAATATAATGTTCTTCATTTCTGTTGCATTCCCAACAGAAGCAATGAGCATAATGAACATCTCTTACAGGGGAACAGAATAGCAGCGCATAATGTCTGATAAAATCTTGGCCTCACTGGTAGTTTCTCCATTAATTTCAGAGCAATCAGAAATTTGGCACATCATATAAATAACAGGTTTGTAATGTTTGTTCTACTGTGTATTCCTTTTTTTTTTTTTTTTTTTAAATCGTTGCAGTAAGAGGCGTAGGCTTCCTAGCTTCAACTGAGCAAATAGTGATACCAAGAGCTGTGGAAACTGCCTGGAATAACGTTTTACTGTAGAACGAGAGCTTGTATTTGATGAAACTTTGGCCGCTTTCAGTTCTGGGTAGCTGTTGTTAGGTGAAAGTTAAATGGCTACGGCAGTGCATTGTAAGCTTCGGTGTAGATTGGGGATCGTTGGAAACGTTCTGCAGGCAGGTTGTAGCCTGGATTTTATTAAAGGAGATTAGTCTCTCTTTGAATATGTACAGTGGAGAACACGAAGACTGTCCTGTGTTCAAGAACGTCATAATTTCAATGCCAGCACGTGGTTTTTTTTTTAGAATTAGTTCTTGTGAGAAACTAAATCACTTTAATTCAGTGGCACTTAACTCAGTTGCCGAATTAGTCAATAGTGGTGCCACGTCTGACTGATGTAATTGTGAATCTTCCTTTCGGTCAGCTAATGATGTCTAGGATGTGTCTTCAATTTACATATCCAGTAAATTACTGTGAAAACATTAGCTATGATCAAATATACTAATCTTTAAGGTAAGAACTTGGAATGATCATGTATTATTTAAAAGCGTAAACATTTGCAAAATGTAGTATGTGTAAATTTACACGAGAAAGTCGGTTCTCAAGATCCCGCTTTCTCTCCCTGAAACTTTGGATTTAGCTGTCCATTGGTTTTGCTGATTCCACATGGAACAAACAATACAAACTTTTTAATTATGCAAAAAGCATATAAATTGGTCCATTAACCCAGCATGTCTTGACAGATATTAGTCCCATTATTAATACTCCCCTGGGATGCTCTCAAACTATGCTAATGAGGTCAGCACGCAGCTGGAATAAAACAGAGTAGATCTTTAAGACCTTCTAACTCTAAGGCACATAACTCAACATGTGTTTGCTTTTTGTGACAAGAAAATGTAGATAATAGTTTGCATTATGTTTTTTGAGTCTCTTGCCTGAAAGGTTCATCTGCTTTCGATTCATTTGCAATGTCACTTTTATGTGTCCCTTCATCATCGTCCATATTCATGCAATTGGGTCAAACACCAGTTGAGCAGTTGTTAAGGGTTTCTTCTCTTGTTAGCTGTGAAACCTTTCAGAAGAAGGAAAATACCCAACCCCTTTTCCGTCTCATCTATTCTTACTTTCAGTTCCTCTGTAGCAGCAGTATAGCTCTCCCTGTCCTCCCTTCTTCGTAACCAGCGTGGACCAGGTCTGTCTGTAGCTAACTCCCCAAACCAGCAGAGCCGCTTTGATCTCCCACTTCGCAAAGCCGCAGTTAGCCTGCTTTGTAACAACATGTTTGGTGTAACCCTTTACAGTGGTCATCCTTAATATCCTGCTATGTTTGTCTAATGAGTGCCATTGTAACTGCACGTCCCGTATTCCTGCGCTTGGCTGGAAGCATTGCTGATAACTGATCCGTTTTTAGCGACCCCGACTGCGACGCCTTTGCGGTCACCGGGAGTGATGTGGGTGCCCACGCCTGCTAACCAGGCACAGCGGCAGGGACGTGTTTGCTCTCCCAGCGCAGGGGGCTGCCTTCCCCCACACCATGTCATGCTGAACACCTGGCTTTGAATGACTGCTGAGTTCTTACTGCAAACTCTGAGCTATAGCTTTTCTTCCATTGACGGAAAAAATTGTCCCTTCTCCACCACGTAAGGGACCTTTATGCCGGGTGTGATCTGAATCCTGCCTGCTGTGTTTGGTGGGAGAGCCCGTGGCAGGTTTTGGTAGGCTTTGGATCAGGCCCATCGAGAGGAGGAAGAGCTTAGCTCCCCTTCTCTTCCAGCTCCTCCCTCAAAGAGGCTGTAAGTGCTGGCTGCCATCAAAACTCTGCAAACACAACCTTTACCGCAGCTCAGCACCCAACGTGTATTTGATGTACTGACAAACTTGTCAGTTATTTCTTACAGGAATATAACGAAGAATTATGGGCCTGACCCTCGTTTCTCTGCTGCCAGCTTTATACCTCTGTTACTCTTTCAACTTCAGTAGGTCACGCTAATACATAACCAAAGTATCTGAAGGGGGAAAAAAAATCCATGTATTGGAAAGGGAATGTGGGCCAGGTTTTTAATAAAATGGAACGCTAAAACTAGATGAAGTGTGTGTTCACAGTATTTTTCAGTAAAAGTCATTGCACTCTTTGTATTTGCTATTACGATAAAAGAATGCAGTGGCTCATATATCTCCAGCCACTCAGATGCCAGTTCCCTCCCCACCCACCCCAATTAAAGAAATCAAGGAGTTTATTCCATACTCTGAAGTTTTAAAGCTTTACATTTGCTACTTGAAAGTCTTTAACAGTAACTAGTTGCTTAATTTATTTTATTAATTTAATTTAATTTTCTTAGCAACGTGCCTCCCTATGAACATTCAGTACCCCTTCACTATGCTGCAGGTGTCGCCTAAAGATTCTTGTGCGCCCTCTCTGAAAATTGAGGAATGTTTGGCTGAGCAGAAATAGATTTCCTTTTTTTGTAGGTTAACTTGCTTTTGCCTTCAGAGCGCCGGCTCTAAGTAATTAAAAACTGGTGATGTGCTTCAGGTTTCTTCCACGTCAACCTGAAAATTGTGGAGCAGGCTAAGAATGCCAAGAGGTGAATTGTGAAGCAGTCTCTTTATTATAAGCACAAGTTCATTTCACTCGCTTTTTAATAAAGTCTCATGCCTGCCTCAATTTCTTACGCTTTTTCCTATGTTGGGTGAAGATGCAGGGGAGAGGAAACGGAGGGTATTTCAAAAACCTAGTTTTATTTATAAAGATTTTTTAGGGGAAAAATAAAATTATCCGGTTAAAAAGACTACCTAATCTAAATTTTCTCTTGGTCTCTGTCGTTCTTTTTTTTTTTGGTCCTGTTTGACTGTATACCTCTGAGCCAAGCATTAGCAAACGGCTGCAGAGAGTTAGTTGCACTTAGCTGGATGTATTTGGACTGTGGTTTTCTTTACTATACTGGGAAAAGTTTTGACAGTCTTGGTACCTAAGAATGGAATTGGTAATTTCGTTTCTGCTTTGAAGCTTGTCAAAGTTCGTGCTTAGATCTGCCTGTGTGGTATATGTCGCTGCTGTACTGCCCCGATGCCTATCCCCACGTCGAATAGTTTGTTTAGCTGCAGCCTTTCTTTTTGAAGATGCTCATGTGCTGAAGAGTACCATCTGGCAGCGTAACTCATGTTGGGTTTTCTGATTTTGCCTGCAGAGGAGACAGGAAAGAAATTAGTGGGGAAAAAGTAAAATAAGAGGTTGTGTGACATTGTAGTGCCAAGTGATACGTAGAAAGATCATCAGTTATTTGACAAAGGAAATCTCTTTAATGTAGAAAAAGAACACAATGTAAGATGATCTCAGTGAAGCTATTTCTCTTCATAACTGTTACTTTAAAAATAATGCTACCTTAATGAAGGTGAATATGATAATATGAGACTTCATGTTTTTTTCGGCTACGTGTTCTCCTGTTTTTTTGTTTTCAAACCTAAGCAGTGAAAAAGTTTCAGCTTTGCAAAATAAGAAGTTACATCAGCCAACATGTCTTCCTGTAAATTCTAATAACTGTGCATTATTAGAGTTGTTACTGCTTGTTATCTCAGCTGTTTTCACTGTTATAAATTAAGCAGTAGTCACCTGTTATTTGTAGTCAGTTTATCCTCTTTTGGCCCTAAGTCCACTATTTTAGCTTTTCACCTGATCCCAGGTGCTTGGTGAGTGTTAAGGAAATTGAAATAAGAGCTTTGTGGATATATTCTCGGTGTTGACAAGGTCTTGAATGCAACTCTGGATTTGCTGGATAGTAATATAGGACGTAAATTAGTTCACGTAGAGGCAGAGCTATTTAAGAAGTTGCAGGGCTTTTTTCATTTCCATTTAAAAAAACCCCCACACAAACCAAAACAAAATAGAACAACGTGCTTCCCATGGCAGAGAGGAGATGGCTTACTGTATGACTACTAACTTAAAGCCAGTGCCTCTGTTTTTCGTTAATGACCTTTAAGCCTTATAGCACCCCTCCTAGGCAAAATACCACGTTGCCTCCTTTTTCGCCTCCTGGTGAGCATATTTCATTCTCTTAAGCTTGTGTGTACAAAACTGAATTTCATTTTTCCACCACATGACATTTGGTGTTATTTTAGTACAATTTCTCTGTGATGTTATATGTTGTAATTTGAGCCCGGAGGTTTGCTCACCCTCTGAATCAGTAAAGAAATCAAACAAGCAAAAGGTATCTTTCTGCCTCAGATCTCTGAGGATTTGCAGTTGCCTGAAGAGGATAAGAGCAGATGCCACCTGTGTTGAAAATGTTTCTCTTCTTTTAAAAGATACAAATCTCGGCTTAATTCACCAGTGCTTTAACGTCATGAATAGAATCAGTATGTGACTGGTGGAACATGTGTCTTTAATTGTTTGTCTCCTGGACTAGCGTATGAGCACAGGCACATTTCCTGAGTTACAGAGAAAAAGAGAAATATATGTGAATTACTCTTTAGAGGCTTGTAACACCAAATAAAAATGGTGTTATGGGCTTGCTGCATTATTCAAGGTACGTAATTTTATTACGGATCTGAGCAACAAATGGGAAAATTGATTTATTGTTATTGTCATACTTTACAGAACGAATGTTTTACAAAGATTTTACTGCATGTATTTTAAAAAGTACAAGGCAATTCTTTGGAAAATGCCAGTCCAAGCGTATTGTTTAAGGAAGGCAGAATTTTATGCACAGGCAAAAGTGATCTATTTGTATCGTGGTGTACAGGCCATTACTTAGTAAATGATTGAAACAATCTTATCATCTGATCCAGTGCTCTTCTGGTAGCATCTTATTTGGGGTAGAGGTGCAGGAGTCTAGAAAGCAAAAATAGAGATATGCCTAAAAATACAAATCAGTTCCTCTCTGTAATAGCAAACCAACCATTTTTATTATATAATAGACATTATGTATAAGTAGTTATCTATAGTTGGTGACTGGTAAACATGAGGTTCAAATTGCTTTGCAACAATGAACTGGTTTTGATTGAACATGAGGGATAGGATTCATCTCATTCTAACACTGTATGCCTAATGACTAGTCTAAGTCTAGACCCCAGTCTGTGATCGGTGCCTAAAATTGGTGGATAGAATTTTTCCTTGGAGAAAAAGACCAGGCAACTACCTGAGATATTGAATACCAAGCATTAGACACTTGAAGTCTTAAGAGAAGTAACAGTCAGTAGACTAGTTTGGCATTAAAACTGGAAACCGAATCACCTGAATTGAAAAGCAAAATGTTTTCATTTCAGCGTGCTGTTGCAGATCCTCATCTGCACTGGCTTTGGATGCCCCCTCCTGGGTTCCTACCCTGGTTACGTAGCAATAAATCCCCTCTCCCTGCCTGCTGGGGCATCCAGCTATGGGAGGACACAAGCAGACCCCAGTTTTTAATATTCACTTCCCAAAACACAGCTTGAAACATTTTGGCCATCCACTGAAACAGTTCCCTTTCTTGTCCAGTGTCGAAACTGATTTAATTTGTCACTGGTTTATGCTTTTTTAAAAAAACCCCAAAATTACAAAAAAGGTTGAGCCTTAGATATGTGGGGATTTGCTCTTTAAATTAGGAACTTGAAGCAGTCCATTTGTACTTGTCGCTGCTGTTTCATTATCCGTTCTGCTGCTTCCATGGTGTGGGCGGAATATTCCTTCATGAAGCTGAAACTCGCTGTCTTTTCTCAAAGACCCTAATGAAGATAAATCGTACAGTCAGCAATTGTTTTCTTTCCAAGAATTCTTCTTAATTTTGCACTTTGTGGATGGTTCCTGCTACATTAGATATCTTTTTCCTCTGAGTGCAGTGATCCAAAATCAAGTGAATAAGAGCTACCGGATTTGGAAGAGTGCTGCAGAACTTTGTTTATAGCCTGCCTAAAGCAACCTTCCCATAATCTGACACTTGGTTACATGGGACATACGGCAGAGCTGTAGTCTGCTGTAGGGTGGGCTGAATCATTCATGCTGGAATCCCTTTGACTGTCACTACTCTGGACACGAGTAGTACATCTGCACAGCTAGAAGGACTTTTCCATCCATAATTCTCTGCACAAGGGAGTTCTAGAGTCACAAGTGGTTGATAGGTACCACGAGGTGCTTGCATGTCTGATGTTTTCCTGAAAAATCAGCCGCATCAGACCCCATTTGAGCTTAAGGTCTATGTAAGTAGGACTGTGTTTCTTCCAGACAAGAAAAAAACACAGCTGACCCACAACTGAGTTTAAATTCTCATCCGTGCAACGTTTTTAGAGTGAAAACAGAAGTTCTGACTGAATAAGAAGCTGGCAATATATTGAACTAATTACAGCTAGTACTGAGTTAGACCATGCCTACATGCAAGAAAAGATCTGAAATCACTGGAACTAAGCTTAGTTATTGGCTGTCTGCATAGTTTCCAGGCCATGTCTAGTCCAAGGTAGTAGTGTAAGAAAGTTTTAGTTTGTGATTGAACTCCATTTCTCTCCAATGTTTGCCAAGCCTATGTTTGATAAACCCAAACAGACTTGGTTTTATCTGATTGAATTACTCAAAGAGAGTAATTGTTTGTATTTTGACTTTACCTTAGGATATGGTTTTCCAGCTTGTCCTGCTAGGAATAGATACTGCACTCGTTAACAGGACTGGATCTTCTGTTGACAAGCTCATTTCCTTTTACTGCCACGTATTGGATGAAACCTGGCCGCTTGCACAGATCCTTATCACAGCTCCCCTGGACACTGCAGAATCCAAACTTGCTCTGTTGCATTAAGTTGGGATGTTTGTGCCATGTGGCTTTTGCCAGGTGCGCTGGGGGAGGGCCAGAGTCCTGTGTAGCTGAGGACCCGGCCTCTGACACCAGCCAGTAGTGGATGCCTGGGGAGCAGTATGGTCACCAGGTCAGAGACACTGCGGTGTCTACCTGATTATGGTCTCTCAGCTTCTAGCCTTTAATGGAGTGCTGGAGAAGGAGGAAACACAGCATCTAACACCCCTTCCAGATTCAAATTCCGTTAATTTGTCTAACTACTTTTTGATTTCATTCAGGCAATGAATTTTGTACTGTGGAAAAGTACTACTTCTTCTTTTTTGCCGTTTCTGAATTTGCCCTCTGGTAATTTCTATGGATTTCTGCTAGTTCTTGTATTATGAGGAGCAGTAAATAATAACTCCCTGCCCACCTTCTCTGTGCTATTCGTGATTTACAGACCGCTGTCAAATTCCCCTTCTTTTCCCTGGCTGAAAAGTCATATTCTGTTTACTCTTAGCTGATACACATCTATGCCGGTCAGAGTGCTGTATAAGCAGTTGTGGTAATTAAAAGAGGTAAATTAAACATACACCTGGGCACAGAGACTTAGAAGCACTGAGAATTTGTGGCTGTAGCTGAAATTATTGGAAGGCATCTTCAGGCTGAAAACCAGGGCCTTAGGGTAGAGATACGGAGAGATCAATGAGGGCACTCACAGAGGGATTCAGTTCTGAGCCGGAGAACAGCATCCAGCCGCTCGATAGGCATTTTGCAAATCTCTGCTCCGTTCAAATGCAGCAAAATATTTATTGTCCTTGCTGAATATAAGCAACCAGGCTTTCTGAAATGATCACCCACAAAATCCCTGTACTGTAACTCGCAAGATACTCAGTTTTACCCTCTAAGGATCAAGGACAGTGTTGTCCCCGTTTCATTCTGGCACAGGTTTTTGGGAGTTAGTGTTTTTGAATGCAAAACCCGAAGACTTTGGTGCTACCAATGGACTGTCTATTCCTGTACCCCAGGAACTGAGAATCTGCTGAAGGGGAATGTTTTTAGGAGCAAAGCTATTCATACACAAGTCTCAAATTATCTTCAATAGCATGCTCAGCCAAATCTTAAAAAGAATACAAGTACACATTAATTAAGAATTAACATAATTCTGTTCCTTGAGTATGGTGTTTATTAAAATATAAACTCTGTGAACATACACTTGAGAGGAAGCTTCTAAATATTTTTAAAAGCTTAATTTTCAGTCACCCTTTATTTATTTTTTCATTAAGAGAAGAAAAACGATGGCACTTGACTTTCCAAAACTTTCCATTTGCTTCTCAGATATAGCATCAAAAAGTTGCTGAGTGTCCTTAACTCTGCTGATAGGGCAAATACAGGAATGATTTAGATTTATAGGAGAAGCAGAGACACGGGGTGACATTTTCAAAAGCGCCTGAAAGCTGCAATTGTGAAACTGTTCAGACAACTAAAGGAGGAAGAAAATATGCAAAGGGATGTTAAGGCATATGGGCTGACCATTAATGCAGTTTTCACTTTTGAATTTTGAGGAATTAACTTTCTTAGGCATTGAAATGCTTTTAGAAATCTGACTGCTGTAGTACCACCAATGAGTTTTTCAAAAATAATTCTATGATGGAAGACCCAAGTGTCTGGTCGCTTCCACCACCGTTTGGAAAACAGGATTTAACCTTTGTCCTGTCACTGAGGAGCGTAACACCTAAATACTCTTGTAAGTGTTGGTGAATGGTCCCTCAGTAGTAACCTCACAATTAGGCACACTGGAAATAGTAATGATCCGCAGGAGGCTTTGCACGCCAGAAAGCATCTTCCCCCAGGCTTACTGGTGTGGGAAATGGCACAGCGCAACAACGACTGGTTTGCGTCCAGATGCATCTCGCAGAACAAAGAGGACAAAGTTTGCTAATGATTCTCAGCTCCCCCTTCAATTTGTGTTGCACTTTGCCCTGCGTATCTGTTTTTCTGCTGACGTACTGAACTTCTTTGTGTCTTGCAGAATGCCAAAGCCAGCTATGACTTCAGCAGTAACGATCCCTACCCCTACCCCCGCTATACAGATGACTGGTTTAACAGGTAAATGGGTTTTACTCAACCTGCTCTTTACTATCGTTTGCTTAAGAAATTATATGTATTTGCTGGTGTTTGTGGAATGCCTGTTTTCTGCTAAATTCAATGGTTGCCAGAACAGAAGCTGCCATCTCACTACTGCTTGAAAATTAGAGGTTGCTTACGACATCACGGTTTTTAGGTAACGTCTGAATAGCACTGAACAACCATTTAATGGTTTATAAATGAAATTGCTGCTTCAGAAGAGTATGTATGTGAATTGTGTGAATGGGTGATAGCCACGTAGCGTTTTCCGTCAGCTATCCTAGGACATTCCGGTGACCCAGATCTGTATACGCTTAATACAGTTTTGACTGGGTTCCCATCTGCTGTGTCTGAGGCAGTATCGCTGCTGGCTAATTTTAAAGGGAGTAAGCTGGAGACTGGAAAAGGCTTTGGGGGGAAAAAATGTCTTTTCATCCAATTAGACTAAGAAGGCAGAAAACCAGCATGGTGTAGAATGACCAGTTTAAAAACAATTGCATCTTACATAAGTTCTGAATCGTCTTGTCTTTTCACCTTGATTTAAGGACAGTGTACATGGGTAGCTTTTCGGGGCTGATTCTGAGATATTTCTAGCTGCTGAAGGAATTAACGTCCATGTGCGCTGACTCGGAACCTGTTCTGTTGTGTTTGTAAACCTGGAATCAACAGCGCGGCTGTGCTGCTTGTGATATTTCTAACACATCGTGATTGCCCAAGACCAACTCCTCCTTCAGTATGTTCTGACTTTAGCCAGTTTCCAGCAGGTGAAGGTCTGGTCCTCAAGGCATGATATAAATAAGAATGGCCCAAACGAAACGGCTTTTGATTTTAAAAATGTGACCTTTTTTGTTTCCCCAAATTAAGTTTTGGTTAGAATGGAACAGAAACACGTGCTGACAGTTTTTTAAAAACTGTGCCCCCCCTGGATTCTGCATCCGCCCCATGGAAAAGCCCTTTCTGCCAGGCTGACTGCTCCTAGCAAGATGTTACGGTAGTCAAGGGGGCAGAGTCCAAGGCACACCCATAAGGCGTGTTTGCTCCTCGGCAGTCTCCACATCCAGCATCTCTGGCTCTGCGGCATGCTCCCCAGGGTCTCAGGCAAGTTCTGGCTTGGATCTGCAAAAGTTGTTTCCGGATATTTTCTGTGAAATTTCCAGATGTTTTCTAAATGTAAATATCATTGATGTTCCCAACATTTACGTAACAGCAGCACTGAGGATTTGAAAACTTTTAAAGGTTTCAGGGCTCAGTCTTAGTGCTTATCAAAAAGTATTTTAGGCCTGTTTGATGTGGTTTTCATCTCTAACTTAGTGTTAGATGGATGGCCTCTGAGTTTTGTACAGGTTTTTTGTTGTTATTTCTAAAGAAATCAATTTTAGTTCTGTCAGAATGGCACAACAAAGATGTGGAGCAGCTGTGCTTCCACCTCAGACACGGGCTTCCTGGAATGGATCAAACACATTTAGGAGCTGTGATGTCCTCCTTTGTAGTCCTGCCATTTTTCAGCCAAAGCAAGATGCCAACGAGATTTCTCCTTCATTTCAGGAAAGGACATCTGACACTTTTAAACTAGTATGAATCCAATTAGTGAATGGAAAGTCGGCGAAAGACTAGGGCTCTAATTTGTGAAGGTCTGCTGCCCTTCTCGCTTTATTTATGCAAAGGATCTTTGTAGGGGAAAGGTATCACTTAGCTCTGGAGCAGCACAGAGGAAAATTAAATTTAGCTTCAGTGGGTAATGGTAGCTTCTGTCATTTTCAGTGTGGAACTTCATAAAACTAAGTGTGTTCTGCCAAGCCCCATTAACACTGATTGTTCTGCTATCAAGTATTTTATAGCGGGGCACAGTTTGCAGTCCTTAACGTGTTCTGCAAGGTGGCCCTGGAGGCGTTTACCTCCTAAAGTCTCTTAAAAATGTGCCTCGAGCATCCTGGATGTGGCAAGGCTCGTGGTCTCTGGCCCCAGGTGCCTCTGACTAACTTCAGGCACCCAAGTGAAGAATCGAGGGTGAGAAGCCATGGTCATCTGTGACCCGATCTGTAATTATTGAGAACAACATGATGCTGGTTTTCAGAGAACTGCAACAGTTTCTTCTGTTTCTTTTCATGAGGGGATGGGGAGCTCAGGTCAGCAAGTCAGGTGGAAAAAAGCAATGCAGAAATTGCTTTGCCGATTTCCTTCATTATTCTTTCCAGAAAAAAAATGATACCTAGAAAGTATAGCGTTCTTGGTTGTGAACAAGAATGCTTGTGTGGTTTCTTAGGTGATACAGGGAATTTTCTGCCTCGCAAGGTGAATTATAGGAGCTGCACACTCCGTAAAGCATCCCTTTCCTGCTTGCACAATTCGAGAAGGCTCTAAGATGCAAGGTTTCGTGTTTATTCCAGGCTAAGATGCAAACCAACACACCACATCCAGCTGTTCAGGAGTAGTTGTGACTGTTATTCTCTGTGTATTTCTTTGCCATACTGTTAATCAAGCTGATGGGCTCATATATAACCTGTTGTCATAACTTCTGACTCCTGAATTATTATTACTGGTAGGTTACAACTGTCTGCCTATGGCAGTCTGTCTGTCCATACGTGTAGCTGCACAGGTGCACCTGGATAGAGAGTAGTTACACAGAAAAGCCATTCAGAGAAACCTGCAATAAAGGCTGCGTTTTGCTCAGTTTGCAGTCAGTGATGTATCTCCCATTGAATTTTATGCATGCAGGAGGATCAGACTCAAAATAGGATAGCGTAATATCCCTTTTTCCATAAAGAATACATTTCTGTGTGAGGAATTCAAGTGATTTGTGGAACAAGAAGCAGAGGACTGTTTTTTAAAGAGATGAACCAAGGGGCTTTTGTGAGCTGCCAGCTGCATGTGCAAAGTGTCATTAGACTTTAAGAAAAAAAGGGAGAGGTTTTTGCATGGAGTATTTCATTAATCGCAGCTGCTCTGCTTGTAAGCACAGATTCTCCTTCCACTTTGTGCTTTTTAAGGCTGCTGGAAGCACTTTGGCCTTACCATCTAACAGCCACTGGCCCATGAAACCAAGCAGGGTGGGTTTTGGAAGGGGACAGCGTGGTGCCTCGGGCAGGGAATTGCAGTTAGGCAGTTCGGCTGCTGTTACGGGGAGAGGCACGCACGTGCCTGGGCAGTCAAGAGATTTATTCCTGTGCTTACCATACTGATGGTTTGATTGTGTTCAGATCCACAGCTCGGGGACCAAGCCAGCATAGGGGACGCTGCATGCAACATGGGACAGGGCTGTGTTTGAGCCTGGGGAGCAATGAAGGAACCTGAACCAAGCCCTGTTCCCAAAAGCAGAGGCAGCTCCACAGGCCTCAGCGTTTGTTTTTTCAGTTGTGGTTTTGTTTTGTTTTGTTGGGTTTTTTTGTTTGTTTGTTTTTAAACATGCACTCCTCCTGAACCACATTTGGGACCTTGGCACGTACCGTGTTGTGTGATGTGGAGGTACCCACAGGAGTCAGAGATAGCTTGGCCTTTCTGTAGAGCCCTCTGATTTCTTGTGAGCATGTGGAAGGCACAACTCGGGGCTCCCCATCTCAGATTACGAATTTCTGCCATGATATAAATACCCAATATTTTTTTCCCCACTCCTGCAGCCTTTGTATTCTGTATATTCTCTCACCCAGATAAGAGTTAGCTGGGCAAAAATTATTCACTATCTTGAAAACCCATATTCTTCAGAGGTAAAAATGTCCTTTACTTATTATGGATCCAAACAAAACAGCACTGAGTCAAGGGAAGAGCTCCCCTTGGCTTCCAGACAGCACTCATTAACGGTAAAAACACCTGCTCCCCTCCTCCTCATTTTTCAAGCAATACAATGGAAACAACATAATAATTGAGCATTTGTTTAAACAGATTTAGCAGCTCTTTCTACCTGCAGTGTTATGACAAAAGAGTCAAGGAAGAGCCGCAGCGCTACTGCTGGTTCTCGGCGTGTTTGGATGCAGGCAGAGCATCCAAACTGTGTCCAGTTCTGGGCTCCCCAGTTCAAGAAAGACAGGGAACTGCTCGAGAGGGTCCAGCAAAGGGCAACAAAGATGATTAGGGGACTGGAGCACCTTTCTTATGAGGAAAGGCTGAGGGACTTGGGTCTCTTTAGTCTAGAGAAAAGAAGATTGAGGGGGGATCTTATTAATACATACAAATACTTAATGGGAGGATGCCAGGGGGATGGGAGCAGTCTTTTTTCAGTGGCGCCCAGTGATAGGACGAGGGGTAATGGGCATAAACTTGAACATAGGAAGTTCCATCTTAACATGAGAAGGAACTTCTTTACTTTGAGGGTAGTGGAGCACTGGCACAGGCTGCCCAGAGAGGTGGTGGAGTCTCCCACTCTGGAGACATTCAAAACCCACCTGGACGCTGTCCTGTGTAACGTGCTGTAGGTGACCCTGCTCTGGCAGGGGGGTTGGGCTTAATGATCTCCAGAGGTCCCTTCCAACCCTAACAATTCTGTGAATTCTGTGAATTCTGTGAGCTCCCCATGGGATGTTCCCCAAAGCAGGGGAACACTTTCCCTTATGCAAACGCTGCAATGCTTAGAAGCTGACAATGTCACGTGAGTCAAAAGGGGATGTCATTTGCCCCACAGAATTGTCCCTCTGAGCTTTGCATATTTAACTGCTGCCCAGTGCGAGCAACTAAAAGGTGAAGACAGGCAGATCGTCCCAGCTATCGAGACTGCAGCTCTGCGTAGCCCTCCCCTAAGGACAGCTGAAGTTAGGAAGGATGGATCCTGTCCTTTGCTGTCTGTAGAAGCATTTCAAAGCAGATGAAAAGGAACTTAAATGAGAATCTGTGCCACCTCTGACTGTTTTAAAATATGTCAATAGAAGGGCATGCACAATAGCATTGGCAGCGGGTTTTAGAAATAGAAATAATTTTCTAAGACAAAGCAGAGGGAAATTTTCATAACTCGTACAGGTATGTTATTTAAACCAGCTGAAGGCAAAACTGACTTTCAATAGAATCGCCCTCTCCCACCTTAGGTTTTCATGAATGTTCATGTAAAATGTTGGCATTTATATAATGTTTATGGAAAACTTGCTCTGCATGCTAATATATGGTTTACCTTTGAAGTTACTTTTTCATAGGTGGAAATAATTGTTTTCTCTCCCCTTGATTTAAACATTGAAATAAGAGTGAAGAGGTGAATGTTGGAGAGAAAAAGCTGTGATTTGTGCCTGTGACACGGGTCACTTCATAGAAACCACAATGGATTTATCAATGATACATGAACAGCAAATAGGACTAAATTGGAAAAGTCTGCTATTTGCCATTAATAATTCAACCAAATGCATTTGCACTAACTCACTTAGGACTTTTTTCTCCAGTCAGCAGCACGGTATCTAAACCCTGAGCTGCTGGAACAGGTTTGCTTGCAGTCTCTATCATGTGGGCTGGGGAGGTGAGGTGGGGGAGAGGACCATCTGATAAAATCTTTTCACCAGGAAGGTCCTAATACTATTTCTCCCTCTGTGAGAGAAAGAGCTCACCTGGCAGTGTCACCGATTATTTTGTGCCCCAGTGTCAGTCAAAACAATTTTTTAACAAAGCCATTTATTCTGCTCTGTGGCTTGTAGCTAGCCCACAGGTGACTAGATAATGAATGCCTAGCAACAGTATATTTTTTTCACAGTTCCTTGAACAAGGGCATGAGGGAAAACCTGCTTGATGGTTGAAAGAAATTTCTCCGGCAGCTGAATAAGAAATCTGTATCGCTCTCCTCTCTGCCCCCTTTCTAAAAGGAACTTGCATGAGATCTTCATCCTTTCATGATCAAGACACTGTGTACATTCAAGGCCAGTCATTTTCTTTTGTGAAGCCGCCTTTAAAAATATAGTACAGCAGGAAAAAGAATGTGTTGCATCTCACCCCTTTATTAATGTTGCACTCGCCTTTGCCAGAGGTGCTTAAAGGGAGAGAGGGAGAAAAAAGATGATTAAAACAAAACAATTCTGCTCCCTCCTGGGATGGTTCATGTGGTACTCTGTATAGCCTTTATAATACAGCACTGCTAATTGCATGAATACTTAATATGGTATAGGAGCAATGCCAGTTTTAATGCACAGAGTGGATTGATGTGAGCGGTAGGATGGATTTGTATTGATTCAACATCTTAAACGGAAAGAAACCTGACAGCAGCATAGGTTTCACAAGTTTCTCTGCTGCTATGCTATTTTTTAAAAACTAGATAATATTGTCCATATTTATCTTCTATTTGGTTTAATTTCTGTGATGAATTAGGAGAAAGGAAAATGTAATCTGCCTTCCTGCAGGACTGCCTCAGAGCCACTGCCAGTTAAAGGGTCTCTGTGAAGAGCTGTAAAGCACTTCAGAGATGCCAAGTGTTCTTGAAATGCCATGTGTCAGCCCGAACCTGGACCTCCGTGTCAGAGCAGAGACACTTCCCACTTGAGCAGAAAGCCGTAGCTCTGTACGCTGACAGCTGGAGCACCTTGTCAGCTCTCCTGGGAATCAGGCACTGGAGGAAGGGGGTGCATGTGCCTCGGGCCTGGCCAGCCGGGCCACAGCTCCGCTGCCGAGCCGTGCAGTGACCCTTGTGGCCCCCTTCTGCCACTCCAGCTTGATACTGCACCCACCTCTTTCCACAGCATTTCTTTTGTGCGCCGGGATACGCTCCTGACGCACGCTCGAACAGCAAAAAGGCAACCAGACTTTGTTCTGTGGGGTTCAAAATAATAGGTGTTGCACTCTCAAAGTGCAAAATTGCAAAAACAAACAAATTGCAACTCTCAAGTCACAAAAATGAAGGAATTAATATTGATCTTATTTTTACACCGGTCTATCAAGGGCCTGTTTCTACTGATTAATAATTAGTAACAAGGCAGAATCTGTTTGACAGAGTTAAAAAGGTCCAAATAACTTTACAACTAAGTGAAGCGTCAGTACGCATGTTAACCTCAGAGCAAGCATCGCTCGCACTGCAGCGGGGAAGTTGATTATCTCCTGCTTCAGGAAGGAATGAGCTTGTCCAAGTATCCAAGTACAGCACTCAACACTTTGCCATGGAACGGTTTTCCTCCGAGGCACTGGGAGCTGACTATGAGGCGAACCCAAGATCGCGGTGATGCAGCTCGATTGAGCATATGCGTTAGCTGGGGTTCACGTGGTGTCTCTGTCTTCCCTTTTGCAGCCATGGGACACGGTGTGCAGGAGAGGTGTCTGCTGCTGCCAACAACAACATCTGCGGCGTGGGAGTTGCGTACAACTCCAAGGTGGCAGGTATGGTAGCAATTCGAGGTGTAAATGGTCCTTACGCCACTGTGCCTCAGGCAGAACTTCTCCTGCAGAGACAGGGAGCATTGCCCAGGGCAGGACTGCAGGTTGGCACTGGGCCATGTGTTTATTACTTTTCACAGTAGCTGAGGAGAGGAATGTCTCCATGGCTTTGCTTTTCAATTGAGGGCCTTATATAGCCTCCTTGATAACGTTGCAAAGGAAGAGCTCTGCTGCTTCGTATGCCAACTCCTGTTTGTATATGGATTTTCAGTGCTTCTTCCCTGTGTTGTTGCAGAATCATTTGTGACCAATCTCATTTTGCAGGAGGTAGAATACAAATAACTGCTGCACTTAGAAACTATACTTGAAAAGGCAAATGCCGTGCCACTTTTATTCTTTGGGCTCCCGCAGGGCAGGCCCTGCAGTGCTGTAGATCTCCGCGGACATTGGTTTCCTCTGTCTTAACAGGCGATGCAGAGTGGTTGAAGCAGACGCACAGAATGAGGTGGGTGGTGCCTTGCACCCAGATTTCACACCTCAGCTGTATTGGGTGTTTGTACTTCTAATTAGCTCTTGTCTGCACTGATAGACTGAATACAGGGAGTGGAGGGAGTTAGGTGCTCGGACAGCGTGTGTCGCTTTAGTTTACTCTAAAGAAATCCAGTTTTCCCACTCTAAGACTATTCCATAATGATGATGAATTTCATTTCATTCCCCAGTCCATGCTAAAACTCCAGTGTGGATGCACCCATTGCTTCCTGGGAATGGTTCACAGTGTGTGTGCATGGGCAGCTCTGCTCTGCTTGGCCAGTCCCAGTTTCACTGTGGTGTAGGAAGAGTCTGGAGAAGGCTGCGTTTCACCTGTCACCTGCTTGATCAAAAGCCGAGTCCCCACTGTAGAAGGGCACCAAGCAATGTTTGCTAAGCCATTACCCTGAGAGATATCACTGACAGTTAGTGACTGACCAGGCAGCTCTAGTGCATGTCCCCTTTCTTCAGTAATAGTAATGTCCCCTCCAGAGATGGGACATTTCATATTTACGTTCGGGCAATAACTACTTTTAGAGCTGCGTGAACTGAGGCACGGGATTTTGGGTGGACCTCACCTGTATTATTAGTATAACTCTGCAACTTCAAGCTGATTGCTTAAAAATCAAGAGGCGAAGGCCTTTTCTGATGACCAACAGCCTACAAATAATCTTCCATGCTTGTCCACTTAGTAACAAAACCCCCCCAAGGCTTTTGGGAGTGCCAGCCTCTGCTGCCTGATGACGCTGTGCACCTGTAGCACCACCGTGTGGCCAGTGGGAAACGTGGAAGTTCCTTAGAGCTGGGAGTGCTGCTGACATGATTCGGGGTCCATGTGTGCAGGGGGAATTGGAAGTTGGTAGCCAAGGATCTGGGGCATCGTGCGTTTTGCTTCTTGTACCTGTTTCTTTGCCCTGAAGTCAAACCAGATGGCTTGGCTCCTCCTGTTGTTCCCCCACCTCCCCAGGGTCAATAACTAGTTCTGTGATTTCAGTGCAGATCTGCATTTGAAAAAGCATGTGAAGGGTTTCTCTCTCATTACATTGGACTTCATGATTTCTAGCTTGAATTAGCAAATCAGGAACATCCAGCTTTGGTCTGGTTTCTATCTGAAGTTTATGCCGCTTTTTCCAGCCTCACATTTGGCACATGGGTTTTCTATTGAATATAGTAAAAGCACTGGTTTCTCAATCAGGGTCCTTGCTGCCATTCACACTGTTTGGCTCTGTGGTATTGCTTTCTGTCCCATCTGTGTCCTAAAACTGTTGGAAAGAACTGAACTTCAACTCAAGGCCACAGATGGCAGTTGAAATGTAAATGTGTCCCTGGTTACTCAGGTCTCACCCAAAGGCCACGGAGAGGTTGGCAATCAGTGAAGCTGTCCTATGTGTGGGACATGATGGATGTGAGGGCTTGCACTGCCGTCTTTGTCACGCTCTCTGGCTTGCTTAGGCCTAGCACTTTGAGGTTTCATGAAGTTGGCGTGTCCTAGGATTGTATTGTTTAAAGTCTAACTCGATTTCTACTGCAGTACGGGTTAAAGGAAGCAGGTTTTAGTTTGCTTTTTTCTCCAAATGCTGGCCAGATTTTGCTATTGCGTCTGCATGTTGACACAATGATATTTTTCCAGGAAATTGTTGTGTAGTGTGTTTCCCCTCTGTGATTAAATTCTGGAGAAGAACCAAAATAAACAGAAAAATTACTTGAAAAACTAATGAAGTGTCAAGGCGTCACTGAATATAAATTAGAGATGGGAGGGGCCTTAATCCTTTTCCCTAGTTGTTACAAAATACTATTTTAAATACTATTAAGATTATTTTTTTAAAATATTATTAAGATTATTTGAATGCTATTAAGTGCTGAGATTGCTGAATACTGCTGTTTTAAAAGTGTTTTCAAATAGTAGCTGAAAAAATACCGTGCAATTAGAGAGCTAACAATAAAGTTCTTTCTCTTTCTGGGGCTGGTGTGTAAGTGCTGCCGTCCTGCT
>NW_009647690.1:459188-507459 GCF_000708025.1 Charadrius vociferus
TGCTGAACTGTGAATGGCGAGCGCGGAATTAGTGAGTGGGTGAAATTGCCGGTGACTTAAAATACCTGTAACTGGGGGACTCCTCCAGGTGCTGAGATTTCATCTTGTGCTGGGTCATGCATAATTCACCTTTATGTTGGTTAAATCTACAGGTATTCGAATGCTCGACCAGCCATTTATGACGGACATTATTGAGGCTTCCTCTATCAGTCATATGCCTCAAGTCATAGATATATATAGTGCCAGCTGGGGACCAACTGATAATGGAAAGACTGTGGATGGACCTAGAGAGCTAACACTGCAAGCAATGGCAGATGGTGTGAACAAGGTAACGGTTTTATTTAATCTGGGTACTGGGGCAGAATATGTACACACTGGCGCTGAAACCAATGACTTGGGAATACATGGTCCTTCCATAGATGTTGCAGAACACAATGCAATTGTGTAAACTATCCCAACTTTCAGCGTATTCCAAGATCTGTTGATGTTCTCTGCAATATTGTGGCATTGATTTTATTGTATAGTGTCGGGTTGGTGCGCTCGCTTGCATGTGTTTATCTCTGGTTGGCTTTACATATGCTTTTCATATGCCATCACGGTTGAAATGGAAGAGCCTGATCCTGTAAATGTTCCCCAGATTGAAACATGGCAGCTGTACTACCGACATCCCATTGTCTGTTTTGGTATGCAACCAGCTTATTTGTCATTTTGGATTTGTAGTGTTTTTCAGGTCATTAGTATATGGTCATAATTATAGCTGTTCTGATGTCCACGAATAATGTTATTCCCCAGTAGCAGAAGCCTCCTTGTTTATTCCCACCTTTCCACCTCCTAGGAACAGTCTGTGATCTTCGTTAAAGACACTCAGTATCATCCCAGAATCTGTTAAACCTGTACTCTATTAGAAGGTTGGGTAAAATGTGTGCCACAACTCATTTGCCACAAACAACAACAACAAAAAAAGACAGTCCAAAACAAACAAACAAAGCTTGCATGGCTCTGTCTCCATCTCTTCGGTGTCATGCAGCCAGGACAACCACAGCAGCTCCTGGTGCTGTAGGGAATGAGCCTCCTCCCCTTGGTTGATTATAGATGGGTTTCCATAGTGAAAAGATCTGAAATTCCTCAGCACATCTGGGTGGTTTTGTGTGGGAGCTCCGTAATTGCTCATTTTTCCATCCAAATTATTTCTTCCTCTTACTTGTGCCACTTTCTCCCACTCTTCATCACCACCTCTCTGTGAGCAGAGCATTCAGTTTACTGTGTTTTGTGACATGATAATTAAATCTACTGCTGTGGTAGGTAGTGAAGCATCTAAAGCTTTCTCAGATCCTGAGCCTCAAATATTTTGCCTATAACAAATGAATTATAGTCATCATCTTGCTCTCGCCCATAAAATTAGCAATGTACTGCATTAACGCGGGAAGACTTGTCACAAATTTCTCCTAAGTCTGCTCAGTTTTGTAATATAAAGTTTACAAACCTCTGATGAGCTTGAAGTCACTGCGAAGCCATCTTACACAGCCTGTGTTTCTTCTCATGACTTGCTTTCATTTATCTAGAGTTTCCATAAAGATCCTCTTAAATACTCCTGTCTTGGGGAGAATCTTTCTTAGGTATGTGACACAGCTGATATATTTTTAGCAACACCCTGATGTCTTATAGTTAGTGGATAACTGATTTTCCTTCCACTGATGTTGCTTGGAGCGGGGGTAAACTCTGAATGTAGAAGAATTCCCATGTGATTTTTGTGTAATTCTCCTCCCGTGCAGAACTTGTCTAAAAGTAACAGAAAGGGCACTAATAACCCTGGCAGGGGAATGCAAACTAAACTAAATAGAGGTATTTTATCCTCTCAAGAGAAACAGATTTTAATTTGTAGTCGTGTTTTTTTGCAGTTTGGCATTTAAAAGATCTTGCTATCGTATCGCCATATGCTTTAGTTTGTGGATTTACGCTGGCATTAACCTTCTCTTTAAATGTTAAGTATAGGAGAAGGGCTTTTTCTCTTCTGTTTTATTGTCTGGTCATAGTCTCACACTTGCGAGTGTTGAGCATATTATTTTTTTTGATTCCTTCTCCTCAAAAGTGTTTGTAATTCTCTTTAAGAAATAATTTGCAATATTAAGGTCAGAAGGGGCTCTGGGATCTCTTGGGTTGAATGTTTGTGAAGGAGAGAGGATGGTGACGGTGAGCTGCGCTCTGGGAAGGAACACACTCTTGTCTTATCAGAAAGTATAAAATGAACAGGAGAGTCTGCATTAGGAACCCAGTTCTGTCAAACAGCCAACGCAGAATTAGGGAGCAGAAGGAATAATACGGGATTCTACCGAAGAAAGATATTGTTGTCCAGGGACAATTACACTTTATTTAATAGTGGCAGTATCCCAGCTATCTCCTGGCAATACATGCAGCAAGAAGAGACAGCTCCACCCCAAATAACTCCCTTTGCATTGTGATCGTAGCTTTATCTACCCTTATTTTGCTTATTACGTTTCCTGTCATAGAAGGGGGTTTGGGTATAGTTTGTTCTGATTTCTTTTCATGGAGAGCCATATTTTCTAAAGGTATTTCAACATGTCAGTGGATGCTGGGTACTCTCCATGCTGCTTTGAAAAACCCACTACAGACTCTCCTGCATGTAAATGAAGACTAACCAGCCTTTGATGTAATACCCTTTTACCTAGTTTAGGTTTATAATATATGCATCAAATTCTCTATTGACTGTACAAATGTAAATCTAATTTATGATCATTTTTCAGAATAAAACCCCCTCTTATTAAAGAGGAAAGTATCTTTTATAAACCGAGAGACAAATAAATGTAGGAATTCTTTTTCTCAAGTCTAGAGCTGATTCTCACCAGAGTGATGGTTCATGAATTAGTGATGAAGCTGAAATATTGGCAGGGAGGAAGCAACATGCTGAGAATAAAAATGTGTTATTAAACTAAAAGCAATACTTTCAAACGTCCTAGAAGGAAATGTAGGGTCTCGCACAGAGCAAGATTAATATCCTTGCTTCTAATGCAATAAACTAAAAATAAATAAGGGGGAGCGATATGAAATTCTTACAGGGAATACGCAGTTAACTGAGTTGACGAACACAGGTAACATTTACCTTGTTGCCACCACACTTGGGAACCCAGCTCAAGGAGAAACTCACTGACAAGGGTTTCATCCTTCCCCCAAATTCAGCTCTCATGTCCTTTTGAAGTCATCCCTCCAGAGCTGCTGGGATGCCGGGTGACTGGCACCTGATAACGATAAGATGATGCGAACTGCAGAAACGGAGAGACTTCTTGTTTGTGTGTCTGTTTTTATGGCTTGAAGCTGTGCAGCCATAACCAGGTGGGCTAAGCCCATCTGCCTACCCTTCCTCTACTGTTTCCGGTTCTTGGCATTTGTTAAGCTATTTCTTACCTTCTGTCTTAATCATACCTTCACTTTAGGGTGCTATTTGCTTGTAAGGTAAAAAGCATAAATAAAGGCAGCACTTGAATAGCGTAATTAAGGGCAGCAGAATCTGTCCATCACATTTGCAACTCTGTTATGGGCTCTTTTACTAACTGCTTTTCTAAGGCTGAACACACCTGCGCGTGAACTTGGTATCAGTGTAATCCATGTAATCAGAAGGTATTGGGAAGGAGACTCAAGCTGCTTTTTGTTATTAAGCCACAATCTCACTCATTTTTAGTGCAATCTGCTCTTTGCCGTGTTATCTCATGACTTGTGTTCAAGGGCAGTAGTCGGCAGCGTGAGCAGGTCACTGAATAGTGGTAGTTGCACTGTGAAGATAAATGAGCTCGCAGCTGAAGTAGCAGGCAATTGGGAATGGGGATCAAAAAAAAATCGGAAGAGTTTCATGCACATAAACATCCATAAGTAGTTTGGCAATTACCGGCGCTGATTTGACACAGACGAACAATCTTACCTAATGCAAATTCCGGCTGCTACAAAACGCATATTTGGGCTGTAATTGGAAAGGACTTAATACAACTTCTAGTTACTAAAGACCAGGTTGAAACTTGTGAGAGTCCAGTACCTGGCTAAGGAGGAGGTCTTGCCCTTGCCCGTGGCCGTGAGGCACCTCATGCTGGCTGTCGGCTGTAACAGGAGACTGCGCTACACTGCGGCGCCCAAGTCAGATAGCCATTAGGGTAGTCTGCAACAGGCTAAGGAGTAAGGGCTGTTCTGTTTGGTGAAAGAGAGATGCAGAGAATGTGCCCTGTCACGCTTGCTCTGGCTTTCTTTAAACACACTTTCCAGGAGCGAAAAATGGATGTTGTTAATGAGACTTTATTATCTGGCCTCTAGACTCCATCTGAGCCACATCTACGATCAGTAGCAGGTTATGGGGTCTAGGGAGAAAAAGTATATATTTCTTTACAGTCTCCGTATATCACCAGCCTAACGTTGTTCTGGGCTGTCCTTAGATATCTTAGCCCCGCACCAAGACCAAGCTGCTTGTGCGCTCGGTTTCATCGCTTCTAATCACTCTGTGTCACGTATTTGCAGATATACTTCTTTGATGAGCTATGGAGGGATTTTACTGCAGGTGCAGAAATACCAACTAAAGATTCAGAGCAGAGCAAGAAACCGGGATGGTGGACTTCGGGGCCAGCAGCCTGGCAGTGTTGAGCACAGCGAGCTCTCTCATCTGGTTGAGCAATACTTTCATTTGAAAGAGGTGGGGAGTGAGCTGGTAGTAGCATTTTACATATAGTGTGGCTGGACAAAGCAGGGCTGTGTGATTTACGTATCCCTTGGCTGACCTGTGCTGACACACTTGGGAGCTAGAGAGCACGGACGAGGAGGTAGGGATGGTAGATGGGATTCCTGTGAGAGCACAACTTTCTTAAATACAGACTTTTTGTTCTCTGGTACCTTGCATCCAGAATTGTATCAGCAGTCATCTTAAAGAGGAAGAGGAAACTAGCTCAAGAACTAATTCCACCCATGTTTTATGGTACATCCTGTCTTTAATGCAACATCCAGTTAATGTTTCTTATTTGCCATTTTATGAATCCAGTTCTTTCCAGCTTTAGCTATTGGAATTTAAGGCAATAAAAAGAAGTAATCAAGCTAAGCTGGTCTCTATCTATTGCATTTTTATGATTTAGGCTTTTATATTAGTAGGTTGTGAGGAGTTTCTCGTGGACTGAATTAATTTCTTGAGACTTCGCCAGCTCAGCCAGAATATATAAGACATGATCCATTGGTGCTTGTGCTGGTGAAAACGTTATTGCTTCCATAATATGGCTCTACCTAAGAAAATGCTGCACAAGTACAAATTGCCAGGGGAGCGGTATTAAGAATTTATAGTCTCATCATGGCTCTGTAATTGGGCTCACCAATGAAAGAAGAAAGGACGGTGTTAAAAATGAAAGGAAATATTTCTCATTTGCCTCTCTCCAAGGCCACAGACATTGTGCTACTGTTCTTTGAAATACGCTGAAGATATCTAACTGCATACTCTTTATTAAGGTGCTACTTCTAACTTTGTTTTATTTGCTCAACAGCCAAGTGAGGATAGGGAAATTAGTTTATGATCTGGCAACCATCTGATTACTCCATTTCTGAGGAAGCCTTACAAGCTTCTTTATAACTTGGGAGCCCTTTACTATCACATTGCTATTGTGGCTGGAATATGCGTGATAATTCCATGCTTTGTCTTAATGAAGCTAAAATCAAACCTTATTAAAACCCCACGAGTATGTTTTATCTGCTTGGAATTGTGAAGTCACGTGACGGGATATTTTCAGGCTTTTGCAAGACAGCATGACCAGCTTTCCTGACCTGGTGATGGGATACACGACCTTCTACTGAGTACGTGACCCAGGTCTGGAGATCAGTTTGTGTCCCTCTGCTTTCCTGCCACAGGTGAGGGAATGGGCATGTGCCTCTGAGGACAGGACAGGGGCAAAACCCAAGCGCTACTGATTTCTGTTGTGATACTGGCCTCCTCAGGGATGTCTTAGTCAACTCAGGACCTTGGCTGTCGTAGGTTTGTGCTTTGCATGGGCATGCGGCAGGGTTAAATACTGCCCTTCACAAAGACTCAAACGACTGTCTCCTAAAGAGCAGAACGTTGCAGTGTCAATAGGTTGGGGCCAACATGGCAATATTTGTAAGCTCCACATGTAAATACTTTCTTTATTGACATGTAAATTACTGTTTTCTAAGGAGAGGAGATGATAATGTAGCTCAAAATGTAGATTTTATTGTCTCACTCTGCCCCCAGGAGTGTTTTTGCCTAATCTCTGTGCCACAACTCAGCAGCCGTGTGCTTTTGCTTCCCAGCAAGGCTGGTGCTACAAGCTGGGAACCTTTGCACAGGGTTGCGAGCGCCACAGGTGATGCTGTGAAGCTGGAGTTCATCCCACCAGTTGGGAGCTCTGGGCAAGGAACCAGCATCGTCACTGCTGAAAAGTAAATCAGGTGTTTAGAATCTTTTTCTCAGTGATAATCTCGCTCAGAAATACAGGATTTATTTTTGCAAATATTATTGATACCAGAATTATGCCTTCAGAATTGCTGGACTAGAGTAATGCATTATCACTTGTGGTACGCAGCCCAGGATTCAACAAAAAGGGATGGATAATTAAAAAGTTTTGTCTCAGTATTTTCAAAGTTCCCTCTCCATTTCCCTGCTGGACTGAGCCCTAATTGAAACCTAATGCTGTCTCTCTTCACCGAAAGTGTAATTTTCCATTCCTTTCTCTTGGCTAACAGAAGTCCATTCAGTTTCAACAGTAATTTAGACATAGAAAATGGCTCAAGCATTATTTTTAGTCAAAGGAGATAATACCTCCTTTGACTAAAAATGTTAGTAACAATTATGCAATTAATTGGGGGTTGGTGGGTGGTAGTTCAGTACTCTTCTGTGACCACGTCTAGAATAAGTTACATAAAGCCTCTTGTTAGGGTTTAACAACTATAGGGCTTAGTTCATTGAGAATCTTGTATGCAGCAGTCTCTTGTACTTGGGTGATTATTATTTGAGCAAAGTAGTTTCAGAAATCTGCTAGGAGGAACCAGCCAGGCAGTTACGGAAGACAACAGAGGGACAAAACCAGGAGACGCGCGGCTGAAACATGGTTCCAAGCGACGGTCATCCTCTGCATAGCAGCCAAGTGTTCAGCTGAGTTCTTGCTCCTGCCGAAACAGCCTTTCCTCCCTCCCCATTGAACGCCTGAGGGTTAGACAGGCCAACAGCAAAGGGACACTACCTTCGGCAGTGGTGAATTTGAGTAGGATAACCCAGCTGATGTTTCTTCTGCACTGAACTCCACGACTTGGGAATGTGCTGAGCAGGCCAGGCATTCCCGGCTTTTCCAGGGGCACGGTACAGCAGCTCCAGGCTTTCGGAAAGGGCTGGACATGGGAGAAGTGCTAAGGCATTCAGGCTCAAAAACGACAGCTGTCCCCCTGAATGTGTGCCGTAGCAAACTTCAGAAATCCAAATATGTTTCCTGCTTAAAACTTTGTTGTCTGCGTGGTTAAATTGAGGTTACTTGGCTGGCTGTCAGGCATGTGTTTCTGCCTAGATTTTGCTTTAGATTTTAGCACTCCCCAAGAAATCAGTATAGGACGGGAGCAGGCTACCAGATTGCTCTGGGCAAGCCAGCCTGGCAGATGCAGGGGTAGTTGGAGGAGCCAAGAGAGCGAGGGCTCAATGGGCTGTCCAGCTGGCACCACGTCAGGGATGCAGGAACACGCAAGCAGGCTCCAGAAAACCCTGGCAGTGCAAAAGATGAGCAGCGGTTCGGCGATGCCAAGGACTCGCTGCCTCCAGCTGGCTTACGCTGCGTAGCTGGACCGCTCGTGCACAGGAGCGGTGGGGAGACCGAGGCAGAGTGAGGTCTCTGCGTAGGCTCCCGGATGTCTTGAGAGCCCAGCCCGATGCTCCTCATCAAGTCGTGACAGCGCGCAAATGGTCCCACAGCTCTTCCACAGTCTGTCCTTGCCTTGGTGTGCCCCAGCCTGGGGGCACGACGGCCATTTCCCATTGCCGGCCTGGGCTGCAAACTACACTTTCTGAGATAATTGGCAATCGTTACTGAAGGATGGAGTTTTTAATTACAAAACACATAAGGATTTTCAAATAATTCATTCCTGAAGAGAAAGAAACACTATTTTCAGAGGAAAATGCAGTGGAAATTAATAGGGGATGGAAACTAACCGAGTCCTATTCAGAAATCGGTAGGACCCAGGGCAAAGACTTGAAAAAGCTGCCGAATTTCTCACTTTTCCTGGAAAACCAGCTTATCTCTTACCATAGTAGGCACATAAATTGCTATTAAATTATATAGAAGGAGCTGAAACACTTCTGTTTTCTTAAGGGAAAAAATTACAAAATAGCTATCATATATCACACAAAGAAATGTGCTTATAAAATAATATGTCCTTTGAATTAGTTACAGAAAGCAATTTCCAGTTCTGTAATTTTTCGGTTTTTTTGGGTTTTTTTTAAATGTGTTCCATCTGCATTTTCTTCCTTAGAAACGGGACAGATCATAAACATCAGCAAACCATGGGGCCGTCCTTATCCTGAAATACCTTTTCCCCACGCCTAGGAAAAAAGACCTCCTCGTAGTCAGGTGTTGCTTTTTTTTTTTTTTTTTTTTCCTCCTTCTTCCCCTGAGCCCATCGAAAAGCTGGTGTCCTGATGCTGCCCTTCCCTGCTCTGTGGCTTTTCAGGGTAGGAGTCCGTTCTTTGGTTTTAACTTGTACTGGTTGGAAACTGTTGGTCCTGATCTATGGCTGAGGGATTAGGCCAAGGCCAAAGGGCATCAGAAACGTGCTGTAAAGGCTGTTGTGTTCCTTCCATCCATCTTTAGCAACCAGGCGGGAGTGGGTGAACCATTGTAGAGCTTGGGCCATGTTAGAGGCTCAGCTGTTAGTCACACGGGCACTTGCCAGCCTTGATGGGAAAGGTCAGGGAAGCTGGAGGAGATCTACTTGTCAAATACCACCCATTATTATCTGGAAAGTGTGATTCAGCAATCAAAAAACTTTGAGAAACACTGGCTTAGGCAGTAGCCCCAGTAACCATGATGAATGCACACAATAACAAGGGGAAAAAAAAAAAGAAATTTAAAGATGTGGCTGAAGTTGCATAAGGTGAATTAGGCTGCGGTCTCCTGCCAACTTACTTTTGCAAGTTAGTTCAGTATAGAAGTTTTTTCTGGGATTATGCTCTTTAGAAGATGAGAAAAGGGGTAAGAAAATTTCTCGGGGATATTTTTTGCTAGTAGCGCAGCATCCCACGAAGGACACTGGAAATAGAAAACCCGCTGTTTCTAGAAAGAGAGCTTCTCAGTAGCTGTCTGCGACTTTCTAAGCATATAGCCTTGCCCAAGATTTAATTCTGGTTTAGCCTGAATTGAGAGGTGGGCCTCTCCTGGGCTAGTACTAAACGCACCAAGATCCATTTTCAGCTCTGAGATACAGCTTCAGATGGCTCAGAAGTGTGGGTGCCATGCTGTGCATCGCTCTGGGGGGAAACGAGCACCTATCTGCAGGATTCTGGAGGAAAGATACTCTTTAAAATACATCTTCTTATCTTGCTGGTCTTTTCTCTTCTTCCTGAATCTTCCTTCAGGCTCCCTCTGGTGTTTGTAGTGTGTACGACTACCACTTTCTCCAGTCCTGTTTTTGGCCTAATATACATCAGCCTAAGCTGAGTGACACCACTGAAATTTTTTGGGTTCATATAAGGTTGAGATGCAATAGGAGCTTTCACTTCGCTTTAAATATGACCCTTAGGTGACCCAACTGGGATTTTTCTGGTTTAGACTAATACCATTCAGAGAATTGAAAATTCACTTCCCCTGAAGCCGCGTATTTCTGCCTGGGAAACGGAACGCTGCCTGAGGACAGCCCCCAAACAGTTTGCCTGCGCAAACTCTCCAACTGCTGCGGCTCTGGCTCTGGGAAATGTAAGCAGCAAGTCCTAAGCATCATTGCAAACAATACCCTTGTGCTGCTTATCAGTTTAGTCCAGTAGTGTTTGCTCCTCTTTCCGGTCCTGGCTAAGAAGGAAAGGCAATTGAAATTAAGAGTAGTTAAGTGGTGAATTATGGGTTTTAACGCTAAGCCACACTTGTGGATGTGACTCTCGTAGAAGTGATATCCTGAGGCGATTCTCACCTCAGAGTAATTACATGCAGACACCGGTCCCCAGGAGCGCTCAGCAGGCTAACTCCACCCACGGACTCCAGCCCAGATTTCATTTTCTCTCTGGATTTCCCCTGCTCCCCACCAACAATCTCTTACACCTCTTTTCTGCCATTCTTCCACAAATCCTGCCCGTGGGTTGGAATGCTTCACCGCAATAGCCGGTTTTGGCAGCGTGGAACAATTTGCCAAACGGGGCTAAAATCTGCTTCCCCAGGCTGAACGCTGCAGCGGCGAACTTCCAGGCGCCAAGCTCCTTTGGGAATTTATCACATGAAAACGAAGTGTTTCCTCTCCCTTTAAAATGGCTGGAAGGAAAAGGTGGTTTAAGAACAGGTTTGTACATGGCAAACAACCTATTCCTGGCACCGACAGCCACCCGCTCTCTGCGTTGGGCAGCCGCCTGCCTTTTTGGGACAGGCAGAGATGTGCTGGAGCTGCCACCGAGGCAGATGGTGGCAGGGTGGTGTGATGGTGTATGTGGGCATGAAGGCAAACTTGGGATGTAGCCTCTGAAGTGAGTCCAAAGGTTGGGTCCTGTAGGGGAAAAAGTCAAAGGGAAAAAAGGCATAACTGTTCTTGTGCTGATTTTTTTTTTTTTTTACTTTTTTTTTTTTAAACAATTTGCTGGAATTACTTTGTTCTTCGAGTATGTGTTTTTGCAACAGTATTCCCCCTCCCCCTTAAAACTCAAATGATTGATCTCAGATCTTTGTGGGAGTTCTTAGACTGATTTCAATACGCTTTTTCATAGTCATCATCTTTATTATGACAATCTATGTCCTGAGATGTTATGTATCCCCGTGGCAGCAAACCTGCTGTGCAATTCAGTGGATTATAATGCAACTCACTAACATGCTTGAAATAATGAGGTTGCTCTGTTCAGTGGGGTATGAAAAATAGAAGGTACTGCTGGGAGCTTAGATTTGATTTAAATTCCTGGCAGAAAAGGTTCCCTATTAAAATACCATTGCAGGTTGCTATGTTTGTATATTCTTTAACTTCCATTTCATGCTGGACAATGAAGAAGCCAGAAGAGATTTTTTTTCTTGCCTTCTACCCAATGCATATAAACAGTGTGTTAAATTGAGGCCTTGCGCCCTTCTGGTGCTGTTGGAAGTAAATATCAGAGAGAAGTAGCGTCTGTGCTGGAATCAGTGGGATATCCGCACTTTGGGTTCAGTAGCAGTGATCTTTCCCCGAGTGTCAGGGTTCTCAGGTCTGACCCTCTTCCAGGCAGCCCCTACCTCTTTTTTAGTAGGGGATGAGAAGAAGGAGCTGAGTTGATCCCTTCCCACTCCTTGCCTGTCTGGAAGTTGGGGAGAGGATACGGATTTCTTTCCTTTAACTAATGGGAAGCCTTTTTAGCTGCCCTTCAGCTTCAGTCTCTCCCATCCATCTCTCGCCTTCTCGGTGTAATTGGTAGACCGTCTTTCTGTAGATGATTCATATGGTCCCATAACTTTATTTTCTGCTTAGTAGTAGAAGCTGGTTTGTCAGAAAAACAGCTCTGAGTCAGTGATGCCTTTGGAGAAAAATCTATTGAGAGAAAAAGGTGCCAGTTTGACAGAGTTTTTCAGCCATCGCCTGAACCTAATTGGATCTTACAAACCCAGTGTGTGAGATGACCTGTATCCCTTTTAAAAGAACGCTTTCCTCATAGCACTTAGACCTTGACATAAACGCTAATGAATCCATAAAATGTCTTAGCATCTGGCACAGGAGCCTTCAGGGCGTCAAGCAAACTAGGAGATAAATGGAAGTGCTCTGTGTACATAAGGTTGCAGGACGGGCTGTGGCTGCCACTTAACTGGATTTAATAACCTGCAGAAGTCCGTGTTATTTCGGCTTAAGGTTGATGTATATTTTGTTTGGACCACTTTTCTCCTTTATAGATGCCTAGCTTTACAATTGGATGTGCAGTTTAAAGTAGCTGCTATCTGCTATTTGCCATTTAACACAAGAGGGTCGATTTTCCCCTTTCGCAGGGCCGAGGCGGCAAAGGAAGCATCTATGTCTGGGCCTCTGGAGATGGGGGCAGCTACGATGACTGTAACTGCGATGGTTATGCATCGAGCATGTGGACAATCTCCATCAATTCTGCTATAAATGATGGACGGACAGCTCTGTATGACGAAAGCTGCTCTTCAACCTTAGCCTCCACCTTTAGTAATGGGAGGAAGAGAAATCCGGAGGCTGGCGTGGTGAGTCCAGATATTATTGTGCTGTTGCTGCTGTCTTTGTGCACTCCCACGACCTATTACAACTCTATCTGCTTTGGAGCAGCAGATGGTTCTTTGTTGAGATGGATATTTTCTCATCTGCAGTACATGATGGTGCCAGAACTGTCAGCTGAGGAGATGTGGGATTAATATTGAGAACAGCAATGATCTTCCATCTCTTAGAGCTTCATATAGTCGATGCTTTAGTTTATCAGAAATCAGATTTAGAAGTTCAATTGCACTCTTTGCAGAGGACAGTGTAACGAAAGGTCTCTCTAAAAAATCTAAATGAAAAGTGTCAACATCTGAGGTCGTACTTAACCTGTACTGGCAGAGCAGTCGCGAACCAGACTTCTGCTGTGCTACAAGCTGCACAGAGCAGAAAGACATTCAGTTACCCACAGGGGAACTGTGGGGGTTCAGATCATCCTCAGTCTCTTACTGAGCAGTGGGAGCATCGTACTCAAGTCCCCTACAGGGCCATACCTGCAACTGGAAAATAGGCATTTTTGGTTCAAGTATAATTGGGATTCTCTTCCACCGTACTGACCACTGCTCTTCAGCACCTTCAGACCAGCCAGGACATAGTCTAATTCACAGAGTAGGAAATTCAGGTGTAGTACCTCAAGGTTAGTTTTTGCTAAAAGCTGTTATACGTTTTCCGTGGCGCTATCTCAAACCCCAACAACACATTGTATAATCCTAAATGCCCACGTGCGGTAGCAGATGGAAAAATACTGGTTTCTGTCTTGGTATAAGCTCTGTGCTGATATAGCCAAGATGAACTGTGGCACCTTTGTAATTATTGCCATAAAATGTATTTCTAAGCTTTCCTTCTGGTCTCTTCTAGTGACTAATCTGCATAGAAGCTAGCGGCCTGGTACTGCTGTTGGTTCTGGAGTTGCACAAATGTTAGAAAGCTCAGTACTGTTAACAATTCTAGTTTCAAATCCTTCTGATACCCACAAGGGAATTTAAGGCCTTTGATTAAACTGTTTATAGGAAGTAAATGCCATCTATATGACTTTATGAGTTCTAAGTGGTAATGAACAATGTTTTAATACATCATGGTTTAGTCTTGCATTCACAGCTTCTGTAACTATGTCTCACTGTGTTTTTAAATCGATACACTATTCTAAAGAAGAAAACAGATCCTAGGAACAAACACAGGAGAGCAAGGGCACAAATTCCACTTTCTGTATTTTTCTGAGTCTGTAGCTGCAAGGAAAATGGATGAGCCGCTTTCATTAATTACATCTAATATCATTGCAGGCTACAACGGATTTATATGGCAACTGCACGCTGCGTCACTCGGGAACGTCTGCAGCTGCCCCTGAAGCAGCCGGAGTGTTCGCCCTGGCCCTGGAGGCTAAGTACGCTGTTGAGAAATTCCTTGTGAGCTCTAGAGAGCAGAGGGCCTGCGGTTTGTTTAATGTTGTTCATCATTTAAGTTGGCTGGCTGTGGCACGGGGCTAGAGCGAGCAGCTACGCTGCCGCCTGCTACAGCAGTGACGTGCATGGTAGCTTACAGGTGGGGCAGCAGTCTTGCCAAAGCCGTATAGCAGATAGGTTTTGGCTGACGCGCTGTCTCTGTGTCCTCTCCATCCGCTGCTTCCAGGGGTTTGTCTTCTCCAGCACTGTGCGGAGGGAGAGATTATTTCATTTCTCCACATACCGAGTGTGGAATGCCCAGCCTACAAAAACATAACAACAAACCTATAGTATCAGACAGGAGCTCATCTTGTGCCACATACTGTCGGCAGTGACAGATGCTTTAGGGGAGAGTACAACAAACAGGGATTAAGAGTGATCTTTCAACAGTGCTTTGGCAATCAGTGGTTTGGGGAAAGAGCAGTCAGCCTATCCTGTTTAATAGCCACAGGCAGATTTATCTTCCTTGAAATTGTCTAATTCTTTTTCAACTTGTCTGTGTTTGGCACCCGTGTCATCCAGTGGCAGTCAGTTCCACAGTATTAATACTTTTTGGCGATGGTGGTGGGGACTGTTTCCTTTGTTTGTTCTTAACCCGTTGATGGTAATTTGCTTCTGTGCTACATAATTGCTGTTATGTGAAAGAACAAATATCCATTGTCTATTTACCATCTCCATGCTATTCACGACATTGGAGCCCCCATGTATATCTATCTTTGTTATCACCTTCTCTGATGATTAGGAAAAGTATTCCTTACAATAACCTATACCATCTCTTTACTTTGTGGTAAATTATTTTATGAAGTGAGACAACATTTGCTCAGTTACACAGCTTCAGTTGCTGCAACCGCGGCATGAAGTGAGCACTATGTACATAGTTTTCTTCAACAGCGCAGCAGAGTGAAGATTTGCCAGAGAAGACAAAGTTAGACATCATCAGCAGAGCAATGATTGTTGTGCTCGGAGCATGACTTGGGCCAAGTCTCATTTTTCAGCTTTTATACACATAAAACACTCACGCCAAGTGTTTAACTTTGGATGATCATTCCTTCTACTATCAAATCTGTTCAGTGGGACAGCCACCATGTAATAAGTTAATATAGCCATAAAAATGTAAAAGCTTTAGTGAATTTTCTGACCGCTGCATGTTTAACCTGGACTACAACCTTAATATCTTAGTAATAATTATCATTCCTCTTCATTTGAGCTATCCATGAAGACGGGAATTACTCTTGCCAAACTGTCACGAGCAGAAATGAGAGTAATACCCCTGGTTTGCAATTGAGTTTGTAGCCTTTGCTGAGAAGGCGACAGGGGAGAGAAAGAACTGTCAGAGTCTCCTGTCTCCTTCCAGACTGGCGCTATTAAATTGTACTGTGCAGAACCACCCTGGGCGAGTTACAGTCGCTCACAGGAATGGCCAACAATCTCCCATGCGGACTCCTCGCCTGCAGTATGTCTGTCAGCTCTACACAAGGTCTATCTGATGTGTCTCTAAAACCAGACCAATCTGTGAAAGGGAAAGTACAGGTTTAAGATATGTAGCAGCTCTTAGAAGATTTCAATAAGAATGATGCAAGTGATACCTGGTTTTTAGCTCTCCTCTGTCACCTTGGAGAAATGACAGTAATTGGCTCTTCTGGTGTACATTCAGCATGCACGCATGCTTATTACTTAGGGCACAGAGAGCCGAAAAGCGGATCCTTTTAGAGCGATGGTTTGAATCAGACATATTGTCATGTTGAAAGAGTTCATCATAAACCAACTGGAATAGCTTTAGTTATGTAGAATTAGAATGTCAGTTCTAAAGCTTCCCGAATAAAAACTTACAAGTGCCCTTCCTGTCATCGTAATCACTGCAGATCTAGGAAGACAAGAGCTGCTGATGAAAAATGATTATTGAATCTAGACAAATGTTACTTGACTGCATCCATCCATGGTCGTATATCACGGGTGACAAACCTCTACCATACCTTATAATGCAAACCCACAGCCACCCACAGTCCATATATCCGTATCCACAGAATACTGAAATTACGAACGCCTTGATTGTTATAGCTCATCAGCTTCATCAGGTTGGGGCTTCTCCGGGTGAATCTTGGAAGGTCCATGGGAAAGGCAGGAGGAGCAGGCAAGGAAAAGAGGGCAAGATTTAAGAGGAAGGCTAGGCGAAATTCTGTCATCTTTTTCTTTTTGTATTCTTTTCAGGATGTGGTATAATATCCTACTCATTTTTTTTAGCTTGAAAATGGCGTGGTGGATCTATAACGTATAGCTAAAAGCAGTTTTCAAGAACAGGGAAACAATCAGAAGGGATTCTGCAATTTTGGGGAATGTATTTTGGGGAAGCACTATACAATTAAAACCTATTCTTCCCACTGAAATCAACAGAAGTGTTGTTATTGATATGTGTATAGATACAAATTCTGTGTGCTTTATAGAAGCAAATTTTAGCAAAAGGCTTACTCAAACACACTGTCTTGAATTGTCTGCTTGGGAATACTGTACGCTTTGTTTTCCACGTTGCTCTTCCACAGCTCGGATCTGACATGGAGAGACATGCAGCATCTGACAGTGCTCACCTCCAAGAGGAACCAGCTTCACGATGAGGTTCACCAATGGCGTAGAAATGGCGTCGGGCTGGAATTCAACCATCTGTTTGGCTATGGTGTCCTAGATGCAGGAGCAATGGTTAAGATGGCGAAAGACTGGAAGACTGTTCCCGAGAGATTCCATTGTGTTGGAGGGTCAATACAGGAACCTGAGTAAGTGAATAGTCTTGTATGTGTGTTTGGCTTCTTCCAGGCATTTAGGAGACCACAAGCGTGAAAATAGGTTGGTAAAGACATGGATAGTCAAAGAAACATAATGAAATTTTTTTTCTAAGAAAGCCTAATGTTACCAGTAGCATTCCAGCTATTTCAATAAGCTGATAAAATAAACTACGTGATCTTTCAGTTCCTGGTTTGCTGGAGGAGTGCATTCTGCAGCTCATCTGTATCATCGCTGTTAGTGCCAGTAGTGTTAATAGCAGCATCCGTTTCTCCTGGGTGCTGACAGGTAGGTTTGTGCCAAAGTTTCTGTGAATAAAGAGCCTGTGCACAAGTGAAAATCTGGGAGGCTGGCACTGTAAACTACACAAACTGCTGCCACGTGAAATAGCTGTCAGCCAGGTGACATATATCTCCTTGTGACATATTCCAGCAGACAGTTTTATCTCCAAGACTGAAACAATCATCTTCCAGGTACCAGTGATTCAGTTTGAACACTACAGCATTTAATTGTGTTTGGGTTATGTTCTTCGAATCTCTAATTGCAGGCTGGGTAGTCAAATTATTTTCTGATTTACCTTCATGTGCTAAAGTGAATGAGTCAACAAGTGAATGAATTAATACTAATTGACTGCAACAGCTATAGTTCAATTTAATTATTTGAAATACTAATCAAATAATGGCCAATTTATGTCTATATCATTTGAAATGTGAGTTTTCACTGCCATGTTTGAAGGCATCATTATTGTATTGGAAAGAGAAAGCAAACCAGTGTGCCACCCTGGCACAGAGCTCAGCCAGGCAAAGAATAAGTTTGTTCCCAACCTCCAGGTGGGTTTGTATTTGCAGGATCCACGGTTCTACAGCTGAGATCTGAGTTTTCATTTATCTGGCCTACGCATGTTCACAGGTAGGAAAGAAATGAGAGTGCTGAAGCTAATTTTGAGCCATCTCTAGTTTATTCCTAATTTAAATGCAGACAATCAATCTCATTTATCTTAGTGCAGCCTCATGTATCGAAATGGGGATCATCCTGGAGGAAGAGAGAAAATTGCTTTCTGTAGGCGTGGCTCCATGCGTTAGACAACGTGCTAGAAGTATTCTGGCGACAGACTGAGCCAGAGTCGGGCAAGTGCTATGCAGTAGTGTTGTCTCCTTCTGCCGTTGTTCTTCTGTCCCGTGTCTGCCGTTGAACAGATAGAGAAGAGCAGAGGTGATGTGCGTTTCCTCCAGCCCAGGGATCTGGAACGGCAGTAAAGCTTCCCTATAGCTGTCGTTGCCCAACAAGCTCCAGAGCTGAGAAATACGCTGCCTTCTATTGGTGTCTTTTGAGAGCAGCTCCCAGAACAGGCTTTCTGCTTATGGCACACAGATACGTAAAGCTCAGCCAAGTCAGTCACCAGGAAGGTCTCCTCACCCCCTGCAGTGTCACCTCAGGGGGTGGTCTCTATGGGTGCCCCCCTGTAATTACCCGACACATCTGTATGTTAATGGGACTGCTGTAATATTTACACCCCCCAATGAAAATGTCACTGACGGGAGATAATAAGCATCACGACTTGCAACATCTACATTTTTTTTTAATTACACTAAATAAAACTAAGTCTCAGCATTTCCAGACATTCCTTGGACATGAAAACTACGCTGCAATTCTGCCATGGATAACCGGGTTATTTTTCTCATTTGTCTTTGCTGGAGCAACATTTTTCTATATATATATATATTTTCTATATATGTTTATGTAAGTATAGATATTTGTATAGATAAAATACATATTCACTATAGACATAGGTAGGTGACTAGTTGATACAGAGGTGTGTACTAGAGCAGCATTGTCAATGAGCAGGAACAGGCCAGGGAAGAACTGGCAGCCTAGAATGTACGGTGTGCTGAAAGCAATCAGTATTTAAAGTGCAGCATTTCTCTGCTGCACGTATAGAAACACTTCTTAGCAACAGGAACTTTCCCTGAAAAGGGATTTTTGTTGGGTCGGCAAAAAGAACAAAAAAATGGACAAGTCTGAATCTGGCTGGTTCAGGGAGATGCAAAGATGATTGAGGACATCATAGTCCATTAGCTGAGGAAGAGGAGCACAGGAGTGTGCTTCTAGAGAGCGGTTAGCTCCTCCTGCTCATCTCTGACTGGGTACTACACTTCATGAACCTCTGAAAATATTTTATTTTTATATACACACACACACACACACACACACACACGTATAAATAGGTATAGCAGTTGGGCAGCGGCAAACTGTGAGGGTGTGGAAAACCCATTTCCTCTTCTGCTCCTTGTGCGTCAGGCCTTTTCCACCACTGGTTGGTTTTGTTTGGTTGGGGAAATTCACCTGGACTCTAGTAATTAGTCTTGTAAAGCTGAGAGCGTCGGACCCTAATTGGTAGGAAAGGGGGAAACAGAGCAAGCCTTTCCCCTGTGTTTTAGAGAGCCGCGATAACTTCTGCACTGCAGCACTTAAGAAGGTGGAGAGAAAAGCTGTCTGCAGTTGTCAAACTGTCTGCAAAGCAGATGGAGTGGTAACACTGCTCTTATTTCTTTGGGTTTTGGTGTTGATAGATAGAAAAGGCTCACACCGTGGTGTCCTCCCTCATTTACTGGAGGAGATATAAAGCACTTATCACAATTCTCGGAATGAAGCACTGTTTGACAAAGCCGCATCCGCTGCGTGAGATTGCTGTGAGACAACGTGAATTCAGATTGCTTTGAGGACGAGAAAAATTGCAGAGAAATTGTAAATATGTGACAGCTGTGAGATTATGATCCTTCACCTCTGGCTGCATCTAGTGTGTTTTCCTTGTACTTTGGCACACGAAATAAATCTTGAGGGTTCTATAATTGTATGTTCAAATATTTTAGCTATGCAGTATCTGTTACACCAGCTTCTGCTCCAGGGCATCCATAAGATTCACACCAACACGGGTTTTTCAGTTTAAGGTAAGTGTTTAAGTGCTTTGAGGACCTGGACCTGAATGTCTTTTTACTGTGCAAGTACTCCTAAGGCGGGAGTACTCTATGAAGGGGGGGCAGAGACTGGCCTGAGCCAGTTAGTGATGTACTAAGCTCTAATACCTGGAGCTCATCTCAAGAAGATTCCCAGAAGCAGGGCTTGAACGAAATGCTTTTGCTTGTCTCTGAAGAATGCACTATTTCATTAGCAAAAGGAAAAGGCTGGTCCTCATTTCTTTTGAAAAGAAGCTATTAATTACCGCAGTGTGGTCAATGCCCTTTTAAAGGGACTCTCCTTATTTTAGTGCAAAACCTACGTCAGGGAGAGGCCACTGGAAGAGGTAGTGACAACCTGACAGGAGTCTGTTGTGACTTACTCCCTTTTTTAATGATTGCAGTAATTCTTGTCTTTCAAGTATTTATTTTAGACAGAGGAAAGTGTCACGGCGCTCACAGCGCACTGTTGGTGAAGACGCAGAGAGTTTTATTGGCACTTCTGGTGTAGTTTGCCAGCAAGTTTCTGCGGCAACTGGTAATTCCTGACCCCGAGGGGTTTGGCAGGCACTTGGCAGCCGCGGCTGCTGGCAGGGCGCTGCTCCCAGGCCGGGGGCTGGGCCTTCGGGCCTGCACGGAGATGCCAAGCGGGACACTGGCTACTGGGCTCCTCTGGGAGAGCGCGGATGCACCTTGCTCTCCCCCAGCACGCTCTTGCCGCACTTTGGAAATGCTGCTGCCGCCTCACGGGTTTCCCCAACCGCACAGGGAGCAAAGACACAGTGGGTGCCCAGCACGCGGGGCACTGGCCAGTGAAATGTTGCTCCCTTACGTGTCTGTAATTCACATGTGTGTGTAATTATGTGTGTGCAATTCACCCCGTTGGTAAGACCGTTAACAGGTGTGAGGGATCGCACAGCCCAGCTGTGAAGTGGTTTTCTCCCCGCTAACTTCCAGGCGTTGCATCCTCAGGTGTCCCACTCACTCCAGCGAAGGAGCCGCGCGCGCAGGTGACGGGATCTGCTTTCCTTTTGGTGACCGGGTCCTTGCAAAATAAATGCAGGAGGACTGAGCCCGTGTTTCCACCCGCGGGTGCAGCTGTCTGGGAGTGCTTGGGACAGATACCCGTCAGCGAGTTGTGCGTTTGCCTCTGTAAGGGCTGAATTATAGTAACCCAAAAAATAACCGGACTGCGAGGTGCAGCACTTTGGCAACTCAGTAAACAAGTGTGACTTCTTTGCTGTGTGTGTGCGCGCGCTCCTCTGCAGGAGCAGTTCGAGGATAGCAATTTTCATGGAAAAATATTTTTTTCAAATGAGCTGACAACTGGCATCCCGTGTTTGTGCTGGTTTCCGGAGCAGAGGGATGTAGGCCTTAATGCGACTGCACTGAAACTCTGTGCAACCGGTTCCTCTGCCTCCAGACAGCCATTGGCGGCCGTCTTTTAAGGCATCTGTCTGACACGAGTGACTGCTCGTGGGTCTTCTACTGAATATATACATTATCATGTAATTACCCTATGTAGTAGTGATAAGTAAAGGCAACTATTAAATATATGTTAATATTTCTTAAAGTGCGGTATGTACTTCTTAATTGTATTCCTTCTCGCTTTGTGTAGGTGTACATTTCATCATGTATTTTCAAATTAAAGTTTTGATACCGTTTTCTGAAAAGAGAATCTTCTCTTTCTGGCTAAGTTTGCAACTATTATGTCTCTACTTTTCCATGTATTAATGAGGAAAATAGTACGGGTTTTCCTGTGAGGCACCAAACCCCAGTAGCTGTAGCACGAGCCACGTCATGCTGCGTACATCCTTTTAATTTGCTTAATTATGTATGTTTTGACCTGCAGAAAGATACCACCGAGCGGCAAGCTGGTCCTCACGCTTACAACTGATGCTTGTGAGGGGAAGGAAAACTTTGTCCGCTACCTTGAACACGTGCAAGCAGTCATAACCGTGAATTCCACCAGGCGAGGAGACCTCAACATCAACATGACCTCGCCGATGGGAACAAAGTCCATTTTACTGAGCCGGCGCCCCAGGGATGACGACTCCAAGGTGGGTTTTGACAAATGGCCTTTCATGACCACACACACTTGGGGAGAAGACCCCCGCGGCACCTGGGCTCTAGAGATTGGGTTTGTCGGCAGTCTGCCGCAGCGGGGCGTGCTGAAGGAGTGGACACTGATGCTGCACGGGACTCAGAGCGCACCGTATATAGACCAAATAGTAAAAGATTATCAGTCCAAACTGGCCATGTCCAAGAAGGAAGAGCTGGAAGAAGAATTAGATGAAGCAGTGGAGCGAAGCCTGAAGAGTATACTGAGTAAGAACTAGTGCTGTTCTGCATGACGTGTCTTTCCTTCCCCGCGTCCCTCTACTCACCTTTCTACTATCCAAACCTCTGTGTTAGACATATTACAATGATCGTCTCTGTAGCCAAATTATCACACCTTCTTGATTTTAAAGTCTTATCTCTCGTCAGAAATTATTTTAATTATTACCACTGAAGCAATCCTTTTTTTACTCTACACCACAAATATACTGTCCCCCACCAAATACTATGTACAGTTTGTGACTGTAAATGATTTTTCTTTTGTGTCATACAAATAGGTAATAACCTGCAAAGAAGTCGATGGCTTTTCCCTTCATATTTTTGTGGTAAATGTTGTTTGTATTAAGAAAAGAGTGAATTTTAACATTGGCAGTTGGTGAGAATGGGCACATTTTTAAGAATTATTGAGAGAGGGAATCACAAAGAGGTTGGCTGGAGAGGTCTTTGAACGTCTAACAGCTCCTTCTGGACCCCTGACCTCAGTGGGACTATCCCCACTGGGCTCAACCAAAGTAGCACTAGACCCTACAAAAAGAAAGAAGCCAGAGATAAAGAAAATTTACCAATCCAATTTGCAGAAATCCAATTCTCGTGAGAGTTTTCTTCAATATATACACTTACGCAACGTACACACTAACACTTCAGCCACAGAATGGGTCAACGGGCGTGCAATAAGGAAGGCAAAGCGATGCCAAAGCGGGGTGACACAGGGAAGTGCTTTGCAGACAGGGTAGGGGCATTCGAGAAGCACAAGTTTCAGTTTTGTTTGCCGTTTCTTATAATTTTGGCAATTTAAATCCATTTCCCATCTTGCAGCAGGAGCACATAGGGAACGAGCTGTAGGATTTCTGGCACCCGGTGTGCAGAAGTGCATCTGCTTGTCTCTATGCTGAGACGTACCACAGCAGCGTAAGGTGAGGCCGCGGCAGCGTTTCCAACCAGACCCCCGTTTTCTGGGGCGTACAACCTGCCTGTCAGTTAATTGCTAAGGGAGAAATTCGAAGTACGCAGCTTCAGTCCCAAGGCGATTTTTAATTCAAATTTCATTTTTAAAAATAGAGATTTGTTATTTTTGTGTTACACAAATATATTTAAGGGGGGAAAACATGCCTAAGTTATTAATGTGTAATGCAAAGTTGGCCTTCTTGGGAAATAAAACGTAGTGTGTTTGGAAGATTTGTTGGTAATCAGTCATTGCTCTTTGCTGTTTAAAGAGCCCTTCGCTTTTCATACCTGAGTACCGTCGGTCTCTCTTGCCCTTAGCGGCTGCTCTGGCTACTGCCCCAAGATGTAACACCCTCCTCGGTGGGAATTACTCATGGTAGCAACCACTACGTGTTCTCAGGTGTGAGATCCCAAATTTAACCTTGGAATAACAAAGGGTCTCGGTCCTGCAAATATTTAGGCACTCGCTTATCTAAAGGCCATCAGTGGACCTACTCAAGTACTAATTTTAAGCAAGTGCCTTTTTGCAGGATCCAAGATCTACTTTTTAGCAGTATCTAGTTTCAGAATTTTATTATGTATTTTTAATATGCAGAGTATTAATCTAAAACATTTTAATAAGAGTTGTCCTGGTTGATCAGCTGCATAGTTGTAGAAACGCATTCAGTAAGTACATATTTATCTAACAAATAAAAAATGTAACCCAAAGGTTATAGGGTGGACACGTTTCACTTAAGAATGTATAATCTGTGCTGTTATTTCTAGTGAGTATCCATCTTTTTCTTTCCGTAAGAGGCCTGTTCTTTCCTTTACACATCCAAATGCAAAATAAACAGCTCAACCTACTCCAAGTCCACGTGAATGACACTCTAAAGCCAAGCAGCCGCGCGCTACTCACAGGTTCCTTGTTGCGTGCAGCAGCCCCTTCAGACAATCGCGTCACAGCGGGATAACACAGGCGGCGGCAGGAGACGAATCAGGGCCCAAGCGACTTTTTATTTTTGAAGTGCTCTTGGTTATTTGTTCAAATACCTTAGAGTGGCAGCTGTGTTTAATTTGGTGATGTAAAACTTGACCCAAGGAGGAGAGGGGCCCATTTCAAAGCGAGGCTTGAGCCAAAACTCACCGAACTTAAATGGGTCGGGGACAGGTTTGCTCGTGTCTTTGGAAGTGAAGGGATTGCGCTGGTGGCCGCAGGCTTCTGTGGAGGGCACCCAGAGCCCAGAAAGAGCAGCATATACATACCAGAGGGAAGAATTTACCATCTATATATATATTTACGCATACACCTGTATGTCTAAATGCATATGACACACCTGTGGTATCTCTCTCTCTCTGTGTATATATATATTACATACAATATGTATATTCAGAGTATGTTACATATATTTGCTTATAAATATATATAGAATTACATATGGTATGTAATGTATAATACATATACACACATAACTTCGTGTGTGTATGTGTTCAATGAAATAGATAACTGGAAGCTTTTGAAGGACTTTTAAAATGTGGAAAAAGTTTTGGAATAAGAAAAGTTAATGTGGAAATCTTAACTGAACGTGTACATGACTTTCCATTGCATTTATGTAATTTTGCAGTTCTCTGTTCAATCATTAAATATCTTATAAAGCAGCAAAACAAGTAGATGGTTGTTCATATTTTCATAATGCTGACATAATTTATTAAGTGAAAGATCACGATAATGAGTGATATACAGAAATGGTGAGTTTTGATATAAGTATATATAAAACTAAGTGTATATACAATATAGTGATCTACTTCAAATTCTTCAGGATTTTTGCATCAGGGGATCGCTGAAAAATATGTCCAGTTAGACTAAGTTTTTATGGTATTGCTGATGGAAAATAAAGTCAATTTGTTAGTATTTATAATAAAGGGGGAAATGAAGCTCACGATTTGAAACAGGTGAATGCTGTTTAACTAAAGCCCTGTGATGATGTTTTATAATATGAGTAAAATAAAGAGCTGTTGTAACCTGGCAGGTCCTATCATCATTGCCTATCCGAAGGTACCCGGGAAGTGAGAACGCTGCTCCAAGTGGGATGACTTCCTACCGCTCTGCTTTTTACACTGATAAAGAAATTTATAGCTCACGTAGGCTGGACACAGAAAATAAACATGCTCCTCCAAAATAGTCGATAGCAACAGCTGAAGAGTAACAGGCTTTATGTTAACCCTGTGATACAGTGGGACAGGGGCGATTAAGGCCGCAGGCTACGGCGAGCCTGGGGCATTACTTACGTGGTTGAGACGCGCTGGCTCCCAGGGGGCTCTGCGGAGGCACGCAGTGAGGTGGGCCAAGCCACTGCCCACGGGGGGGAAGGGGACACTCAGGAAGAGAGACTGACATTTTTGCACTGCATTTCATAAGCAGTTCTGGCCCCAAGAAAATGCTACAGCAGATTTTTTTCTCTGCTGTTTGGAGCCCTTCAACCCCCACCAAAAAAAACCCTGTTTCCCACTTCCTCCCTACTTCCTGCCCGCAGTTTTGGGGGTATTTTTTAGTTCACATGTTCCCATGGCACAGAGTACATTTCATTTCATAATTTCTTACCGTGTCCACAGCAGTAAACGATGGCAGGGAACCTCCTGATCTAGGTCTGATCGCGACAGGAGGCAAGAACGCGCCTGTCGTAACCTAGGGCTCATCCCAGGCTCATCCCAGGCTCTTGGGAGAAGGCGCGCGCAGTATCTCACCTTACGCTTTGGCAGTACCATTTAACCACGTCATTGAGACGCTGCATTTAAAGCAGTGGTCAGCCCATGAAGCACGAGATTTACTATACCTTTCAGTGTGGTCGTCATGAACAATACCATACCAGTGGGGTTTTTTTTTCCTACGTAATTGTCATGCAAATTTACGGAAAGTTGCCCATCATCTGCAGCCTTACTGTGCAACTGCCATGTTTGTGGAAGACAGGTCTGGGATCACAGCAGGATTATTAGTTCTTCATGGGCCTTGACTTTGGTGTCCATGGGGCAGCTCGGCACCAGCCTGGTGCAAGTCTTGCACACAGGTTGCTGCCTATGCAATGCAGTATGTGACTTCTCCAGTACTATGCGCCACCAAACATGCTTTAGGAACAATTTTTTATACCACACAGCTGCTGAACGTCATTTATGAGCATCAGAAGACCATTTTGATGTCAGCAGCAAAGAGTGGTGACACTACAGCACAAAATAGATGAAGGTGGCAGGGGATATTCACACGTTAAGACACCTCACCCAGGCTCTTCTGCCGTGCTGCCTCCTCGCCATTGACTAAGGCTTTTTGTATTCTGCACATGAAATTCTCTGTATTGCAGTGAAATCAGATTTGGGGGGTGGTATGCCCAGTTATGGCCAGAAGCTATTTATACCCTATTTTGTGACAGTATTATTAAACACCCTTCCTATTGCTGCAGTTGGGGTGGGGTTTTTTCCCCCCCCTTGCAGTAGTCAAAACCTGCTTTCACCAGCAGTTATTCTGAGCAGTTGCTCCCAGCTCAGCGTGCAGCCCTGCATATGCATTGATAAATTCCTTCTCTGCAGTTATTTACAGTGTTAATAAATTAAACCGAAAAGCAGCACACACCCTAGTAAGCCATGTCTGGCATAAACTCCCACAGCATTTAAATAAAACAGCAGCAACAACAACAAAAAAAATCCTGAATAAAAATATTACTACGTGGCTCACCTGTCCCTGTTTCAAAGAAGGCGGCGCCACTTTACCAGACATGGTAGTCACAGTCGATCAGATGCTACACCTGCATTGGAACGCACTAATGAAAACAACCGACACAATGTTGAAGGAGAGTCTTGGGTGATGGGAGAAGGTGGCCACGGAGCTCAGGGTCGTCAGCTCAAATGGCCTTTAGCCCCCACTCTCCTTCGCAGCTGACAGGAGCAACCGGCCAGAAAGAAAAAGGCGTAACAAACCAAAAGCTGAAATGGAAACGGAGAACTGGGATGGGATGGGATGGGAGAAGGAACGTGTAGCGCACCCAGCCTAGCAAAGCACTTCAGCCTGTACTTTGTACGCCTAAAGTCAAGCTGAGGCCTAAACGATGCACCAGCACTTTACCTAGTGCCCAGTAGTCGCACATACACAAGTGAAGGATTTCTTTTATTTCTTTTTTCCTTTTCTTTTTTTTTTTCCTCTCCGAGTTGAAGATTTCTGGAAGCTGCAAGAAGCTGTTGCGTAAGTATTGCTTTTTGATTTCCCCAGGCACGTGGGAAGGCACCACTTGTTCCAGCAATCCCGTGGAGCTCCATGGGACTGCAGGTGCCTGGGCTGTGGCAGGATCCTGTGGCAGTATTAAACTCCGTAACACGCTACAGTCTGCGGAACTACTTTACTTAACAAGAAAATACCAAAACACACAGTCTTTTGAGTTGGCTGCAGTCTGCTCAAAGGCTCGTTGGCATTCGTAAATACCTTAGTTGCGCTGGTGAAGGACAAATAATGCCTTTAGTATCTTTTATAAAGGTTCTCCCCCACTTTGGTGGAATTTCAAGTTTTATTCTGAGAAGACAGGCAGTAAGAGCGTATTTCAAATACAGAGACTTTGTCTTTAGATCCCAAAAGAGAGGTCTGCCAAGCTCATCTCGACTTCTAGACTGTAAATGAGAGTGATTCGGAATATGTTATTTAACGGGTATCCAGCCCTTCCCCTGGAAAAACTCCTGCACACCGTGCCAGTTGACGTTTACTAGTAGGGACTATTAGTCAACGGTAAAGGCAACACACACCCACAGTGGGTATCTTCAGTAGAAGGCAAAACTTTTATTAAATGAACCAGATGTCACAAGTTAACATTCGCAGCTGTCTGAGAGATGGGGAATCGTACGGCAGCTATAGGAGCAGCAGAGGAATACGCAAATTTGTCCCAGATACTGTGGAAAGGCAGGCAGCTCTGTAATAATAATTACTTTCAACTTGTCCTAATCATGAAAATCAGTTGCATAGGATGTGCCTATTACTTGTTGCCCTGGAGCACTCTAATGGTCGTGGCACCAAAGGTGAGCCTACATCAGACAGAATTGCCACCAAGGTATCAATCTGTTCCATACCAAACAGCAAAAATCTCACTACTGTATCATTCGGTCAGGAAAAAAACACAGTCATTTAATAACTATGCCAGACAAGTTGACTATCAAGGGAGGGGTGCGTGTGTGTGTGTGTCACTTAAGAGCCTTTGTCACCTGGTTTCTTCTTGCTTGTCTTCTCTATCATTGTCTCCACAATCATCGCTGTCTCTTCGTATGTCTGAATTCTGTCATCTGAAAACTTCTCGATGGACTCCACCACCTCCACCTTCTCGTAGCTCATGGAGCCAGGCAAGGCTGTTTCCCTGAACAAAAGGCCCTGCTTATCTTCTCGCTCGTATTCTGTCTCTCGAAGGACTCCTGGCTCAGTTGGGCTTATCAGACCGGGGGAAGGAACGGTCTCAGGCTCAGAGATCTCCGGATACTTTGCAATTTGCTCGATTTTTCCTTTTGTTTTTTTTCCCCATTCAAGCACGTATTCTTTCTCTTCCTCTTTCTGTTTATCTTGGAGTTCAAACTCTTCCCTCCTTTCACAGATATCCACTTTCTCTTTTTCTGATGGTTCAACAGGTTCTGGCAGCTCCGGTATGGGCTCCACCTCACCACCGTTCATCACCTTCCCGTTGCCGGTGGAAACTGTGATCCCTCCCACAGCTGGGGTGGAGGGGGCCAAGATACAAGGTTCTTCATAGCCCTCCTCCCCCGTTACCAGCACATAACGCCCTTTGGGGTGGGCATCGGGTTTAGGCTCTGGTCTCTTGTAGACTCTTATTTTCTCCCTCACAATGTTACACAATTTATCGAAGGCTTTACTTATTTGGGCTCCGTCAGGTACGTCCTCTGGGCCCATTTCTTTTTCATCAAGTTCTAATTCTTCCTGCTCAGGTTCACATGTGACTGAGCCGCCGTGCCTAAACTCCAGCTGATCTTGGTCAAAACCTTCCAGAGTTCTTTCATACGTTCTTTCAGGCGAGAGACCGTCAGTTATGTCTCTAGACATCAGCTCCTTTTTCCTGGCAATTTTCTTGGTCAGAGCTTTTTGTCTGGGCTTGACGCTGGCAATGTCTTGCATGGCCTGGGTGATATCTAGGGGGAAATCAAAACAAAGAGAACAACAAACAGTGCTGAACACAGTCGCTACAAATGCTAGAGCTGCCTCTCACCCTCACCGCTGCCGGTGGAGAGCTGAATGCAGCAGCAAACGCGAGCACAGCTTCCATCAGCACATGGAACAGCCTCTTCCTTTGCCTGGGCCCCCTCGGCCAAGTAGCCATTTTGCATCTGAGGTCGCCACTGCCATGCAGTGCGAGGACAGGACAACTGCGAGTGTAAGAGAGGCGGCTGCACAAAACATTCCCCTATCAGAGCTGCGTTAACGCTCAGTAGCTGAGCTGCTGCAGTCGGGCTCAGCACCTTCCTCCCAGGCACGGTGGCAGGGTTTGGCCCTGTTAACTAGACGGAAAACCTCGTCTCCTAAGGCAGAGCCTAAGGCAGTGCCCAAAGTCAGGCATGGCCTGGAAGTAGGACTAGGTGGAAATAGCTTGTCTGGCTTTTACAACTCCTGCTAGGGTTTAGGGAAGGGGGAAAAAAAACACCACCAAAAGCCCTATTTAAAACTCTTGCTGAATGCAGGGTTGCTGGGTGAGCAGTTCAGGACTGACGGGAAAGGTGAGCGTCACCACCAGCTCTTCCAGTGCTTCTAGAAGAGAGGCTCAGCAGGGGAACGCCTCGGCTTTGTCTCCTTTGTGTGGAGGCAGAAGTTGGTACTGGGAATTATGGGAACAAGGGGACAGACAGGTATTAATCTGCTTTCCCACAGGCAGCCGTTTTCTCCCATGTCACAGTGACAGTAATGCACAGAGAATGCCCTGTTTGCCCTGCAGGTGCTGTTAGAGAGGGGCCAAATCCTCAGCGGGTACAAAACACCACTTTGCCGGGACAGTAGTTATTTACAGCTGCTGAGGATTTGGCCTCAGACATTACAGACCCATTTCATATCAACTGCTCTGGTTCATAGAGCAGTTAGAAACATTACAGCTGCACTCCAAAAAACCCACTCATTTGAAAGTTTATCTCCATTCTCTGGGCAGTTTGTTGTTAGTAAAACCCCAGTGAGCCTTGGATTTAAGCTAGAGTAAATCATCCCAGATATTAGTACCTGCAGGACCTTTCTATAAACCAGCTCTCCTCTTTGCTAAGAGAAGCCTCGCTAGTTTAGTCCTAGCTATTTCCTTGTCACCAGGTTTACAAGCACCCTAATTCTAACACGCAACCATACAACACAGAGGAAACACCACTCAGAGGAAACCACGCCAAAAAAACAGGCCCCAAAACACGTCCTCTGCCTCCTTGCAGCACTCAACACGCCCCGATGCTCTTTGCATGTAACTGTGTGGGCCAACAACTTGCAACAAGTCAGCACAAACCCCTCAGCTCTTTCCACAGTTTCAGGTGCCTTCTGCCTTTGCTCTACTGATTGGCCTACGTAGTAAATTGTAAAAATAAGCAATGAAACTCATTTGCTTGTGGTTTTGCCCTTTGACAGCTCGTCCCAAAGCCAGCTGAGGTAAGCTGAAGTCATTGCATTTACTTAGCAAGCCTGGAGTCAGGCTGTCAGGGCTGGTGTTTGTATGGAAGACAAATGGAAAAACAGCTTAAAATACAATGATGCTGCTCTTGACAGACACAGGAAGACATGTCACAGGTTTACCTCTTCCCCTCGAAGCTTGAGGCTGGACAGGTCTATAGATCTGCGTGAAGAGTGTGACTGGCGTTCCTGCTATAGCAGAGTTTAACCTGCCGGAGAAGACGCGCATCGGTCAGACCTCTCCCCCTCATTTCCATCAAGAGCAAGTGAAATTGCGCAAAATGAAGCATGGAGGTTAAAGAAATGTAGTTCTCTGTGGTGAGGAGTCAAAGAGAATGACGGGAGCCTGTTTCTTGTCCGGGGAAGATCAACGCAGCCACAGCACCTTCGCAGGAGTTAGGCTGGTTTCCACCAGCAGGAGACGTGGGATGCTCCGCTAGGCAAAGTACACCAGTGGTAAAAACCCATAGCAACAGGTTTGTAATTTAGGACAGCACTTTGAAAGGTTGGGAAGATTTTGGATGGGCAAACAGTCAATCCATGCCTACCAGAGGTCAGCAAGAGCTGTAAATGCTGGCCAGTAAAATCTGAAATTTGGTAGTCATTACAATGTTACCTGCATACGCCTGACTTCAGAAGGGCAAGAAGAAAACTGAACAGTCTTCCTTGGAAAACATTTGAGGAGTCAGTGGTATTAAGGGTTAAAAATGAAAACCAAGAGGCTGGCCTATACCCAAACCAGTTACTGTATCTGTGGCCTTTCCAGTCTGCTCTGCCAGAATCTGAGAGAATATTTTGGCCTGTAGGGAGGTTATGCATCCTGGGTAGATATGCAAGAGATGCACATTTTGATATTTGGCGCTGAGAATTACCCTGATCAGATACTCCTAACCAGAACGCATTATCCAAAATGAGACGCTGAAAATTGATGAAACATCTGTTCCCCACATGTGAGATTGACTATTAGTGAGTGTCCTTCCCCTGCCTCTTCTGGACAACCCAGAACAGCAGTTTGGGCGCTCAGGGGTCCGGCCCTGCTGCATCTGCCTGCGCAGGCAAGCACAGGCACTGCTGTGAAAGCTCAGCTCCTTTTCTCCTGTGAGGCTGATGTGACATTAGAGGGAGCCAGTGCTCCTCTGTAAGTTTAAACACAACCCAAATCCCTGGAAATTTCTTATATTCTATCCTTTTTTCTCCCCTTGCCTGAAGAATGGGGTCGCTGTGAGAGTGTTTTGCTTTACAGGGTATTTGCCCCGTCTGAGCCCTGCGAGACCAACCTGCCTGTAACGCCCCAGCAAGCTTTGCTAGCACCCGGCCGTGGAAAGGGTGTTCAGTTTGCTTTCCTGTGCTCCCAACCTCTGTGCACTGATGCCAGGATGCTATATGGAAAAGAGACTGTATGGAAAGGAGAAGCTCAAAATGGCTCTGACCTTTTCCTTGGCAGAGGCTTGACCAGATTTTGCATCTATTGAGATTCCTGTCCCTGGAAATCTACCAGTGAAAGGTGGGAAATGGCCATAGCTTTGGGGACATCAAATGCCCTTAAACATACATTTTTCAAAGGAGATAAAAGAGATCCCTGGCCTCCTTGGGAGAGCCCAGAAATCCAGCCTTACCGGCTGTCCTCGTTCTCGATGATACGCTTGTACCGTTCCAGCTCGTTCTCCAGGGACTGCTGGTAGATCACCAGCTGGCGGCAGTCAGTCGTGTACTTCTCCAAGGTCCTCTCAGCCTCCTCTATCCCCTTCCTAAGGTTTTCAATCTGCTCATTGTAAAGCTGAATTTCATCATCGTAACTCTCCTGGGTGTTTTTAATCGCTTGCTCCAGCATGGTTGTCTGGTAAACAAAATTGGTGGGTGAAAGAAGCAGCTCTGAAGCATCAGCATCCCCGTATTTCAAGGGCAATTAAAGGCAAGACATGTTTAGTTATGACGGGTGAGGCTGTACTGATGAAACACAGCAGCAGTTTCACTGCATTTGTTTTGTTATTCAAAGCCAGTAACTCCCACCCATCCTGCCCCCTTATCTATCCCGAGGATTCTTGGCTCCTTCCCCATGCACGCGAGGCGGGCTGACGTCTCGCTGCATGACCCACAGCTCACCGTGGACAGCCTCCGCAGAGCGGGCAGTGTCTTACGAGGAGAACAAAAGTGCTTAACTGGGAAGATGTGCCAGGAAAAACCTGTTCTTCCTCCACTGTGGACCACGAACCGAAGGTTAAGGAAGGGTCTTTTTTTAAAATAAATAAAAAGTTTCTCTTTTGAATTCAATTCTTTGGCTTTTTTACTTTGGTGACAACAACAACTGCTGTGAAGTCAGGCCTCAATGCCAGTCACTGGAAAGCACATCAACCAGGAGGTGGCGATATGTCCCTTGCAAAAACAAGGGGCAGGAGTTACACATTGGATATTTGGCAGTGTAATCCCACTCTCACTTTCTTCTGCTACTTTTAGCTATTTTTTCTATTTCCTTTATCACTTGGGATTTTTTTTTCCCCTTTTCAAACAGCTTTTAAAGAGATGCACTCACAAAAATGTTAATGGTGCAATAACTGACTAATGGACCCTTTAATAATGGATTTATTTATATATGTTACAGGCAAGATGTTCAAAAAAACCTTTTAAGAGCGTAAATTTAGGACCCAAGTCCCTTGGTATTAGTCTGGTTATACTGCAGTGCACGAGGGGACCAACAGGTTTCCCAGACCCCTTTAGTGTTCAGTGCTCAGAAGGTGGGGTTGATACCCTCTCGGTAACACACTTATCAGGTCCAGAAACGGGAAAGGAAAGAAGCTCCAGGACACCTCAGTCATCAGCTCCTGCCTTCACCATCACAAGCAACCGCGTCATCAACCTCCACTCAAAGTTATTTCACTCTTTAAATGTCAAGGCATGAGAATGAATAGATTAATAAACTCCTTTGAAATGGGACCGGAAGATTTGATTTTGAAACCAGCATGACTAATTCCCCAAAGAGTGCCTCTCTCCGTCTGCCAGCAGGATGATTTTCTCCCCTTTTTTCCATATTGATTCATTATCTCACTTATCACTATATTGATTCTTGCCCTTCACAGAGCGCGCGTGTCCTTTCCACCTGAGCATCAGACATGAGAAAGAGACCAAGGAAAAGACCTGGGGGTAGCACTGTCCCCGAGTGCCCCAGCAAGGAAGTTACATTCAGAAAATTAAGAGCTGCCGCTACAGCTGTCCAGAGGAGTCCAAAATCCCACCAAAAGGTGTTTTATACCAGTATATCACTCCCCCCACCACGGATCAGCAATTCGAGGCACAAAGGAAGCTGTATTTGGGGGGCATAAAGCGGTCATTCTCCACCCCTATCTGCTAAGAAACGTTCACCTGCATGGAGGCAGACCCGCCACTGGCAATTACCTAAGTCTGGTTTCTATTCACTGTGGCCTTTAGCTGCTCCTCTGTCTCCTGCCACCCTCGTCCCTGCACTGCGCACTCGCTCAGAGACACTGGCTGGAGGAAGAAGGTTCATTCACGGTTGGTTTGGCCGGGAGATGGGCAGAAGCAATGAGTGAAAGTCTTGGCCAGTCATTTTCTGCACATCAGGAATGGACAAAAAGCAGGTGGTTTTGGTGCTGGCAGGGTCCAAGCAGAGGAGAGGCCTTGACTTAGTGCTTAGGAGTGACAGGGATGAACACAGGATGCCAAACGCAGCTCGACACCTATTTCAATTTTGATTACCAAGTCTGTCCAGCCCTTCTCACAGCAAGCTCAGCATTGCCTGTGGCGCTGACGGAAAGGACTAGGCAGAACCCTGAAGGTCCCCCGTCATTTTTCACAGAGCCGAATATCAGCCTGAGCTCAGTAAGAAAGCAAGCAAGCAAGATCAGGCCTGTGTGACTTTTCCATCTACGACCTCCTGCTGACTCTATCCTGCAGGAATCCAGCTGCAAAGTGGAAACCTTCTCCCACCAGCTATTCTGATAGGCAAGGACAGCTTTGTTGTGGCTGCAATACCTACAGCCCTCCCTGGCCATCTAAACCCGATGATTTGGGCCACCGAGAGAAAGGGAATGAAACAGCTGGAGAAAAAGGTGGAAAACGAAACTGAAACCACACCTCCAAGTTGACTGAGTTCACAAGACCCTGTTAAAGACCACATGGCCATAAAAAGAGCAGAATTCACGAGCATTCTAGTTGTGTTTATGGCTAGTTATGGCAGTACCTCTGTCTGCAGTTTGTACTTCTGTGCCTGCAGCTGGCAGAGGATGCTCTTGTATTCCTCCAGCTGGCTCTGCAGAACAGGGATCCTCCTCTCCGCTATCAGTTTTTCCTGGTTGGAAGAAAACAACGTGTGTACAGGAAAGTACGTTTCACTCTTAAAAAGGGCCAAAAGAAATTCTACTACTGGAAATAAACTCTACAGACAAATAGAAAATGACAAAAGCTTTCAGAATAAAAGATACCATGGCAGGACTGTAGAAGTACAGCTTATGCTGAAATTAGACGCTGTAGATACAGCTGGTCGTATCTTCTTCCAGTTAATAAACGTTCCTGGCATAGCCACTCATATTGGTGAGAATCACCAAGTTTTCATCTAGTCGGTAGCAATTTACAAATTTTCACCACATCTCGCCCCTTCAGGACAAGACTTACTCTCTCTCTGTAAGTACTTACATATCCTGCCAGCTCCCCCTCAGACAGGAAGCACAACTACTTCAACTACCTTTGAACTAACCATTTTGAGGGCTAATACATATGCTGGAGTGCACCTGACTAACAATCTCTTTCCTCCTGATCAATTCAGTTTTCCAAAGTTACAGTTATATTCAGTACTTACTCATAGTTGTTGCAGTTGCAGTCTAAACTTGCAGTGGGAGTTAGATGATCTGGGATGCTTTAGAAGTAAACATTGTCTCTTTCTTCCTTAGAGCAGTGGGTGTTTACCAACAGCAATACTTACCTCACATATGCCAGTGGTTATCGGGGACACACGAGGGGTTGTCTGGATGATCTGCTGCAAAACACTGACGTAGGTCTGGATTTCCATAAGGTTCTGTGGTCAAGTAAAAAACATTTTCATCAGAAAATGACCTAGCAATGTGCTCCCTTCGATGTGCTCCACCTTCTGGGGCTAATTCCTAGGTATTTACTTCTTTCAGCATATAAAAGTCCAGTTCATGTTCAGGCTTGGTTTTGGAATGTGGTTTTAGCCCTGAATTTGAGTGCATGTGTGCCAACAGTTTCATTGCGCTGAGGGTACGTTACAGGCATTTGGCTAAGTGACAATATGGTTCACAGTCTTAATTAAAGATTTCACGATTTCCGATTTCACAGGAGATTTTCAAAATGAGAACCACAAATAGCTTTGCATGCGGTCCAAAAAAGTGAGCCTCTTCTTTCAAAAGCAGTGAAGATGGGACAGTGGCCTGATCCCAAGCCTCGCAGCTCTCCCAGGAAGGAGAAGGGGCACTGCATGTGTTAAAAGTCCGCTACAGCTTAATCATACAGCCACAGGTTTATGTGTGTGAATTAACTGGAATGCTCTATCCCAGAAAATTGGGTATCCCCCTCTGATGAAAGCGATAGCTTCTTAGCACAAAATAGAAGAGAGCTTGACCAGCACATTGGGTTGAATCATGGTAACAGGGTAACAAATTCAAGACATGGCTACAGCTGTAGATATTGGGCCCCAAGGGAGTCAATTTGGATGCCTGCAGCCATCCAGCTGTTGTCTCCACTGAAAATATATAGCGCTATATTTACCCACCAAAACACCAATGGGATTTGCTTTCATTTGCCACTGGAGCAGACCATGAAGAAGGGCAAGGCTTCACGCACATCTCTAGAAGGAAGAGCTAAAGAAGATGGCAAATTCAGCCAGTTACCTTCTTGTATCTATCCTTTGTGGCATTAATGTCATCCTGCAGGAATTGGGACTCGATCTGCAGCTCCAGGTTGCACAGCAGTGCTTCATCAGCTTCCTGCAATGCAGAGACAGGTGGCACGGTCAGTACGCATGGCTGACGTGCCCAAACCATAGCAGCCGCTTAGCCATAACACGAGTCATTGTACGTGCATAGCAGCCTGCGTGGAGAATTAAAGCCTGCTGGGAGAAACAAAAGTATTATGAAACCGACAAACAACAGGCACCTTATTCATCGTGTTCTCCCATTGTACACACTGCTTTTCTGCACAAATATAATTTATTATACGCTTTGGCCCTGGCACTGTCAAAATATGTTTACCATATGCTTTATGAATGCTGGGAGTCAAGTAATAGCTGCTGTGAAATATCAGTCTTTGACGCTACAAACTTGCAATGGTGCATGAATCTTTAACAGATGACATCAACAGACTAAGGCATTGATTTCTCTAGTGTTTATGACAGGAGCTGAGGTACCCTGATGCCTTTTTACTAACCCCAGTGAAGAAGCCCTTATTAAAAAAAACAAAACAGGATGGTCCAATGTATTTTCACACCTTTGGGTGCATTCTCAAATATCACAAGTATTTGTCAATTTGGAACCATTTCTAGAAATAAAAATGGCAGATGAGCAAGTCCAGAAAAAAAAATAAATCACTTTGCTGCAGAAATTTCTAATACAATGGGATTTGTGAGGATGAAAGTTCATGATGTCCAACTAATTCAGAGGACAAGGTGTATGACTAGCACCTGATGTCGAAGTACATAGGTATGAGTGGCACTGGTATTTAAATCCAGTGAAATCTCCATTTCTGTTCAAAGGTCTAATTTAGGCATTTCCTATGTTATGTTATTTAATACAAGCCCTTGAATATAGAATATTTTCCATGAAACCTGGCAATATATTTTACAAATATGTAAGCGTGAAGCGAACAGTTTATTCTTCCACTTAATGCATGCCTTCTTGGTTCAGTTTATCATTAACTAATACTATAAAATGTCACCTTTGAGAAAGTATCTTGAAAGCTGTCAGCTGAATCTTCCTTGCAAGTCTAAAAAAGTTGTAGGTTCCTCCGCCAGTTTGCAATTTGCCTCAAGAAAGTCTTAACTTCTGCGTTTAACTCAAGGTGTAAAAAGAAAAAAGGATTTTAAGGTGGCCCTTTAAAATCACCTACGTGCCACTACCAGCTGTGAGTGAGTGGATCACAGGCTGCAAATAAAGGACTGAAATCTGTGGGTGCAGCACATGACTGGTAGAAGGGGATTTTTCTTTTTGCACGTGCACAGCGTGCGCTATTCCAAAAATGTGTAGATGTTAGCTGTCTCATTATGCTGCTGAGCCTCCCAGGCACAGACCTCTCCAGCGGTCTCGCTGCTTTGTGAGACAGCGGCTGATTCAGACACAGCCAGCCTAGCACATTCGGAGCCAGTCATGGGGAATGCCCGCTGCTTTTCTGCACGCCCCTGCCTTCCTATTGAGAGGAAGATCAATGGGACAATGGCAATGTTGGGAGGTTTTGGGGGGGAGCCAAAAAAAGCCCCTGGGCCCCTAGATAATACTGATAAGCAAATATTTTTGCATGTAATAAGCAAAAACAGCGTTCGGCTTTCCAAATGTCTATCCAAAGGGGAAAAATACTTTTGCTTTTATTCCCTGCTTTCGGATAGACCAGCTTCATTGATGATGCTGTATATCAGAACAGTGCAGTGCCTACATACTTTCTTCTGAACTTTGCAGTATTTGCTATTTACTCAACTTCCAAAAAACGATTCTGCTTTAGGTGCTGGTTCTGGAACCAGCACCAGTTCCATGTGCGGAAGTGGCATTTTCATTTACCATGATCCCTTAGATCTCTCCAGAACCACTGTTTGCTGATTTGCCAGACTGATTCTCCATCTGTTGGAAAAGGCATGAGTTTACATCCGCACATGCATGTTTCAGGCTACGTCTTGCACACTGTATAGAAAATCAGCTGCGTTCTCTCTAGCATTTGGTGCCCCAATACAAGGAGCTGCTGCAATGGGGGCAGCCTGGGGCAGCCCAGATGCAGCCTGGGATGAAAAACACTCCCACAGCTCAAGACCTTGTCAGCTATGCTTGAGGTTATCAAATCGATCCACTTTTCTTTAGCCACAGATTGGCTGAGAGGAACCGCGAAGAAGGACCCAGCAGCTCCAGCTACCCCTTAGAAATTATTTGCCTCCACAAATATTTTTTAAGAGCTTGCAGGGTGTTCGAGAGCCCTGGAAAATAGCACTGATGCAGGATATCTAGAGCTCATTGGAGACAGAAATGCTAAACCACACTTTTTTAAAAAATATCACAGAATCATAGAATGGTTTAGGTTGGAAAGGACCTTGAAGATCATCAAGTTCCAACCCCCCCCTACCATAGACAGGGACACCTCCCACTAGACCAGGTTGCCCAAAGATCATCCATGTCATTGATATGACAGTGTTCAAGCAGAACAGCTCCTGCCATTTGTAGCAAGGAAGTAAAAAACAAAGAATTCTATTTAAGCCGCTCGTAATTGTTTCCCAATACAGAAGATGAAGGATAAGCTGTGAAAAATACCACTGGGGAAAGACATAATACAACTTTTCACTCAGATGAAAGCCAGTAGCAAGAGAGGAGGAATCAGGCTTTCTCAATTTCACAGACCTGGTTTGGAAGCTTCCCAAATACGTTAGTAAACTTTTGTCTTTTTTCTGAGTCACATTATTATTACGACTACTAATATTATTATTTCTCCTCCCATGGTATTAGTTCAGGGGAGTGCAGCTTGATGTAAACATTCCTCTTGTTTCACTGTGAATGAAACAAATCAGGAGGTTTTGCGGCTTCTCTTTTGTTTGGAAACCTAATGGGAAGCTGAGGGTCTGTCCTGGGAAGGGCTGACCATACTCTGCAAGGGACTGAGGAGCTTTGAAACCCACCAGACTTCAAGGCTTCAACACAATCAGCATTTTCTCATGCCATGATATCAGTACAAAATATACTTCAATACAGTAGCTGCATTAAAGAAAAAAAGGGGGGGAAGAAGGTACTTAGCAACAAACACATCTTCTCCAGCAGGCCAGTAGGTCGAGGGAGGTCATCCTCCCCCTCTACTCTGCTCTGGTGAGGCCGCATCTGGAATATTGTGTCCAGTTCTGGGCTCCCCAGTTCAAGAAGGACAGGGAACAGCTTGAGAGGGTCCAGCAACGGGTTACAAAGATGATTAGGGGATTGGAACACCTCTCATATGAGGAAAGGATGAGGGACTTGGGTCTCTTCAGGCTAGAGGAAAGAAGATTGAGGGGGGATCTTATTCATGCTTACAAATACTTAAAGGGAGGATGCCAGGGGGATGGGAGCAGTCTTTTTTGAGCGGTGCCCAGTGATAGGACGAGGGGTAATAAGCACGAGCTTGAACATGGGCAGTTCCATCTTAACATGAGAAGGAACTTCTTTACCTTGAGGCTGGCAGAGCACTGGCACAGGCTGCCCAGAGAGGTTGTGGAGTCTCCCACTCTGGAGACATTCCAAACCTGCCTGGACACTGTCCTGTGCAACCTGTTGTAGGTGACCCTGCTCTGGCGGGGGGTGGGGGTTGGACTAGATGATCTCCAGAGGTCCCTTCCAACCCTGACCATTCTGTGATTCCAGTCATATTCTGGACTCTTAGACATGTGTATTGTTTGAATAGTATGACTAATAAATGGGCTCTGTGTGTAGACTCTAATTCACTCAGAGAGAAATTTGTCTTTTGCGTTAAAAAGTGTTAAAAGAGCTAAAAAGATTTATTAAAGGCACCTAAACATGTGCCAGATCTTCAGCAAGGGTTAATGTGCAAAGTTCATATTGGATGTGGAAGAAGCAACATGTATTTCAACTCCAGGTCCCAAAATGAATGCAGAAGCCATTTTCCGATGCTCTAACAGGAGTGTTATGCAGTAGATCCTCCAAGTCCTTGGTCTTACTGAAAAATTAATTAAGTCCTGAGCAGAGCTGAGGCTGTGGGGTGCAGATGGCACACGCTACATGACCAAAATCAGCAGGACTGTACAGAGCAAGGCGCTAGACAGTGCGTACGCACACACTGAGGCTCAGCTGCTTCCACGAGGGGAAGGAGAACTTTTCATCAGTGCATATTGACAAGAAATGTCTTGCTCTGACATTTTATCTTCCCACTGCTTCTTCAAAGCAGCTTGCTGTAGTAAATGAAACCCAAGGAAAAAATTGATAAAAGACCTTTCCTTTTCCATTTTTCCAGGCTTACCTTATTAAGGCGCTCAAGGGTTTCTTTTAGCCTCTGCTGATATTCACGTTCATTTCTATACCTGCAAATACAACAAAGATGAAGTTCAATGGTTCATCCTTCTGCAAACTGCCCTGTCATCTGCTTTATCATGCACAATATATGCTTCACAGTAAAGTAGAATATGAATCTTGAAAGGGCCCAAAAGATTTATTTATGCATTAGCATTATTTTTTTTTGATCCCAGATGATAAGAGTATTGACTCAGAATTGACTAACTTCTTGTTCTCAACTTAAGTAGCAGAGAACAATGGAATACCGCACATTTGCTATCACTTTTTCAGAGAAAACCCAAGAACAGATTATTTACAACAAAACTACATTTGACTGGCATTGGACTACAGTGACAGCCATTCATCAGTGGTTACTATTTGAGTATTTGCTACATTGGCATTTAATGACATTGTACGTGGTTTTCAATTCTACCTGATGTTGTTCAATAAGCATTTTCATGACAGACATATTAAACACAAAGCTTGCAGTTTCACTGTGTATAAATAATATTGTGTTGTGATGCTTTGATGGATCAAGCTTTGTGTCTTCTTCAATGCCAATTTGTATTTTAGCTTGGTCAAAATCACATGCGAGTCTTCGTAAGAACTGCATTTAGCCAACTATTCTTATGCATTTGTAGAATGCCCACCAGTGCTTAATGCGCATGTTCCTCTACTGACTGAAAAATGGATGCGTATCATGTTTATCTTTCATTTGAGGAAATAGCACATATTCTTTAAGAATTAGGGTTCTGTATTTGTATGTTAGATAGAATTTTCTTCTAGAAAATCCTTTTACCAGCAGAGTACAAAACTTCCCAATTGTTGTTTATTGTTGTTTATTCCCTTCCCTAAATAAACTATATATAAAATGTTTAATAGGAGATAGGGTTTAATGAGACCCCATTAAAAAAAAAGTACAGCCAGAAGCATCTTATAGTACAAGGCAATGAGACTTTGCCATCAGTGCTATACAAGTGGCTCATCAAACTCCATCTGCTGCCAGTGCCAAAGTACATAAATACAGTCTATTCCTGTTTATCCCTTTGCATTCCCTAAAACAATGGCGATACAAAGCTCTCGTTCTCTTACTTTCTGTAAGAAACCTCATGGCGGGTGACAAGTTCGCTCTGGTGGTGAATATCCTTCATTTGCAGTACAAGCAATGGACATCAACACCAGCACAAACCCTGGCTGAAATTCAGAATTGAACGTAAGCCCTTGTCTGTCTTCTGAAATCATCAATTCAGCCCAGACATGCTGGTGGCATCTAAGGGACTTCCTCCAGTCAACAGGGAACCTGTCAGTTCCTAGACCGAACAGATCAAGGGTTAAGTTATAATGGTCATGTCAACCTTGCTTCTTTCTTTTTACCTCCTGAAGGATGAACAGCCAACACTATTCTCATCTCTTTCAACACATCTTGGAAAGCTGAAGGGATGGGGTCACTCGTGAACTGAGCAGGACCACAAAGGAAGAACTTGGCAGAACACAGAAATGGACTTAACTTGGTGCTGCGGTTTCCCAACTTTCCCTTCTTTTGAAATCCCATACTATTAACAGGGTTGGTCATTGGTCTGTTTTCGATCCTTACCATGAACAATAAAGAAACAAGTGAAAAGGATGAGGTTTTCTTTCATTATCACTCCTAAAAATTGCTGGGTTGCTTCAGCTGAAGTGCTATTTTCTGACAAAACTAAAACAATATCTTTTTGCCGAATTGTAATAACACAAGGTTCACTTGCAAGGATACAACCAAGAAGAATAATCAGCTTCAACAGCGAGCCTTTGTTTCTGTTGCTTATTAAGTAGCTCACCTCCAACTAATTTTTCTATCTTATAAATTTTGTGTGCAGTTGACAATAAACACTTCATTAACTTAGATGCTTTCTGACAACTGGGCAAGAATGAAGCAGATTATGGCAGCTCGTGAAATCAAATACATAGCTACAATAAAAGGTTGGATTTATACTCTTAGTAATGTACAATCACCCAATACAGTCAGAGCCTAAATCTCAGCCTTCATGTCATTCAGACCTGCTCAAACCTGCCAAGTTGCTAGGTCCTCACTCCAAAATTCTTTCAATGACTGAAATATTCATTCAGCTACACTTTCCTTCACTCCTGAATAACCCAAATACCTGCTGTGTCACTCACCCATAAATCCACCTGGCAGCCTTGAGAGAGATAGTATTGTGCGATTATCCTTTGAAGGAGGATTGCTTTTAAGTGATGTTCAAGGTACTCCAGAAGCTCAGCGCAAAACAGCTAAGGACCTCTTAGAAATGCTTCAGAGACCTCGTGATGCCCTTGTGCCTGCTGAAATGTATCTATGCAAGTGCAATGCCTTACAAATTGCAGCCCTGTTATGCTACAAACTTGATTTCGCTGTTCAAGTCATTAGCTGGACATGTTGAAGAGAGGTCAAGCTTTTCTTAGATGGCTGCTGGTCAGCCTTTCCTGGACCTTAAAAACCATGAGGTTCATCTGCTTCGTTTTTTAAAGAAAAAAAACACCTTCTCATCTAGTCAAGTAGCTTTAGAGGTGCAACAAACCCTTTTGGACTGTTTATAAAAAAAGGGGCATTAATTGTTTTTTGCATAGAGGAAAAGAAGTGAAGTGGAGGGGGCTGCCAAGCTCAAACAAAGGCAGATCAGAGCTTTAAAGGTTCCCATTATCTCACCTCTCTTAGGTGAGTAGCTCTCTGTTAGGGCACTTCCAGATTCACAGGTATTTGTTAAGCCCCTTGAGCCCCACTACAGCTTGGGGCACTGGCCTGGGGAGAGCATGGGGCATGCAGGAGGGCAGCCCACCACTAGGCTTGTCTCTCCACCCAGAAAGCACGGCTCCAGCAGCACTGTAAATCTCTTTTCCCGTTCCCAGCTGATGGACAGGCTGTGCTTGCTCTTAAAAGATGGGGCCCAGGGCAAGGCCCTTTTTATTCAGACCCTGCCTCTGCTGCAGTGAAAGGGCTGGCTGCCCTCCAAAGAGAAAGCAGTCACAATACATCCTAGCGATGCTCAATGGCCAGATACTCAATTTGGTGTCAAGCCTGTACTTTTAATATAAAGAGAAACGCTGCCTCTCTGTTGAACCCTACGGAACTCTTCTAGCGATGTATGAAACCTCTTGGCTTGCCACGAGCCAAGGCTAAACTTTTCTACTACGTTTTTCCTTTTCAGTTTCCCTGAGGCACTTCACTAGCCTTTTCTCAATCAAGGCAGCAGTAATTTGGGTGCCAAAGAGAGTACAAACTGCAAAATACTGGTCCTACAAGGATGATGGACAGGCCAATAATGCTTGTATTTTACACCCTGAAAGCTAGGATGAGCCCCGTGAGGGCTCTGCTCTGCTGATTTATGAGCAGATTGCTACCTGCATTATCAACAAGCTGCTATTGAGCAGCTGACAGCCACGGGGCAAGATTTCGGCAGTCTAAGGAGAGGGTGGAGGGCAGGCAGGACCTCCTCACCTGCAGTAGGATAAAACTCTCCCTAGCACCAGATAAGCAGCAGCAGCACAACTCCTGCGGACAGGGCTTGAAGATTGCTTTACTGACAGACACTAGTTACAGATCCCCTACTGCTCTGCATGTCCCAGCTATCATGTTTTTGGTTCCTCTCATGGGCATTGGGTCTCCACTGTGGTCCCAAAGGGTGTCAGCTCGTCTGAGCATCACCACGCAGAGCAGCTTGGAGAACACAGTGCCAATTGCTGTGTTTAGCGACTTCCAGGGAATCATATTGCATGCAAAACCCACAAGATTAGTAGTGAATTAATTTTAAATGAAACAATTGATTAGCAAGACTTAATTTCTGAAGTTAATTAATCCTGTTCAGTCAAGGGCCCTAAAAAACTGGGTTTCAGCATCTTTCCTAATATCATGGAGAGAGAAATACAGTCCTCTCCCACAGCCAGATGCAACACTGCTATAATAATGATGTTCAATAAAATCAGCATAATTAGCCTTTTTATGAGATGCATCCAAACAATTCCTAGCAATGCTTTTTTTGTAACTTTAAGAGACTCTGTTGGTACAGTCTTAATTATTCATGTTAATGTGAAAAGCTATGAATGTTGCTATAAAGGATTTTAAAATAAATTTTAACTTAAGATTTACTTTTCAATGGTTCATGCACATTTCGTAGTACAGACCCGGTAGTCCCAGGCCCTACTGTATTTAAATATAGCTTTAAAAGGTCTACTTAAACATATAAATCTATTTCCCAAATTGTGAGTGTGAGTAGAATGGGTTGTAAGAGCTAAAATTCTTTGCATTAATGAAGGGCGTAGACATTTGACAGTTAATTGGTACACAACGCTCCACTCTAAGCGATTTTGTTAATCCTAGTGTGCCAAAGTAGATGTTTTATGTTCCAAACTGAAGCAAGAACCCTGTACATTGCTAGTGCAGTGCCAGCAGTGCCTGCTGCCAACTGAGAGCAGAGCAGGTAAGAGAGGTGGTCTTCAGCACTACTGATTTCAGTAGCATGGCAAGGCCCTAATGCATCACAGAAGGTTATTCCTTGCATATTTTGTTAAGACGCATTTATCTATAAGTTTAAGCAGCTGAAATTGTAGCCATCAGGATGGCTTTGAGCTAGAAACAGGGTGAGAAGGCAGAGTACACCGTGTCAGAGCACTGGCCTTGTTTGAACACCCGCAACTCCAAACCCAACCCATTTTTTTCAGGCTCTGAAGAAGCTCTCACATCTGTCTCCAGGTGAAATTCAGCAGCTCCCAAGAGAAAAAAAATAAACCCCAAATTCACTTCTTGATGTAAACTAAAGGCAATTTGCTTAAAAAGCAGCCACTGCTCTTCCATTTTAATTGCCCTGTGCATCTTTGATTTTTAAATTGCAATGTTGTTGGCTTGGACAGAGTCAAAGCTTCCTTTTTACTTTCGTTTATGGCTGCTGAGTAAACACCCCAGGATTGTATGACAAGGTATCACCCATTTTTTCTAAGAAGTCACTAACTATCCCTGTAATGGGTCCTAAATCTCACTTTCAAGATGCACAACCTCCTTTCTCTGCGTGCTTCCCCGCAGGATTTTCAACATCCTGTATTCTTCCCCACCTATTTATAGCTTGCACCCCTAATAAAAAGTAAAATATCTTTGTGGCAGATAGCTAATCCTGCTGCTGAAGAACTATGTAGGCAGTTAATCCACAAACTACTCACGAAGTCTTGTGTAATTAATTGAGCAATACGGCCAACACTACCTGTTGCTGAAGGGAAGGGACCACACGTGTCTGGAGGCACTCATACGCCTCAGCCCCCAAGGCCCCTGCTCTGTCATTTATGGCGCAGTGAGGTTAGAAAGGTGAAGTTAGGGGAAACCTGTTCTTACAGCTGTTGTTTTAGTAGCACGAGCTGGAAATAGCAGGATACAAGGAAGAAGAGGAGGATAATTAGGCAAGTTTCACATACCAGGAAAAAAAAAGTATTTACTTTCTTTTTCTCTCACATCTGTAGGGGCTGACACAGACTGGCCCAGGTACCTCACAGTGCCTGTAAGTAAGAGTTTCCCAGAGATAGTCCACACATTTCAGGAGATGTTTGAAGTTGTGTTACTCTGTGCTGCTCAGACACAAGACTTGCTTTGAGCCATGTGTTTTTTAATTGGGTTATTCCCTCTTGGCAGCTCAGAGCACAATCCTCCTAAAGCTAATGAGCAACAGCAACTCACACGTGCTGTGGTGAGGACCTGCTGCCATGGAAGGGAGAGGGCAATGGCCCTACTAGTAGCAGTGAGACCATGACACGCAGAGCTAGAGCTCCCTAAGTCCTGGCACCTTGCTTTTCACCATGGGCTTACATGCCATCCCTGGCATCACCCGTGCACAAGAAGCAGCCAGTGACACCAAACCCATCTCACCGCAAAGATTAACTATGGAAACAATACCACCCGAACGCAAACCTTACTTGTTGCGGTACTCATCGAGCATGCGCTGGGCGTCCTTCTCCTCTCGCTCCAGCTTGGCTCGGTCGGATGCCAGCTCCCGCATTCGCTGTCGGTTGAACTCGATCTGCCCGGCGAAGGCTTCATCCAAGCCCACCAGCTCATCCATACGCTGGAAGGTCTCCAGCTGCTTGCGCAGGATGGTGTTGCGCTGCTCCAGCACACGCGCCCGGTTGATGTAGCTGGCGAAGCGTGCGTTGAGCTCCTGGAGGTTCTCAAGGCCCCGGGCTTGGGCCAAACTGTCGAATTCAGGGGAGCCTCGCAGCTCATCGTAGGCATCCGACCGCTCGTACTTCTCCTTGCGCACCTCACGGAGGAAACTGCTCCTGTACATGGCTTCAGGGGGGCTGTGCGGTGCCGGTGTCCCCTCTTGCGTGCCTGCCTGTCTCTCCAGTTTGGATCTGAATTATGTCTGGGGGGTTTGGGGAAGAAGAACTGAACATAATCACCCCCCCAGATGATTAGGACTTGTCTCCAGGGCTGTTTGTGGCACTAAAGGCATCATCTGCAGCAGTGAACTAAATAAATCCCAATGGCCCCGCCTTAGGGCTGCCCGTCCAGGCGTCAGCAGTTCAGAGGAGCAGCGGGGGTGTGGGGGGGACGACGGGCTTTTCTTTTCGAGTGTTGCAATTGTGTACAGCCAGAATAAAAGAGAGCAACATCCAGCTTTCACCCGGCGGATTAAAGCATTATCCACGGACAACAAAACGAGTGCTTTGCAGTTTCGGAGGCTGAGCTCAAAGCCTTTCGTAGCTGTGCTGGGGGGGAAAGCTTTGTCCCATGGTGGTGTCCCCAGGGCTGTGCGCAGAGGCCTTCTGCTGAGCCAGGATTTTAGTGTGAGTAGATGGCAGAGCTTCATTTTTGTTATTTCACAGTTTTTCAGTCATTTAGGATGATGGGATGGCGTATAAAAGTCAATGTGACTCCTGCTTCAAGTACAAGATTTGGCCATTTGGTTCTCGCCTCATGCTTCTTCACATCAGCCTTTTCTGCAGGTTATTCCCATGTGGCAGGAGAGGCATCAGAGCAGCAGTGGTACTAAAAGTCCCATGCTTAATAGGGCCTTGTTGAAAGGCCAGTTTCCTTGGGGACAGCTAAGTGCACTGTCCTCTTGTGACTTGGTGGACATACCATATTACCCCATGGGGAGCCACCATCCTTCCTTCCTTCCCTTCACTTCCACCATAATAGAGTCTCATGTGCTCCCTGAGAGGCTTTAATTTATCTGGAAGCGATGGATGTATTTCCTCTAGTACTTTTTCCCCCAGTCTTTCCCTTTACAAAATCCTGTTTCTTGGGCCTGTTCTTCCAGAAGCAGATCTACTCGCCCAGCTGAAAAGCCCAACACCAAGACAGTTCAATGTTGAGATGTCTGTTAATAATTCATTTATGTAAAAGTCACTCTTTCATTTTTTAATGGAGACATCTCATATGAATATTTAAATCACACTTATTGGAACCTTAATGGGGAGAGGCCTCACTGACGGCAAGGGCAGAGGTGAAGAAAGAAGCTGGGTGCTCAGGCAAATCTGAAGTTTGGGTTCTGTGTTATCTAATCTGAAACAAAAGGAAAAAAGTTCATTAGAAGTTTTCTGCATCTTTCCTATTTTGCTTCAGATCATTTGATCTTTCCC
>NW_009647690.1:507560-546603 GCF_000708025.1 Charadrius vociferus
ACTTTCAAATAATCTTTCAGAAAATCAAAGTAGGCTTTGCACATGCATTGTGCGGTTCCACACGCAGCCTCTGAACTACATAAATAGCAAAACAGGGGTAGATTTTTTAGAAATGTTTGGAATCTTTACAGCAGTGGATGTGAAACCCCCGCTTTCCATGCCACACAAACACATCGGCATTTGCAGCTCTTTGGCTGGACAAGCCTACCCAGCTGAACAATGTAACTAAGCTTTTTACAAAGTTAGTCTTCCAGAAGAGATCAGAAAGTAGATTCTGCTGGATTGTGGGCGGTCTATTTTCATGGCAAGAGGTTTTTAGGCTTTAGGTAGCCTTTCAGTACAATCATAGCCTGTGTGGGTACTATCCCATCCCTCTCCCTGAGGCTGGAAGCAGCCCTGACTCCTTGCTGACCATTCACTTTAAACTCCATCGGTAATAAAATCGACATTTTTATAGAGGCCTCTTCGCAACCCACTGTGACCCTAAACAGAGCAGTCTGTCTGCAAGGAAGCCCTCGCAGTCCCAATTTTTATTATTAAAATTTATCCCATGCTTTCTACTAGGAAAATCTGACTTTGCTATAGTATATATTCCTATATGCTACAGCATGTTTTGCTGTTACAAATGTTTCTCTAAGGTGGGATTCCTGACTCAGATCTCACCTTGGGCTGTTTCCTCTGCTGACTTGCTATAGACACTGCTTTACTGGGCTAAAGCACCACTCAGGCTCCGCGTTAGCGACTTTTTGTGATGGACACTCTGACTTTTAGTTAGGTAGCTTAAAGAGAAACCCTGGCCTTCAGACAGCTTGTGAACGCTCAAATGCAGCAAACCAGAATGAGACAGCATGAAAGGAGAAAGTTTGGCTGAGACTGCAACTGTTATTCTTGTTTTCAAACAGAGAGCATGAAACACACCACAGAAAAATCAATCTGCTCCTGTTACGCGCTGAATTATTTGGCTCATCTAACAGACCACCAAGGTGAATTTCTTACAAAGGGATTCTGCACACCATTTCCGATTAGGGACGGCTCAGAGAATGAAAGGTTATCTATACGCACACTAACAAAGTGTCTGACAAATTGCCGCTTAGAAGTTTTTTAGATTTAAATCAATGAGCATGTATACAAAAACACTTCCATACAAAATATGCAGTCTGTTTGACCTAATGCCTGCAGTATAACTAAGGAGGAACATAAAAACCCAATTTATATCTTTCCCTCTTTGTCCCCAGAAGGTGTGCGAGACCTTCCAAGAATAAAATCTGATGGCTGGCTCAGTACAGTTTAAATGTGCTATGTCATACATCACCATAGCCCCGGAACGGATGTTCACCTACCACTGGACACCTCAAGAAACCCTTGGTACAGTTTGTTTCTTCTCTAATTGCTTGTATTGCCATAAACTCCTTCGCAGACTAACTTGACTATATCCCTTATGGCCAATATGAGTATTTTGGCAGTGCCATCAACCTGCTTGTCCTCCTTACTGCCTGGCTAAGCCAACGCAAGTTTCTCATGCTAAAAATCAAAAAACAAACAAGCAAAAAAACCCAATCCAAATGAAACTTTACCTTTCTGCTAAGAACAGGCCCAGCCTTAGCTGCCAGGCTGGGGCCACGGGGCAGCCCTGAGGCTCCTGTGCCCTCCTTACCCAGGGGTCTTCCAGCTCTGCTCCTTTCCTCACAGGGAAAAAACCTTTCGACATTGGTGGGCTGAGATAGATCCCCACAGGCCACCTGCTCAGGGTTTTCAAATTAATCCTCCAAGCTCAGTAATAACATGACAGCTTGCTGGTCTGTCTATTCAGCTGCTATGAACTGATCATAGGCAACGGTGGGGCTCTACCAGGACAGTCCAGCTGAGGCCCTCAGTTCGCTATTACTGTCTTTTCAAATTACTGTGCTTTATTCAGAGCCTGATGCTATAGCCCAAAGCTTCCTGTAGTTTAGAATAAAACTTCAGAGCGGTGCGTGCTAATGAAATGTGCCACAAGCATTTCATGGCCAAGTCTCATCAGATGGAAAGTGAGGTTATTCTTCATTTGAAGAACTGATGCTCAAAAGGCCATGTCCGAGTGTGTCATGTCACATGGCTGAAGAGAGCTGCAGTGAAAGCGTTCAAAGCAGAACTACTTGGTGAATATGACTGATGAGGAAGAGGAAAGAAATTTGGGTTGATTAGCTTTAAGGAAGACAGAGATGTATATTCAAATATGAAAGAGTCCAGCACACTAAAAAAAGGTTTGGCGTTTTGCTTTTCCATGTCCATAGTGAATAGGACAAGAAATAACGAGTTTGAACTGTGCAGTGTAAGATACAAATGAGTTATGAGGAAAGTAGTCTAACTGTTCCTCTAATGAAGCACTGAAAATAAAAGATTGCAAAACCTCAGTCACTGAAGCACTTGAAAGATCAGGCTAAGCAATCACTGCCCAGGATGGAAGGATATTTTGGTTCATCCTACCTCAGGAAGGATAAAAATTTACTGACGGGGTCAGGAGACTACAGGGGGGTTCCTCAGTGGCCTCTTAGTGCCCTGCAAGTGATTTCTGAGGTCTCTCCCAATCCTGTGAGCTCCATGCTCTCCCACTTCTTAAGCATTCTTGCACACCTTCGTATTTGCTTTAGAAATTACTCTCTGGCAGGTGATTTCCAGTGCATTCACAGCTGGATGATGACTTGCACCCTGCTTTTTGGACTTTTCCCCCAGAAATATTCCTATCCCTCCAGGCAACACCATAAAGGCCAGGGCCCAAAGCTATGGTTTAGCTATAATGTTATGCAGCTCTTCACAACATACTTGACTAGGTACCACCAGAGGGCTGTAGATCTACAGCAGGAGTAGCCTGTGGGTTGGAGATTCAGTACCACACGCACCAGTTCCCAACATAAATAGGGCCAGTGATTCCTACGGAGTTTGCTCAGCAGCATGTGCTTGTTCCATAAAACAAGCTGGGTTTTGTCCTTATTGCAATAGTAGACGTGCTGCAAACAAGCTGTTGGTACTGCTCAAGGACACCAAACTCTGCTGGGGTTCGGATCATTCTGGTGGTGAATGTGCTGCTGTAAAACTGTGTATCCACTCAGGACACGCACCCCCTGAAACCAGCTCAAATAAAAAGTAACAGCAGCTGTGGGACAGATCCTTTGCAAAGCTCGTACTGTGACATCAGGTCTACCACACCCCCCCAGCATTAGGGCTGTGCTCTTCAGAGGGCTAGGCATGATATGAGGAATCGGATTTAAGAAAACAGCATCCTTAATTTTCTGCAGTGATCATAAAATAAAAACAGCAGTAATTTTTTGGTCTGTTTTGTACTGTCAAGTCTGTAGTAATAACTAAGTTTCCCAACTGCAGTGTTAGGCAGACAAGCTCTACCAAGTTAAGCTGAGAGATTTTTTTTTCCCCTTCATTTTGGCTATCAACCAGAAGAAACACCACTCTGAAAGACACCCTTTCAGTCAAAGGATCAGAAAAGAAAATGGGTAAATTCTCACAATTTTGTTTTTAATTTTCTACCTTCTTTTTAATCTAACCACTTGGGGGGTTTTGTTTCTTTTTCTGAATAATGCAGCACAAAGCAGCAAAGGAGAATATATCAAAAAGAAATTAGATCTCTGGAAGATGACAGTTGGTTTAGACCTCAGACTCCTGGGAAAAAGTGGAACTGAAGAAGGCAAGAAAAAGAAAGTATGAGCTAATTGCTAATAACGCTCCTTTCAGCATTACACATCTCCTGCCTGACTGGGGGCACAGGATGGCTCCCATCCATATACCTCATTATTTAATAATATTGCTTATTTGGAAGGACAGAACATTTTTGAGATACTCTATGTCTGTAAGTTTACATTCTGAAACTTGCAAAACCTAAAATACCTATTTTGTCTTTGTAGAAATAACATTTCTTTAAGATGTTAATTCAGAAAAAATTAAGTAAACTGTGATTATTTTCTTGGTACTTCAGAACAAAAAAACCAACCCATTTGAACAAATCCTGTTTTTCAGAATCTCTCTTAGGAACAACCCCAAATTTTCCCATCCAAGCTTAAGGTTTTTCCCGTTTCCCCTTTTTGGGGAAAAAACCATTGTAATTAATACATAATTTTGATGGGGTCAGTATTACACTTCATAATATAGAAGAGAGAAAATACAGTTTTCTCCCTGAAGACTTCATAATACAAGAAAAGGAAAGGACTAGCATGCTTTGTAAACCACATGGCCTTTGTTTCCACCCAGGAAAACACAAGTAGGAAGCTCTGTTTTCTGATAGGATGTTTGATTTCCTATGGGGGGAAAAAAAGAAAGTGAAAAGGCAGCTGAACTGAATCTGGATTCCACTTTAGTCCTGTAGGCCATAATCTGAATTCCTGTAACATACAAACCAAGGAAAACCGAAGCCAAGAGCTGTACAATCTTTGCTGGAAAAAATACCCTGAACAAATGAAGTAGCAGCATCGGGAAGGGAGATGAGGACAGAAGAGCCTGAAAATGGGTCAAAAGGATAAACTTAAATTTTGGGTTGGTATACCACAGCTGTCTGCATATACTAACCCGGCTGTCTGGGGAGTGCTGCTAATGATGATGCAGAAGTAGAGCTGGTCACATCTCTGCAGTGATGGTGGCAGGAGATCTGGCTTGGCAAATGGGGCCAGGAGCCTGCAGCAGACTGGGGAGAGGGGATGAGGATGACTTGAATCCCCACTCCCCTCCTGCCCCTGTCCCAGCAGCGGCTCAGTATGAGGGTCTTGCTTCATGGTTGCCTTCAGCTGCCTTCACAGAGGAAGAGGAGTAGGACCACAAGCCACACACATTCCAGCACATGCAAATTTGAAAAGCTGCCTCTGGTTCTTTCAGCTACCAAAGTCACCTGCCACCCAAGTTAAACTGGCATTCAGAGCTGAGGGAGAGTTCCTGCTCCCATGGACCAAAAAGAGGAGTTAGATGGAGGCTGGACACTGGTCCCTTCCCTCCCCAATAGCAGCAGAGTGCACACAGCATCCCTTCCCTGCCCCCAGCGCCAGCAGCTGTTCTTGCTTTTTCCTGCCCAGGAACCCACATTCTGAACCCCCAAAACCGGCAAAGAATGATGTTTTTCCTAACAGCATCCATACAGGAGGGTGCGTGCTGACTTTGGGGAGCTACTGTCAGATGCACCTCAGTGGTATCTCATCATGGTGCTGGAGCTGCATACATAGTCACAAAATGAAATGAAGCACTACGGATGCTCAGTGCAGAGAAGCCTGCAAATTTTAAACACATGCCATTGATTTTTCTTTCCCCACCTTGGCTCTTTAGCAGAGAACTGCTAAAATCCTGCTTTAAGTTTCTGGAAGTTAATAAAACTAGATAAGATGCTTGAATTCTCTCTGGTATCAAATACATGTAGCAAATACATAATGAAATGTATTGAGCAGGGCTGATTTCTACCAGATCACATCTTCAGTGCGTCATCACAAGAGTGAAAAAGACAGCTTCTAATTCAAAAAGCAATTTTTAAAACCTGCACTGTCCTTCTGGACAATCACTCAGTCTCTCAGAGCTGTCAAAGGCAGCCTAGCAACAAACTGAAACTTAGAGAGGGAAAAGTAAACAACCCAGAGGTTTTTGTCTTGGGGCAGGAAACTGAAAATTCACCAATTGCCACAAAACTGATCAAATTGAGAAAAGTTTAAAAAAAAAAACCCACAACCTAACACACCAGGCACAGGGGTAGTGTTTTCTACTCTTCCCCTGATTTCTTTTCACTGAAAATGAAAATGTAATAACATGCAATATATGTAGAAGGAAAAATTAAGGAATTTTGAGTAAACGAGCGCTGAACACAGAATTCTTTCCCTTTCTGTTTGTATTGCTTTGTCCTATTTGCCGTGAATTCCATTAAACAGAGAACATTATAAAGCACTTTGTTAGTTCTCCCTCACTGAAAATTCAGAAAACAAAAAGGTAACGTCTGTGACTGGAGTAAAAGACCTAAATAATACTTTTTAGAAATGAAACCCCTACTATTGTTGAAGCAACAATACATCCGTTCACTGCCACTGACGGTTGCAGTGGTACAGCAATCAGCTTCTTATTGTTCCTATGGCGCAAGACTGGTTAGAGGACATGCAGGCTGCAAATATAGAAAGAAATCAGTTGATGCAGATTGGGGAAAACATTAGCTACCACCATAAATCCAAGGTTTTCCATGCTATAAAGACATTTATAAAGTCTCCTGTTCATCCCGTATGGCAGGGGGGTTGGAACTTGATGATCTTCAAGGTCCCTTCCAACCTAAACCATTCTGTGATTGCCTACATCACGGAGCAGTTGGCCATGGGTGCAGCATATAATCGCTAGCATTCACCGGTACTTAAGTAAGAATGAGAGGTCTGCTTATTCCCAGCCTGTTTCTGACTGGGTCCTGCTGGGAGCAGCTTGCCGTAAAGGGCTCGGGTGACTATTTCAGATTTTGGGGGAATAATGACAATTATTCCTCAAACCAGGACACCTTGCTTGACTGGTCTCTGGGTACTTGAAGAGCGAGCTCCTGGAGATAGTGAGTGTTTCTTAGGTTTTCTAGCCACTCCTTCTTCCCAACAGGTTATAAGGTCTTCCTGGCAGCTGAATCCCTGGGGCATAGGTTTTTAGGAACCCCCAAGCATGCAGACAGAGGCATGAAAAGAAAAAGACCACCCTGCGGGTTCGCAGGTCCTCAACAAAGAAGGCACAGCAGAACTAGACCTGAACATGGGATTTCACCTTTGTACCTCCCCACCTTCAGCTGCTCTGCAAGGCTGTCATCACCCTTCTGCAATGCAGAGCAGGGATCACTCCTCCAATGTATCACTGCCCTCATTTCTGAGCTGTGCAAGTATTTGGAGGCAAGGTAGGAAAGGGCCAGCATGGCCAGGAGGTACTCCATTACCCTGTCTGGTGATTGCTGCCTGCTCATCTCACAAATAAATGGCCACTTTGGTATTACTTCTTTTTGATCTTAGTACAGCCTGTTGTGAATCATCTATTTAAACACCTCACTGTCTCTCTGACTAAAATGCACTTTAAAGCCACTGTACTTTGCAAACAAAGTGCTTGTTGGAAAACTTAGGAGTGGCACTTGTAATGTGAAGTGCATACCTTGATCCGTCTCCAGCTTCAGAATGGTGTTAGGAAATGTCTCTTCAAGGGCATGGTCCTAATTAACCTTTTGAGTGATCTGCTGCTTTTCATCGACTCGTGCCCCATGCCAGCGCTGCTGTGGCCTGAGCCACTGGAGAGTTCCTTGCTGGTACCTTTGGCTGTCATCAAGCCTCGTCTTCACTGCACCTAAATACCAACAGCAATGAGCAGGCAAGCAATCTGCGGGGGTTGTCAGTTGGATCAAGCTTCTGAAATGAACTCACTTAGAATCAGGAAAAATCCTCTCAGCAGAGAGAAACGCTGCAGTTTTATTTCCTTTTTGAGATTCCCCAGACAGATGAAAAGACGAAGACTGTTTCTTTAAGAATATAATAATAATAATAAAGGGCAGCCTTCCCTGCAAGATCAGACATGTGAACAAATGTAGACTATTAGAATACAAGAATTTCTCTAATTGGGCTTATCAAGGTGCCTGTCACGTTGTGAAAACACACTCAAATCACTACTTCACTGTTGAGAAAAATAATTACTTGTTTCCCTGATTAGATTGCTCTGTGAATACTTGCTAATCATAAATCTTCCAGACCATAAAAAATGCCCGATATGTTAAACAGAAACTACTTGTGTCATAACAAACCATCCAGCTTGAGGCTACAAACACAAACACAGAGCATCATCTGCTGCCTGTCTCTATAAAGTTAATAAGGTGCACAAAAAGGCTCACACAGCCCATTATCATCCAAAAAGGCTGCTACCAACTTTTCAGCACAAAATGGATCAGATGATTATGCAAATAAATCCTAGGGTCAATTTATGGCTGTTTGCAGCTGGTAAGGGACCAGTTGCCTCTTGCAATGCAAGAGGCGTCAGCACTGATTTTGTGCAAGATGACAACTGTGATCCTCACTCCTCTGGGGGTGGCAGTGAAAAAAAGTCAAGAAGTCAGTATCCTGCAGATTAAATATATGACAGACTGTAATGGAGGAACAGGGAAGCAATGGCAAGATCTCCAGCAAGGGAACGAAAAAAAGGAAGAGCCATACTGTCCTGTCTGCCCTCACCGCTTGCAACCCTTGAAGCAAAGAAGACATGCTGAACTTTGAGGCACCATCACATGAAGTAATGCTCCTAATGCCACAGCCTTTGCTTTCCAAAGCATGCAAAATGTCACTCAGTGTTCATTGCAGGATTACTCAATAGCCTCCTGTACTGACTCTGCCTAAACACCAAGTATTTTTCATGAAGCAAACTTTTTGTCTCGGGTTAGTGCTTTGAACAGTCTGACTTCTTGAAGTACATTAAATAATTGCACCCTGAACCATGCTAGAGTCTAGTACCCAACAAAAGGAAACCAGTTATAATTTACCCCAAATTCACTGCATCAGCATTTAGAGAAGATTTACTAAACACTCGAGGCAAATTCTCTAACTCTGGTTATGCAGAATTACTCTGGGGTCACTGCCAGATCCCCCAAACATGGTATTATTTTATGGCCCCCTAATACAAATATAGAAAGTGGTTGTTACCATGCAATCATCTGTGTGATTTAAAGGAGCTCTATTAGGGACAGAGAAACCCCCAGTGCCAGCTGGAAGAAAGGACACCAAGTACCCCGTGATGTGATGCATTTCAGGATTAATTCCCATTTTCTGCACGACGCCACAAATTCCCTCTGACGCTTGGCAGGTTGAGTCAAGGAATTAAGAAAGATTTGCCAGGAAAATATGAATTCTCATATCAATGCTATGGAGAGAAAATAAGAGTTGAGGGAGACAGTGGGGGAAAAGCAGCCTTTAAATCTTCTGGCAGTTCTCAGGCACGTGCTACAGCTCTTCCCCTGTCGTACTCCTTGGCCGTGGCTACCACTGGTTACAGCTCCCTGGGTAAGGATCTGGCCTGGCAGCGACAGCGCTTCCAGATGCTGGTGCTGCTCCTCCCGCTGACTCCTCATCCTGACTGTCACTGTTGTACCCCTGTTGTCCTTGGAAGCAGAGGAGGGGAACGCTTCATGTCACTTGTTATCTCTGTTTCCCTTATCTTCCAGCTCCTGCTTCACATCTGAACAGACTGTGCCCAAGTTACATGTTCCCAGTTGTCTTGAGGTGTCTGGACCAATTTATCCTTTTGTCATCACTTATTTTTAGCAAATTCCCCTCCACCTCATCCATATGCTCTTTGCTCTAAGACCACACAATTTCTGTTTCGACCCTATCTTTTGCTTTCTGAAACTCAACCTCCTTTTAGCTCAGGGCTGGACTCACTGTTTTTGTATGCAACCTTCCCCATATATTTCAGCTGCATTTTCTTTGATCAGCCTTGCTATTGCCACATCCACTGCAATGCTGTCACTTCACAACTTGCCAAGCCTGACTCACAAACTATAACCCCATCTTTTGAATTTTGCTCCTTTTTCAGTCTCAGTATTACTATCGGTTTTGTATGTACAAGCTGTTTTATGTAACGGATTACTTCTTGCCAACAAATAGTTTATATAAAAGTACAGCTACCGTCTTCAGAACGAACACAATTTATTAGCATTGGTAGTGTTTTGCTGTAAATCTCACAAATCATTACAAATCAGATGCTGATAAACAATTTTCCTTCCAGTGTCTCGTGTAATTTATCTAATGGTTTCACTGAAAGTTCCAAAACTAACAGGAACCAGATTGAACTGAACTGTTCATGTTCATGATCTTACCCCTTCTATCACTGTGAAGCTTCTTTTCCCCCCACTCCACCTGAAAACTTAAGACCAATTTTCCATAAGGTGCGTATAAAAAAAAAAACAACTTAGCACAGAAATTAGTGGGAGTTTCATTGGCATTTTCTGTGAGCCATCTCCCATGATCCTGGCACTATTAAGATGTTTTGCAAAACAACAAAAAAAAAAAGGAATAAAGATTTTCCCTTAACTTTGTATATAAATGAGCTTGTAACACCAATTAAAGTTTAGTGGCCAAAATATTCTTCCATCATGTTTCACTTATGTAAAGGTTTTGCAGATGTGAGAGTGGATTTCAGGTTTCTGAGTGATAAAATGAAGGGCCAAACCAAAGCCTATAAGAAAACAAAGTCCCATAGCCAGTTACTCCCTCACAGGACACTGTTTTTCAGTATAGTATATTTGTTTAGAAAAAGGAGCATATGTCCAGTAAACACAAAGACCACTTATTTTCCAGTCATTTCCTGATCTTGAAGCATCCTCTACAGTATCAAAGCATCGAGTGATTAAGTAATGAACTCCGATTTTGATATATAATTGACAGTTTTCCCCTTAATGGCTTCTTTTTAGTTCAGTACCCAGCGCTCCAAGCAAAATTATGCCAGGATGGAGGCTGTGTGTTCACCGAAAGGAGTTAAATTTGGAAGAAGTGATTTTTATGTTGCTCCTGCAGTCATATAACGTTGGTCTTTGCTGTGGACATCTCCTGTTTTAATAAAGTGTATTTATCTCCTCCCTGTGAAAGGTTTGTGCAAGGCTGGAGCATCACAATTATTCTAAATGGCATCTTGAGGCATGATTATAACAAACTCCCCTGTATGTGTCTTTTCATTTTAAATGGCTTACAAATGTTAAAAACCTGACATAACAAAATAGTAAAAGAAATTACTCTAAATTATTACTGCAATTGTGCACAAAAAGCTAGTTGCCCACAGCTATGCTTAACTCTCAATTTACGTCCAGCTCGCTGCAAGGTAATGTCAGATAATGTAAATGAATCTAGCCCCAGGACGGCAAACGTGTGCCTGAAGATACACAGATTTCATACGCGCTGCCCCAGTTTGCCCTCTTGGGTTCAGCCGAATGCGATAGTATTTTACCCTGCAAGGGGTAAAATAAGGAAACGGATCAGGGATGATGTTTTGGCAGTAAGAGCGTAGCCGCTGGTACCCCCAGTTCCTGGAAGAAATCATCTGTGTGAACATTGTACCAAGCTCTGTTCCCACTCGATGCTTCGGGTCATCGCAGCGTGGGTGACTGCTGCCCAGTTTACCGTGCTCAGGCCAGCTCGTCAGCAGGAAAAAAGCAGGAAAAATAGGCAGTTTCTGCTCCTGCTTTTTGTTTAAATAGTGGGTAGATACACTCTGCAGATCACTTGATTAGCTGCAGGGATGTTTTCTGTTAGAATTACATAGGGCTAAAGCCAAAGTGCAGTGTTAACACGGAGTAGTTTCACCAACACAAGCAGCAATTCCAGCACAGGGTTCTTAAGATCAAAAATCGAGAAAAGGAACACAATTTTTTTTAATATATGTGTATATATATATGCAAAACGTATCTCCTACCTTTTCCTGAAGTGAAGCTTCCTGTTCTTCACACCAGAGAGCAAGGTAATCCCAAGGCGTGCCAAGGTTTAGCTGGTGTTTTTCTGCAAAAACAAAGGGAAATATTATCCTTATGCATGTAAAATAATATTTACACATCGATATGAGAAATCTTTCATATCTTGCAGTTGTTTTCCTACGCTCTGTGGAAGATCTACTGCCCTTTCTGTTAGCCCACAGCCTAAAATGGCTTGAGTGCCATGAGATGTCATTTTTAATATGTTTTTCCAGTTCAAAGTATCACAGAATTTTCAGAGTTGGAAGGGACCTCCAGAGATCATCTAGTCCAACTCCCCTGCTAAAGCAGGACTGCCCAGAGCACATCACTCAGGACTGCATCCAGGCAGGTTTTGAAAATCTCCAGAGAAGGGGACTCCACCCCCTCCCTGGGCAGCCTGTGCCAGTGCTCTGTCACCCGAACTGTAAAGAAGTTTTTCCGTGTGTTGGAACGGAACTTCCTGTGTTCCAACTTGTGCCCATTGCCCCTCATCCTGTCACTGGGAACTACTGAAAAGAGTCTGGCTCCATCCTCCTTCAACCCACCCTTTAGATATTTGTAAGCAATAATCAGGTCTCCCCTCAGCCTTCTCTTCTCCAGGCTAAAGAGTCCCAGCTCTCTCAGCCTTTCCTCATAAGGGAGATGCTCCAATCCCTCAATCATCTTGGTTGCCCTTCGCTGGACTCGCTCCAGCAGTTCCCTGTCCCTCTTGAACTGGGGAGCCCAAAACTGGATACAGTATTCCAGTTGCGGCCTCACCAGTGCCGAGTAGAGGGGGAGAATGACCTCCCTCGACCTACTGGTCACACCCTTCCCTATGCAGCCCAGGATTCCATTGGCCTTTTTGGCGACAAGGGCACGTTGGTGGCTCATGGACAATTTACTATCTACCAGGACCCCCAGATCCTTCTCCTCAGAACTACTTCCCAGCAGGTCCACCCCTAACCTATACTGGTACCTAGCTTATCCAAATACCCTGTATACATCTGGTGGGTGTATGGAAAGCAATCCCTGGTGATATTTTTACAGCAAAAGTCCAAGCTGTGTTTTGCACACACTGGGGTCCAAAGCACGTGATATAGCATTGGAGGTCTGTGTAAGGGAGGGAAGAGCTAAAGCTGGGACAGTCACATCCCACTGTCACTTGGGAGTGACCTGTCCCTCCAACCATCCCCTGTCCTTGTGAAAAGCAAAACTGTTCAGCATTCCATCCACTACAGCAATTGCCGGATTTCACTATTCCCTTCGCCATGCCCTTTCCAGCATGCACAAAACAGTACTGTGCTTCACGTAATTGCAAGCCTTTTCTGTTCCCCCACTGCACAGGCCACAGCCTGACACACTTTAAATGGCAGCACGCCCACACCAGCAGATCCTATTCCCTTTCTCTTGATTTATTAGCTGCTTCTGAAGCAGAGCTCAATCAAACCAAAGGATGGGCCAGAGTCACTTTGGGTGCAAAGATGTAGAAATTCCTACAAATATATGGTGTTATTAATGGCACAAGCACCTACAAGGCATCTTTGATTAGACACACCCTTTTATGGCTAGCATTGTTCACAGTGACATACTCAGATTTAAGTGTATATAAGTCAGGGACATCTCCTTAAAATTCTTTGCGTAGTCCCACAGTTTCCCCTTGGGTATCTCGTAATGCTTCCAGTCATCTTCCTTCCCTCTTATCAGTTACAAAGTCCAGGTTGAACCTCTTTGAGGCTATGCCTGTAGTTTTAGTGGCCGAGGACTTTTAGTGTTGGATACTATGTCCTTTATCACTGGCCTGCTCAGTTTATGTCGTTGTATTTGTTTATCGCTTTCCCTGTTGCTTAGTATTCCCTTTGAACTTATCTCATTCCTGCATGAGATAGCCTAAATGAAGCAGGTGCACTCACATCTTTCCACATACCCTTGCAAAAGGGAGGGAAAAAGCATCTCAGAGTAGCTAGGAGCAAAAGCAACTTTTCAAAGGTCAGAGGGATTTGCAGTGCTAAACATGCATCCCCAAAAGATCTCTTCCGCTTTTCAGTCCTTATCAGTTGCAGGACAACAAGCACTCAAGTCTGCCTGGTCCTAGCTGGTAAATAGCCCTGGAAGCTACTGGATTTCATTTGCTTTTCATCAATAGGCTGCCACTGTGTTGCCCTCAAGACTTGAGGCAGAAGCTACTTGAGCTTATTTTTCTGTTCCTCTCTCATTGAGAAAATACTTCTTGTTGCTTTCTGTTAAAAGTATACCTGTATTTAAAGCCTTCCCTCTTTTGGCAGCATCTCTCTGATATCACATGTATCTCTCTATTGACATCTCTATTTGGCATCCGAGAACTATCTCTGTTCAAGTAATACCATTTTGGTGATTTGCTGCATCATGAGATGAAGGTGAGGGTTTTTTTTTTTGGAGCTGTGTTTTACAAGCCTTGCTCACACCCTCAGAGTCTGGGAAAGGAGAAAAGAAAAACAAAAGCTGCAATGAAGGGTAGACCTGGAGCTTGCCTTCCAGGGCATGTGTAAAGCTCTCCTCAGGTAGCTCTTCTACAAAAGAAACTGTTTTACAACCTTTCCATGAAACATTCCTTTGTTTCGTCCTCACCAAATGCTATGACTAATATAATGATCCTTCCCAAGCACAAACAAACCTCAAATTGCAACAAATTAAATCAGTAACTCTGCCAACTATAAACAGCCTTTAGCCCCATAAATTTGGAATTGCAAGCCAATAAACGCCTCGCTTCATCCTTCCTTTTCTCCTGGAAGTAATCAGTGGGGAACTCATACGATGATTTCTTTCATATGTCAGAAGTTTTTCCCCCTTTCTTTTCAGCTAAAGGAAAAGGACACTGATTGTATCAGACGTACTAACTTTGTGCAGTAAAGTTACAGCAGTAGCAGTGTTCAGTAGTGAAGTCACCTACATTTATTTTTAGGGGCAAAAAAAATCAATGGTTTTGCTTATATATTCTATTATTTTAGAAGAAAGCTCTTTACTACACAGTCTAAGGTTTGGCAAAGACATAGCTTAGTCCTCTTAGACTGGTATAACTTGGATCCCCACTGCCATCAATGAACAGACATCAGAGGGGTTTCATATTTCCTCCAATGTCTGTTGGGTGAAAAGGTTGAACACACTGCAATTAGAAAAGCCACTGCAAGCAAAGTCTCATGAAGCAGAAAAGTGTTACCATGACTCCGAACTTCATTAACAAGGCCAATACATCTCAGTTTCTCAGAAATGTCATTTGTCCCTGATATTTTCACGCCTATCTTGATTCATTCCATGCACACGTTCCATTATCAACTGAGCCTTTATTGCTGTTTCCTTAACTTCCAATTGGTATCATGTAAAAATGCAGATGACTGCAGCTTTGATTTTCTCCTGTGACAATGTATCCCGTTATTGCTGCCTTTTTTTCCTTTTTATTATTTATTTTTAATATAACTATTTACTTAAAAACGTCATTTCATCAAACAGGCTCCCTGGTTAATTAGATTCACTGAGTGTTTCTTAGCTTCACCGTTGGGCCCTCCATTTCCCCTTAACAATGACTCCACTAGATTGTTCTGCAGTGACGAATCTCCTCAAAGTTCTCATACTGAATGTGCATTTTGTATATTAGGCCAATTCAGGACAAAATTCAGAATGCTCTTGAGAAGCAGGAACGGACTGAAAAAAGAAGGGCCAATAAAGAACCTACATTTAGTTTGTAATAATCATCTACGCAAGTGTGAGATGAGGAGCAATTAGGTGGCTGACAGTTCTGCAGAAAAGGATTGATGATAATAACAGGGAGTCAGCAATATCCTCCAGTTTGTACGAAAGATAAACATCATATGGGGAACATGATGCGCAGAGACGTTCAGAGCAGTGAGGAGGAACCAATAACAAATTCTGTATGTGAAAAGGATTTCTGTACAGAAAAGGAATAACGTGATGTCAGTGCCCTCTCGAGGGAAGATACTCATAACATGGGCAGGACGTTCAGGCATTCACATGAAATGCAAGAAGCTTACTGCCTGGCTTGACATACATCTCATGTAATGTTTGTCTGCAGTTTGATGAATGAACATCTGGACGGATGTGTCATTACACTAGGGCATACTCCATACAACTCGTGTTTGGTCTTTGCTTCCTTAGTTTCCCAAACAGTAGAGGGAATTAGCAGAATATTCTGCTTTCTTTTGATGCAGGAACTGGGACTTTAAATGCAGTAGTCAGTTCCATTGCATCCTTTCAGTCAAGTAAAGACTGAGAGAAGAATTCAAAACAAATTCTCTGAAAAAAAAACCAAGATAATAAAAAGAGAAACAAATAAAACTCAAGCTTCTAGAAAAGTTAAATGCCAGAAGTTGGCAGGAGCTAGTTAATAACTAAACCTCTGAAAAGAAAAATGAGAAAGAGTAGTTTAAATTACTCAGTATATGTTAAAAAAAAAAAAAAAAATCATCTTCCTCCTGACAATGAATATAGCAGATAAGAATGATGAACTGCTGGGGGAAAACATGTACAAGAATTCCTCCAGGAAATAACTTCATCTTCAAGGCACTTTCAAACAGATGCAGCAATGACAGAAAAGCAAGTAGGAAGGTACTGAAAAGCTGCAAGAAATTTAACATTAACATGTAATGAAGCAAATACTGACTGGATCTAAAGAGGATGTTCCTATCTAGAACAGACCTGGATCTGGAGACCTGATCTGGCTTTTGGCACCTGCCTTCCTCTCCTCCCTCCCAGGTCTTCAGCTTACGTCAGTTTTCCCCTCAGCCCTCTCAACGTAATTATTCCTCTTCCCAGAATATCCTCCAGCCTGTCAGTAGTTTCCTGGTAATTAAATAGCAAGAAACTGTTGTGTCGTTGCAGGGTGACTGCTGTGCAGAGAGACACTCATGACAATTTGCCATCCATACACGAAGCCGCTACTGAAACAGTTCTCTGTTCCCTCCTGCTCTTTTGTCTGCTGCAAGGCATTTTTGTGTATTTGATTTACATGCTTTTATATTTATGAAAGAGAAACAGATTTGCTTCTCTCAGCGTCCCCAGCTCCCTCTTGCCCAATAATAAAATCTCTAAATTTGCATCTATTTTCTGGAAGTTCCCAGCTCATACTCCTTTCCTCTTTTTCCACCTGACTCGTCCAGAGAGTGAGATTTTCCACTCCTTCCCAGGCTGAAGCATCTTATCTTCTGCCAGTCCTCATCTCCTTTTGAATTAACTTTCCTACCTGTAGTGGTAGGTGTGCTGTAGGATCCCTGGACAGCTTCACCACACGCCATACTTTCTCACCCTGTTTGCTAGGGAAGGTGTTAAAAAGGACAAGAGCTATTACCATTTTCCATAGCATCCCTCTAGAGATGTTTTAGCTCAGCTCAGGTCTGACATCTGTCATCCTTTGCTGAGTCTTTCAGCCATTCACTAATACATCTGAGAAAGCTCTTGTGTCAGCCAATGTGAATATTTCATGAGCTACTGCATAAAATAATTCACTCAAATTCAGTTATAAGTAGCTCAGGTACAAACACTTCCTACCAAAGGTGTCTGACATTTCATATAAAAGGACCTTACTTTTACCTGGCTTTAAACTTTTGGCAAGTTGTAACTTTTTGAAGTTACTGCTTGTTACTTTGTCTTTTCTTCTAACTGAGTTTAGTTACATTTCTTCTTTTTGTTTGTAAGTTTACTTCTTACACCTGCAAGATCAGTTGACACTGATCAGTAAAGTTGTGGTTTATTAAGAAGCCCAAATAACTGAGATGCAATTCACTTGGAATTGCATGTATTCCATAATGCCATTTCATAATTAATTGCTTTCACTACCATTAATCATCTTCCTACAAAACCAATGAGATCCTACGGTGCCTAGGCTAGAATGACAGAATTGTGAACTGAATTCCAGTTTTAAGATCTGAAGCACAGGTAACCACATCATACCAAAAACCACAAGTGGCCTCTTGTATCTTAATATAAGTCACTGAAGGGCTGAAACAACAAGTTTATTTTACTGACCAAACTGAAGGAACAATGCCAAGGAGATATTAGACAATACTTGCTATCAGTAAGAATTTAGAAATAAATGTGCAGCCTTGTCGTTGAGTTGCAGAAAACCAAGACTTTTGTTTCAAAACTTTGTGAATTGATATTAAGAATTCCACTCCTCATCATGCACTAGAGGAGACACAACCACCAGAGACACCAGAAGAATAACTATTTCAATCTCTGTCTTGCATAACAAATTGCCCTGGGTTGCAGCCGAGTGCTCTGCACCTCGAATTTGATTAACAGTGTCACAAAGCCAGGTACCCAAGAGTCATTCATAATCGCATTACAATTCGTTATAGCTTTAATTCTATACATACAGAAAAAGCTAAATTGGACAGATACCTTCTCAGACAGTCTCAGTAATAACCCATTCTTTTTCATCAACAGATCTTGAACTGCTCAAGGACTCCATGAGCTTTCAACTCAGTAACCTCAACACAAAGTTGAGGCTTTCCAACAAGAGAAGGCCTGTAAACTTCCAAGGCTTTTCATTTTGTGTAAGGCAAAAAAAGAGATTTTTAAAAGTACAGTAAAAATATTGGATTCAAAGAACTCAAATTTTTTGCTCGTTTTTAGCTCAGAGCTCCACACTGCAAATTTCACCCCAAATTCTTATAAACTTCAACCAAACTTTAAGCAAATACAGCTAGAGTATTATAGTGGGAAATAATTAGCACCTTTAACAACAAGGATCTTATCATTCAAAATGTAGTAATTATATTCTGTAATAAATTACCAATCTCTGGTTTTCCTTTCAGCGCCTTCCCTTTTCCATTAAGGCATTCACCATATTTGAGTTTTCTGTCTGGAGTACATAAAAAAACCAATAAATGACCAAAAGCTGACAAACCAGTCACTGTCTACTCTTTGTCTTCTGGCAAAGTATTGCTGGTATCTTTGACAGCAACCCTTCTCAAAAAAAGTCTCAAAACCAGTCTATCAAAAACTGACTACAGTTCATTCTTTCTTCTTAATACTTTCTCTGGACATTTATACTATGGCATCTCTGCCTGCCAACCTTACGGTTTATCTGTCTCTCTCCACTATAGGAGCCAGAGTCAGACCACTGAAGCTGAAAGCTTCTTGCAAGGCGCAGATAATGAAGAGAAGTAGCTAAAGCCCCTCGGAGCAGCCTTCTTTAATGACACATGGCAGAGCAGCACGGGAAGACCTCATATTCAAACCCATTTCCATGCAGGTATCTGTATGCCTTCGCACACCATCCCTATCTCCAGCTCTTACAGCAATATTGTGTTTTTGGAATCAGCCCGCAAGTTCTGCCAGTTGGGCAGTGTTTAGCAAACCACTGCCAACATTTACATTTCTAAATGCAGGGCTAGACCAAAAAGATATTTCCAAGGCGCTGAACTTGAACATCAAACTCCTAATAATTACAACAGAAGCCAGCTGGAGCAGTCAGGCACTCAAACTTCCAAAAATCTGGGTTGCTAATTGCCAAACCAGAAGCCTAACAGCAGATGTCCATCCGCTGCTCAACATCCAGGCTGCTGCTCTCCTGCGTATTTCCACACCACCAATCTCTGCCTGTGCTCAGCTAAAACACCACACTCACAGCATCCAGTTACTAAGCACACTCCTGACGTCCAAAATTATTTATGCATTGAATTCAGAGTGCCTTTGAGATTATTCCCCCCCTCCCCCCTTTTGTTTCATTAATTATTTTATGGGGACAAGAGCTGTGGGAAGCATTTGCTTTCACTCTTGCCTATCTCCCTTTGTAAAGTCTCTCTCTCTCTCTAATGTCTGCTTCATGTTTATTATGGTAATATTAACAGTCACAAGCCTTCAGTTTTGCATAAAGAACCAAGGGTAGGTTTGCTTATTTGTGGGTAGGTGTTTCTCAAGGACAGGGGTGGGGGCTACAGGCCAGTGCTGTTGTAACAGGAACTACAAACACTAATGGTTTCCAAAGCTCAGTATTTTAAATTACCTTGGGTACACCCTATTTTCTCTATTACTGTCAAGAAATCAGTAGGAAGCCTTGCAGCAATTCACTCTTTAGAGAAAGCGGGGTGAAGAGTGAATTATTAACCACTCAGAAGTCACTCATTGCATGGACATGCACACACACCATAAGAAGCAATATTTGGGCAAACGTGTAATGATTGACCAACCCCACACTGAAGCAAAGCTCGAGTGCAGCTGCTCAAAGGCATGCCTAAGTAAGACAGTCTTTAGGTCCAACGTGTTGGGCTCCTGCTCATCACGCCTTCCTGGAGGAGACCTGCAGGTCTGAAGTAACACATTTCCACTGTTGGATACAGGGCTGCTTTAAGTCTTGTGTCTGCCAGTGAAGTTCATTATCATGTGTCATTGCTCTGACTCTCCCCCAGCTCTGCACTGCTCACTGACATGCAAAAGCCACCACCGTGTGGTAGACAAAGTTTTACACAGAGCCTAATATGCACCTCGCGTTTGGTATTGCTCTCCAAGGTATGCAACAAAGCTTTCCTCCAGTGATGGCACTGGCAAAAAAAGAAAAATATTCCTTAATGAGGCATTTCTAGGTTTGTGCTGGACCAGCACAGCCCTTATTCATGTTTCATGATAACTTCACTGATGCTGTCTGACTGGATTTGTGTTCTTTGGTTTAATGCTTCTGGACACGAGCCCCATCCTTGGTACAGCAAAGCAGAGCAGCTCACAGAGGCAATTCTCCAGTTGCATGGCTGGCTGGCACCAGCAAAGGGCCTGGCTCTTCACTTAGCAGATGTCGCTTCGCATTAGTCAATTGTCAGAAATCGCCTTCCCCCCCCACCCCCCGACAGCACTGCTCCTATTACAGTTTGTGTGGCCTCTGCACAGAGGTCTGTCCTTGTTTGCATTCATGTTTGCATGAAGCATTTGTAAGCACAGAGTCTCATTTAGTTCTGCTTTTAGCTGAACCCAGTTTTCACATCACTCATTAATGTTGCTGAACCCAGTTTTTGCTGTTCTCGAACCATTCAGCCATCTCAAATGCTGCCCACTACATAAAGTGTGGCTGCAAGGTCATCTGTTTCTTCAAGTAAAGATAAGGGAAGAAAAATCCCTTTGTCTAAGCCTTCCATATGTGGGTTTTTTTTGAGGGGCTGGGGTTTTTGGAGATTTTTTTATTTTTAAATTCTACACCAGGGTCCATAATTTAATGCCTCAGAGGGAAGACCACCTTCCTCCCCCACCTTCCCTTGCTCAGGTGCCACCTACTATGTGCTACACCTTTATTTTGTGGGTTTGTCTGCTGCCCCTACCAGGACAGCAGGCACACACAGCCTGTGCTCCACTGCCACAGGGGAAAAGCACATCTCCATTGGTAAATTTTCAGTGTCTCTAAAAAAATTTGGGGAGTGGTTTTCACATTAGCTTCTATACCTCTTTTTTTATTGACATGAGCAAACTACTTCATTTGAGTCTCCATATTGCCATAAAAATGCAGCTGTTCAGAAACCACTGAAGCTGTCTTAAACCTCAGCTCTAAGAAGTAAACTAGAAAGTCATTGCTACACCAATAGCTTCATCTTTAAATCAGCTCTGGGAGGGGGTGACAGAAGGGAGAGCAGCGAGAGTATATGGTAATTAGATTCTCCTCCTCATCAGAATTGCATTACCAATAAATCAGCTAAGACGACTTGCTTCTTTTCAGTTTCCTTGAATTTACCCATTGCCTGAAAACCTTGTAACAACTGAGCGGCAGTGTGATTAACCCATACTTAATAACTACAGTATTTCCAGCTCAGCCCAGCATGGTCAACCACAGTCCTCTCATGCTAAGAAATCAGATCCCTGCCAGACACGGAGGAGAAGAGGAACAGTTCCAGGTCTGAACAAGGTAGGTTAGTCCATAATTACAGACACCAATCAAGAAAAAGCACAGAAGGCTTTGTGTTAAGGAATAATTGGCGCACAAGAGTCCAATGAACAAACCTGACTTTTTCTCAGCATGTTGCCTTGTTCTTTGTTCCTCATGCCCTATCTTTTTGCGGTTGTTAAAAAGCTGTGAAGTTTAGATTTGTAAATGCCGCGTATCAATGCCTTTCTCCAAGCACTGCAGATCAGCACCTTGAGATCCCCAGACTTTGAATCTTTCAGCTCTAGCCTCTGGCAGACCATACACATATTATATTCATTTATTTTAGAAGAAGAGATTATGTTTGGTTCAGACGTGATTAGATGCTGCCCATTTACCCATAAAAGTGATTTGTGAATAACCTAAGCTTCACCTTAAGTGTGAGTTAGGACCAGGATCTCTATGCAGATGGATACACTGAGACAGCATAAATTGCTCTGCCACCCATAGAAAAACCAAAACACATCAACACTCCCCCGCATACACCATACACACAAGGAAACTACACAGACTGTCCAATTTCCCCTAATTAAAGTTAGTGCAAACTCCTTCAATGAAATTAGACCAATCAGGGCTTATCAGTGAACCCATACTAAAATCTTGCGCTGTAGAAGCTGAGCTGTTTGTTGCACAACATGCTGGATTACAAGGCAGTTATCTGGCTAATAACATTACCATGGGATTCCAGATATAGCACCAAGATAACAGATCACAATTCACAAGCAGCTAATTTATGCAATTCTCTTTGAGGCACCTTATTAAACACTTACAAGGCAGTCAGATGAGTTATCAGAAAAAATAAGCCCTCCTCTTCCCCCGCTGCCAGGCTCAAGCCCAACGCTTCGCAAAGCTTTACTGCTATCACAAGTGAGTTACTACCAGGCAGAAGATCACCTTTGGGCTGAAACACAGTAACCTTGAGAAGAAGAAATAGTTGTTCTGCCCCAAAAAGAAAAAGAAAAGTGACTTACAGCATTATCTTAGCTGAGGTCCATCCAGGAGACAGGACTGGAGCAGCAGCTGCACAACTCAGCTCAGAGAAGGTTCTAGGTGTCTGGGGCTGAGCTTAAATAGGTGCTTAAATAGCCTGCAGGTGTGGCTGAGCCCCAGGTGAGGCTGCTCAGGGTAACGAAGCTGTCGGTTAGCTCGGGGCACCTGCAGGGAAGGCAGCTGGTGGTAAAGGGCTGTGATTTGAGTCCGGTGGTAGGGAGAAGCAGGCTGTGCTCCAGTGGTGAGAGGCTGGTGGGCTGGTGGGTTTTGGGGGGTTTGCCTTAAAGCTGAGTCTGGGAGGCAGGTCTATAATCTTTATTTGTATTTGGCCAGGCTACCTCAGAAAAATACATCTCCAGAGCTCCAGGTGGCATCTGTGACTGCTTAGACCCAGGCAACCTCTGGATTTATACAAGGCCTCTGCTTAAAAGTGGCAGCTACTTGCAGCTACCCAGAGCCCTCTGGATACTGGAAGGCAAAACTGCTTTATTTTGTAAGAAAACAGGGTTCCCATTTAGCTTACAAAAGACTGCAACTCTTACAGGGTATTTCCCATTGAGCTTCCCAACTGTGCAATGCCAAGGTAGTACCTTGGCCTGACTTATTCCCATATCTCAGTGTCTGCAGCATCTTGCTTCTGAAGGGGAGAAGTTACGCTTGCAAGGATGCTATTCCATGACAGGGTGGGTGCATTGTGCCAATATGCTGCTTTTTGCAATGGGTGTTCTATATAAACTTCCCTTGCTGTGAGGGGGGAGTAGTAGAGGGGGAAGGGAAAACTCATCTGCGCTTAATGGCATGTTTTATTATAAATAGGTGAAGGAGAAACAACTGACAAACAGCCAATATTCTTTAGCTGAATGAGGAGAATGGCAGCAGCACAAAAATAGCATTTTGTGCCTGGCAGATCCATTGATTGAAGAAACCTTGTCTTTCATCTACCTGACTCAAACAGCTTGCTCTGAATGCTACCGTATTTGACCCCCTACTGTGTACCTTGTTCCTGACACCCTGAAGATCGCACATGGTGTGACTTTTCCTGGAGCACTGTGTGCTTAAGCACTTGAGAAGTGACACATGCTGTGCATACCATAACAGACAGGGACTGACCCTAGCCTGCAGGCAGAGTAACTCAAGCTGCCTTTTTGCATGCCAATTTCTCATAACTGCTTTAACAGAACAAATGTAAAAGGAACAGGCAGCCATCGGAGCCATCTTCTGCCCAGTTAGCAGCTCCTGCTCTACCACTGAACTGGCTGGAGTTGGTGGGAGGAAGCAGTGCCCAGCAACGTTCATTTCTGGCAAGTGTTGCCATCATATTACAAAAAGCACTTTAATACCACGATGGATTAAAAAATATACATATCTTCCGCCTTATAAAGTTTACATTAACAAAATAGTAGATAAGCCATCTTCTGCTATGTGTTTGGAATGTTCAAGTTGTAAGCTCGGCAGAAGTCCCTAAGCACTGTGCTAAGTGAACAAGGAACACTGACCTCAGAGAAATCAGTGTTTCCTGTTAGTGCTGAAGGGGAGAAAATTATTCATATTCTCCATGCACTCTCAGGTGGGTGGGTGGCTTTGCGCCGTGACCAGTGTTTACCTCACTAGTGAGTCAGGGATGAAACTGCAACCAATAAATTTTTGTAACAGAACTGGCAGGGGACCTTGCAGAAGCAAACACTGTAACTTAAAATAAGACTATGTCAAATTACAGGATTTTTCCATTTAAATGACTATCATTTGCAGTTTTGTAAGTGTTGTGATACACCTGGCAACCGAGAGATGTGGGCAGGTTTTGGAGCCAAGGGAAACCCCCATAAACATCCTCCCTGTAATTGAGGCTGCTGAAAGAGGACACAGCAGGCACTGATCCTGCAGCTAAGCCAAACGAGCTCCTACAGTCCTCGTTCCTCAAATCCCAGCTGTTTCATCCCTCTCCTCTGGGCTTGGCTCCAGTATGGTTTTGCTCTGTTTGCCCCCCGCAGGAACCCCAGCCCAGGGTCCCCTTCCCTTCCTACCTGCAGTCAGAAGCAGTCAGGCAAGGCTAACCAGTGCTGCCCCGGGTACATCCGTGGTGGTCCTCAGCTCAGCCCCTGGCCCCCCTCCAGATGACATGGTTTGTCTCCAACATCATCCATCTTCACAGCAGGCCTGATTTACCAGCATACCAGACTTCATGGTATCTATACAGCGTAGTTTTGGTTTGAGTTGAGGCTGGTGCCATTAGCTTGGAAGGAAATGCAAAAACATCTTTTCATTATTTCAGCTAGCCCTTCCTTTCCTTGTGTCCTCACCCCCTGCCTCATATCTCCCCTCCCATTTGGAGTACCCAGCCTTAAGCTCTGCGTAGCATCAACAGCAAAAATTCTAAGATAGAGACTCTCTATTAAAACACTGTCCTTGACTTCTCTGTGGACCCTTACCCACTCCCAGCAGTTCTGGACTGAGTGATTAAAGATTGCACCATTAGTCTTCAGTGATTAATGAACACTGAAATACTGCCTGGAAATTAAAAGGCATGTCTTTTCTGTCACACAAACAAAATGAAAATATTTTCCACTGCAAATCATCTTCTAAGTGTTCAGTTTCACCCTGAGACAACCTCAGTTATGTCCCAATCTTTGAAATAAACTGAGAAGTGGGAATCTTGTGACTGATAAAAGCTGAGCTGTTCTAAAGATAAGAATGTTTGATGTACAATAATGAATCACATGATGAATGTCCAAATGAACAGGGTCTTTTTCAATGCTATATTCTCAGAAGCACAGAAATTAATGGTCACTTTGACTCAGGAATCAGCCAGGCAATTACACCGGCATATTCTTACAGAGTGTATTTTGCTCATCCGCAGTGAGATAGGGCTTGAAGAGAAGACACCTAGTTGGTTTGGGGTTTTTTTGATCCTTCTTTCTACCAAGTAGGGAGCAAAGTTGATGTGGGGTAACACCAACTAGGAGAAAATTGTCTTGCAGAAAAAGACGGTGAGCTGGCGAGGGCTGCGCACAGCTGAGGTCTGCCTGGGGGGGTGTAACCCCTGCCACGGGAGCTGGACCCTGTGCCCAGGAGTGGGACCACAGCCTGGAGCTCTTCTCAATAAACCTCACCCAGGGAGATACTGTATTCAAAGTCTAAGAAACGTGCCACTTCTTGTACATTGCGCTATCTTGATTTATAGTATTGTTAGCAAGCACTTTGAATACAGGCTAAAATTACTCAGATGAAAAATGGCCTTGTCTGACTCAAATACAGGCGACTGATAATCAAAGGCATTTTTAGGGCCAGGGAAATTACTTTTATGGAAATTATCGTTAAAGAAAAAGCTGATAACTGGGATGCCTAAGATCAGGATCTTCATTTTGGCTCACTGTGTGACTGCAGATGCACCAGTTACAGCCATGGTCTGACAACACTGCATTTTCATTTCCACGGATTCAGCACAGTAGCATTTTGCCCAGCAGTATTCATATTTTACCTATTCAAAAGCAAGAGCCAATGACTGGAAGTTTTGCAAAATATTTTGATAGATTCGGAATAAGGATGCATTCTTCTTTTGACAAAATTGAAGGGAAAGCAACTCTGCAATTTTTACAAGCAGAATCAGTAAGTTTGAGACTATTGATCAACTTATTATTTGTAATGCCACAAAAGACAAAATTAAACCTGCCTAATTTCAGCAACATTTTAAAAGACACGTTGGTTTAGAAAGCAAAGTTCTAGTACTCAAAATCCATGTTTTATCTGTTTTACCAAAGGCTAAAACAATCTGCCATATATATTTCATCAGAATATTCCTTTGCTTTTAGTCCAAGACTAAGGATACTGTTTTCCTAATAAACTCACGTTAGAGCTCCAAGGTGAATTTCTCATAACTACATGCTGAAGGATGTATTTTGTGGAAATGAAAAATGAACATACTATCTGCCTATCAATACTGCAGCACATTCATCAATGCAAAAGAGCAGCTTGCTTCCCCACTTCCAGCATTTCAAGAGACAGGCTGCCCTGTCAGAGCCATGCTGGGATTTTATGTTTAATAAAGAGCTTTCAACTGCTGGGCAGACAAAATGTCTCTTTGCCAACCAGCTGTTAATTACCATCGTCTGAGCCTAATTCACTCCTCCCCTTCCCTCCCATGAAGAGTAGCTGTCTGCTATTTCTTCTGGTTGCAGCAGTGTTAATTGAACTGGCTTCCCATTAAAGCTGCTGTCATTCACGAAGTGCCACCACACAGCAGCTGCTGGGTTCAACCAGGTGTTTCCAGAAGATAAGCCGCCCTTGCACTTCTCTCCCTTGAGCATTTCTTATTCCAACTGATCCATAATATGCAGTAAAACATGCTTTAGGGGTTGTTTTCTCCAAGCCGCCTCCTGGGAGAAGTACTGCTACGTGGCATCGGCTGGGCTGTGTGCGTGGAGATGGGATGCTGCTGTCTGACCCTCTTTCGCAGGGTTATGTTGTGATCCAGAAGGTGGTCACTGTAGACTACACACTAATCATCCATCAGAGGTGCAGGATCAGTGTCTGGGTATGCCTTTTCAATTAACAGACACACTCTGACGGCTGCTACCCCGTGCTGGTCATAATAGGGCATCACTGTTCCTTGCAGTAAAAATAAATTCAGAGTACGACAGATAATATATTTTGTTAGTCAGGAGCTCCGAGGCCCTTTCAGAAGTATAGCAATACTTCTGGATAGCAACAGCAGAAGAGCTCCCAATGTGAACACTTTATCCTTCCCATTAGGAAGCTGATCCACAAACCTCAATCTGTGTTTTGACTACCCTTGCTTTTGGAGGAAGGATATGTGAAAAAAAAAAAAACATATGAAAACATATTGCGAACAAACCTCTGTTGGATTTTGCTGGTAGACTAAAATCCTTTAAATGGAAGGGAAGAAAGCAGAGATCGTGGGCTCTACTTTCACCTCCATTTGCCTTGACTGCTAATTTTTCTGCCTTCGAAGTTTTTTTTTTCTCTACACTTTCAGTGAAAGCAACCTTAAACATTTTCAATCAACTGCATATGTTTCTGAAAACTAGAATTTTTGAGGAAAACTAATCAAACTTCAGATTTTTAAAAAGAAGTGGGATGAGATAACTGAATGTTATCAAAATAAAATAAGATTCCAACAGCAACCTAGGCTTTCTGGACTTCCTTAAATAGTTTAATCTGTTAATCTTTTGCAATCAGCAGACACACGTTTCCTGAATGCCACAGTTGAGCAGTAGAAAGCTGTATTGAATGTATCAGTGTGCAACAGACTGCAGTTGAAATCTTCAGTGCAAACCCTGGCTGGAGCAGGGGAAGTCAGCGGAAATTTTGGCATTGATTTTAATAGAATTGGGCTGTCGACTTTAATGTTTCCACCTTGTAGCTTCTGAGATGCTTTTTGTAGGGAGCGGAACAACTTTAAAAACTGTAGGAGTAAGCTGAGCTCCCATACGTACTTGCCTGGCCATTAGTTTCCGAGTTTATGTACCTTCCCAGGCAGTGTGAGTGCTGTGTATTTCTGAAAATTCAAGCTGCTGCAGCCCAGCTGCTCCTCAGTGAGGTAACTGTGGCAATCCAGGGCAATGGTCCTGTCCCATTCTGGCTAAAAGGATGAACTTCCCAAGTAGACTCTAGTTTGATGAAAAGAAAAACTTCAGTTTCAGGACTGAAACTCCCTAGTGAGGCTGAGAGATGGGGGCAGCACCCCACTGCCCTGGGCTGGAGTTTGCTTCCCTGCAGCATTGCAGACAGGGAGCAATACCTATCGCTATGGAAAAAGCCATAGAACACCAGCAAAGAGAGGCCAAAGGCTGCACTGAAGCTAGTCAGGAGGGAAAATCCACTAACAGATGAGTAACCGGCTTGCTCAACATGAAGTTTATGCCTATACTCTTTTTGTTTTACAGCAGGAAATTGATAGCTCACTGCTTGCGTGCGGGGCAGCTCCTGGTAGAATTGCTAAGAAAGGGGATAAGAACTATGAGCAGAACAAGTGGTTTCTGTGTACACCGCCTCCACCACATATGGGACGAAAGTATTTCCCCACAAGCATTTATTTGTAGTAGAAATAGGAGAGAAAGAGAAAGACAGGGCTTCCAATTAATTTTCTCCATTTCCTTCCCCACACACCCATTGTGTTTGTTTCCCTTCCCAATCCTTGTGTCTTTGCTGGCATAAGAAAGTCAGCAGATGCTGCCCAAGCTGTGGAGATCCCCGAGTCCCTTCTGTGCATCACATACATAAACATCTCACACATCTAAAACTTCACATCTTTTGCACTGCACAGAACTGCTCTAAGCTAAACCTGGAGCACAGAAGGTGTAAAACCACTCATTTTTAAGAGTGGCAAACAGGAGTCAGGATACATTTGCAGAGAAACAAAAGCCCATTGTTATCAAATGTCCTTATATCACTCTTACCTACAAATATTTCCAGGACGTAGATCTACCAAGGTACTCCTGAAACCTGAAGATCTCTCCAGCCTGTCGTGACAGATGTGGAAAGTATGTACAGCTGTTTCCCAGCAGGCTCTGACAAAATGCAGAATCCAGTATTCCTGAATCTCTCCTAGAGAAAAATACAAATTTAAACATCTCAAGAAACTCATGAAAGACTTTTGCAATATAGAAGGAAATGTGTAATTGGTAACAAGTATTTAAAAGAATTGCAAGAATAATATTTTTCAGGACTTCCACCTTTCAAAAACCATTTAGGAGTAGGAATTTCAATAACATTTACTAAGACTTCAGGATAAAGGTTCAAAAGTGCATTTGTGTTAGATTCCAAAATGATTTAAGCATCTGAGAACAGACAGGGTTTATGACATGACAGAACTGTAAGGCAATTTATGCACCTAAGAGTATAAACAGACATCAGGAATTTTTGAAAACTCTCCTAAATCAGTGAACCGGAGCAATCCTGCTAATTTTGCTTGCCTTAGAACGCAAAACTGAAATCACAGAATGTTTTGTGCCAGCTTTTGGGTGTTCATCATCCAGCTTCACCAACTGAGGCATTTCATAAAAGATCCAGATTGTCAATCCTCAGAACAGCATGATTGTTCCTACGAAAAAAATAAGGAAAGTACATTTGCAGATGCTCGGAACTGAGCACTATTGTGAATTCTGCTACATTACTAAAAAGCCTACACAACAGCTGAGCAGTTCTCAATGTCAAACCCCAACTGCCAGCACCAAACATTTTTCAAAATGTAATCCAATATAAGATAACAAATGAAATGGAAGTCCTTGAATATACTACCTAGGGCTTCTGCAGAGACACTTTGAGGCCTAAATAAAATATATACTGAACCTGAAAGCCAGACTCCTCCTGATTGCAAAAGGCTCAAAAACCATCTTAGTAAAATTTCCATGTTGTAGAATTTTGGGGTGCGAGAAGAAGAGAAATGTGTTGACTTAGTAATGGCAAAACAATGAAGTGTAAGAAAGTGTCTCACGAAACAGATCCTGCACAGGTCAATGACAGCACATTACCCTGTGTGTTTAGATCCTCAGTTATTGACACTATTCACTACAAAATTATCCTTGTCCTCTGTGGGTAGTAGCATAGATTTTGGTTTTTTATGCTTACAGTCTAAACCCAGGACAATTAACCTTTTTGGTGTCTGGCGCTAATCAATCTTTTGCAAATTTGGCCTCTTTTTGTGACTAGGGGCAACCTTAATCCCCTTCAGTGTCTGACCAGACGCATCATCATTGAGAATTAGGGAGGAACTGGCACAATCAAGACCCTGGTTGGTGATGAGCACCCTTCCAATGCTGCCGGATGTCCCAGAGCTGTGCCTGCAATCATTCTGCTCCCCTTATGGTGAGTTTAATATGTGAGCACTTGAAGACGAATGGACTGGAGGCCAGGAGATGGCCAGGATTGGCATCAGGGGTTCCTACTGTCTTCTGAGAACTCTGTGGCTGTTTCTGTGACACTCATTACACAGAAACACCTCCCCAGGCATCAAAGAAAGCTGCAAAGAAAGATGATTTTTTTTTTACCTAGTGTGGGAATTGTGCTGGAGAGAGTCCCCAGGTACTGGGAGGAGAGTTTCCAACATGCTTTGCAAGTCCCATTGCCTGTCTGCGGTATTTATTCCTTCCTGTGCTTACCTCTCCATACAAGCAGGTATTTTCTCTTGGTGACAGCCACTAAGTGACTGCCTGTGTGAGGGAAAATACCACTTCATTGGGGAGATGTAGAACCTGCCTGAGAACAGAAGAACAGTAAAGCATTGGAAGGATTTAGAAGATGATGCAGAGATTAAATGCCAGGGCAATTATCCTCTAGAAAATAAATTCAGGTATCATTTTCATATACTGTCAAATTACGACAGATAAACAGACCACCTAAAGAGAAAGACCTTTTAATTTTAAAAAAAAGGTTTGCCTCCAGGGAGGACCAGCCAGCTGGTATTTTGTATTTCTAGCACATTTGTCACTAATGTTTTTCTTTGAAGCTTTCACTTCTCTATTGTCAGCAAAATTACTGTCACCATTCAGTACAGGTAAGATGCCTCACACAGATCCATCCTGCACAGACAAAAGTGACTGTCACGCTTGAAATGGCTGCACTTGCAAAACGGGTTCCACAGGAAATTTTTATACGATTGGGAAGTAACACTTCAAACAGTCTGGATACAGCTTAGTCGCCCATAATGAGGTAAACTGGTTTTTCAAAATGCTTACATGAACCAGCCTTTCATATTTTAATAAGCAGGTGCAAAAATAAAGAATTAAAACTTCCCATTTTATTGGGATACATTAAAATGTGTGTTGCAGACGATGCATGAAGCAGTCATAAGGCTTAAAATTATAGCTTTGGGAAATTCATTTCCAAGGCAGTTGAAAAGAAGCTCCACATGCCTGGCTTTGGGTGTCTGAAGTCTGTTATATGCCCTTTTTTCCCCGCCATTATCCCAGTACTTGCTAGAGATCTGCAGCCACTGGCCTCTTATGTACTCTATAAACCTCTTGTGAGGAGGACTGTCATCTTACTCTGTGCCACAGGTCCTATTCCATAGACACATATATTAAGCATTTTGCTAATGCAAGTGCTAAATAATAAGAAAGACTGATGTTTCTTTGATATAAAGTATGCCTGGGGATCTGAAAGACAGAGGATAATATAATACTCTCGCTTTCTCTTTCCCTGTGAATCGGCCAAATCTTGGTGAACAATGGATCAATTTTCAGCCACTTCAAATGACCAGGATCAGAATCTGCGGTCTGTTGTTTCTAGGAGGTGTTAACTGTTAGCAGGAGTATTTTCACGTCTACTCTTGGCTCAACATGATAACTTATGCTGCAATGGCTTCTGTAAAGATGCATAGCACAAACAGATTGCATTTGTTGTTTTAAAAAGACAGTGGACATCAGTTGACACACCAGCTAATGAGAAATACATAGGAATCATTTTCTGTTCTGTTCTGCTTTTATAGGGGTATAGAAGTCCAGAGAAGTACAGACAGGAAATTAGGAGAAGCCACGAGGACAGGCTCTGTTAGTGCCTTTTAAGACAAAATGCTTATTGATTTCAACAAAGAAATCTTCATGTTTAGAAGGGGTTTTGAGCTAAATCAACAGGTCTAATGTGATAACTAGATTTCCAAAGCTGACAGAGGCCTAGAGATACATGAAAGAAACTTACGTAATTCACAGCAACATCACTGAGCTTTTAAAGTTGATCCCTCAGGCTGTGAGGGAGGATAAAGCAAGATAACCCTTGTAATAAAGCGCAAAAATCACTGTCTTCACTCCCTTCATCATACATCATCCCTTGTAAGCTATTTAGGAACCTTCTCAACACCATATTGCAAAAAAATGGACTTCAAATACTTGCTGCTTTTGAGCCTGGAAGATTAACTTGTTTTGGTTCAGTGTGTCAAAGCAACCTGTTCAAAGAAAAGGCCAAGAAAAGGCATCAATATTTAAAATAAAAGTTCCCCTTCTCCTTTGCAACTTCCAATTCAGCCACCAGCAATTTTTCACCTCAGAGCTGTCATTTTTATATCCTTAGTTTTAACCACAAGGCAAGAGACCATTCAGTAAATGTGTTAATAACACAGGAGTAATTTTCAGTCTCGTATCTCCTAGGCGGCAAAATTACTGGAAATTAGTAGAACATCAGTGCGTAATAATTGCTGAAAAACACATGGGTCCATTTGAGGTACAACCATAGCCCACTCTTGGTAAGGTTTATCAGCTTTCCTCAGGTAGAAGAGCCTGCTGAAACCAGCCTGGAGGGTAGGATTTAACATAAAGGATCACTTTTTTTGTTTTCTCTCCCTTAAGAAACTTCTTACACCTACATAAGGGTCACTGTGCACAGGACAGAAAGCAAGAATGGGATGAGTATTAAGTTTCCTGGAGTGTCTGCTCCTCAAAACTAAGCATGAAAGGGGAGAAAAGGAGAAGTATCTCACTAGGTCTTGTATTCCTGTGGGAAGTCTGGATTATTTTTTTTTTTTTTAGCATCTTCTGAAGCTCTTGGCAATTGGCTGCTCTGCACAGCTGCAGCATCTAGATGCGAAATAGCCGACTGGCTTCGCAAATATAGAACTGGCGCACTGCTTCCCGCCCCACAAACCTTGGCGAAATGAACCGAGCAGCCCTCCACCAAAGCACAACCTCCATTTAGTCGTGGGTTTCTGTTCCTGGCTGTTCCTATCAGAAGCTTTGCACTCACAGTCTGTCCTCAACACTCCTCAGGTATCTCTCGTTTCTCACATTGTTTTGTAACATCAAAATTCTTTTAATTAGGCCTGGGCAAGCGCTTGAAAGGCAGAGATGCACTGTGTCATGGTTTAGGCCGGACTGGCCACTGAGGTGAAACGACAGGTGCCCCCCTCGCCTCTCTTCAAGGAAAGGAGGGAGAGAGAGACTTACGACTTTAAAAGGAACTAAACTACTCTAATGGAATACTAATAATAAAATAATAAGACAGTAATGAAATATATACAAAACTGTATCAAGCTGACAGGATGACAATCACCTCAGCAACAGGTGCTGAGGAAGTCCTGGGCTGGACTCAGTGGCAGACCGGAACTGGATTCCGGAACTGGATTCCGGATCGGGGTCAAAGGCAGACGAACAGAGAGTCCTCCTCGGACACCAGCCACTGAAGAAAGAGAGCTGACCCTTTGATCCCTCAACATTTATCCCGAGCAGGAGGCAGATAGGCTGGAATACCCTTTTGGTCGGTTTTGGGTCACCTGTCCTGTCCGCTCCTCCCCTCTGCTTTTCCTCTTCCGACCCTCCAACGGGGCAAATAACGAAGTCATTTGGCCTGGGGTGTTATAGCAATAAGTATAAGCAGAAGCCTCTCTGCATACCATGCCTGGGCATCAGCTATAAACATAGGTCTTATCACTCTGAGTGAAGAGTGTCTGCACAATACGCTGTTAATGTCAGCAGTTAGAAGAGGCCCAGCTGCAAAGTAAAATTAATGAACAGAAAATTGTTTCTGTTTTACCTCAAACCAGGACACAGTGGGAAATCTTAAGCATAAAAACCCCAAACTGAAGTAGCCATAGGCTGGAAGAGAATCAGGGGACAGTCTCATTTATGAGAGCCTTGTACTTACTCTTTCCTCCGTACCTGCTTAATGGTGACCGCTGGTGACAATGCTGACCTCGAACCACAGGTTTGCACCAGCTCAGCTGCTCTGAGGCTGTTTCAGAGGGAACCCCATTTCACAACCCGCCTTACTCTGAAGCAAAAGCCAGTCACAATGTTTTCTTTAGGCCCCTCATTGTAGCTGAGAAGGATCTTAAAACTTGCTGAGGACTAATTAGGTGTGAAGCAGCAATTGCAAGGCAACAACCGCTGTAACTTTGGCCATTCAGTGACTTGCCTTTTCTTTTTATTTGTGTTTCAGCCCTGGCACGCATGACAGCTTATAGCTGCCATGTTCCAAAGTACTAAATGCACTGCAAAATATTGGAGGAAAATAAAACTGTGCTGAAAAAAGGCAACCTTATTATAGGCTTTATCTCTTCGGACATAAACCTGAAGGTTTCAAAATCTCTTCACCCCTTAACCCCTCTCTCCTGCTCTCATCACCATCTTCCCCTCAGCACACTCCCTTCCAGGGAGTTTCTCCCCGAGTCTGTGGCTCAGCTCAGTTTCTCCTGTCTCCCTCTCTGAACTGAAGCTTCTTTTCATTCCTCTGCTTTGGTCTATCAGCCATATCTTTCTCAGCAACCTACACTTTAATTTCCCTTTCTGTGAACTGAACAGACTCAGATCAACCTGCTGGTGCCAGATGCACTGTCTGAGCGATGTTTCAGCTATAAATTCATAGCTGCATTGGCTGAGCCGTGATCAAAAGATGTGGCAAGAGGCACCAAAGGCAGACCAGAAGGCACAGGAGTTTGCCTAGTGGTTCAGTTAAGCTCTCTTACCTATGCCAAGGGCTCTTTTTAAAATAAATGCTTGGCAGTATTGTCTGATCTGCTGTAAGATGTTATTTCAAAGGCAGAACATTTTCAGTCGCTGCAGCCATCCAAGGAGAGAGAGGGAGGAAAGCCAATTGAAATTCAATTTTTCACAATGAGGAAGAAAATGAATTTGCAATTTCTTGTTTCCAAGTGAATTCCTTACCATGGATTGTGAGGCTGCAGGATCAATGCCATTAGGACCTGGCAGGCAAACCGGAGCACTCTCACAAGTCCTTTTGGAGAACAAACCCTGAGGAGAGGGCAGCGGGGTCATCCAGTGTGACAGATCAGATTTATAAAACCTGCATTTCTCCCATGCAATGTAAAACAAATAGACTCATCCCACAGCTGAAGCTTTAACGTGGACACTAGCTTCCTGCAGCAGTCATTCTCTGAATTTCGCAGGCTGAATTGAGCTGCTTATTTAGCCATTGCTCTGTGTACCATGCTTTAATGAACACGCTTCATATTTTGTTCTGCTCCTGTCCTCAGCTGCTGTCAACAGGTAAAGCATTATTGATGTTCTCGAGAGAGCCAGGCTGTGAGTGCTTTGATCATGAGAGCAAATAAGGTTAAAAAAGGGCTCGCTGGGCAATGGTCTGTTATTCTGTCTACCACAAAGACCAAGAGCTGGCAGAAAATGGTGAGAGCAGGTATTTCATGATACTTCCCCCATCCTCCAGTAAATTCTTGGCTGAGTCACACTTCGGTTGCATCATGTCACCAATTAAAGGTGTAGAAAATGTTAAAACAAGGATTAGCAATTCTTGAGGGTGTGCAGGTTTTTCCAGGCAATTTGAATCAATATATTCACACTTCTCTGGAAAGGGAAATGTGGCCCATCTCCTACCCTGAAGGACAGCACTAACCATTCAGTCATTTAATTCTAGAGCAATGGATCTTCCACGTTTTGTGGCTGAGTTTTTGGTTTTGTTTTGTTCTCATACAGTACAGCGGAAAGGAGCACAGGATGCCCCTGCCAGAGCTGCAGTCTAACCTTTATGGTTCCCTGGGAAAGTAATGATGATTTTGAGCTTTTTTTATAGTCATCTTCAGTATATATGTACATGTGCACACACATATATATGTATTTTTAACTTAGGCTTCTGGAGAAATATACTCAGACACTTGTCTGCCCTCCTAGCTGTCAACATTGTTAGATGCAGAAAATTATCCCTGAAAATAGGGTTACACATCAGCATGCTGCTGGGCTTAAAATGACCAAGCCTTACTTCTCAGGGTTGCTTTTGCAACCTGCTTCAGAACAAGTTTCTTTGCCCCAGAAAAACCATTTTGAGTATTTAAAGATAAAATGCAAACATTGACACTGCCCACTTTTGAAACAAATCGCAACCCTAATTTTGCAGGCATCTGAATGCTCACTAATCCTTGGAGAAAATGGGATTTTATCACTTATGCTGAAAAGCAATACCATCACCCTGCAGGTAACATTGCTCCTCGCAAAGCTGAGGCAACGGAAATAATTAGAGCTGACTCCTTTTCCATAGCTCTCACAGCTGCCAGGGATCATTTACAGGTAGTCTTCTGCCTCTGGGCTGAGGAACTGGAACTTCAAAATTTTAAGATCAGAGCATGTCCTAAGGTTAATCTGTACCTTGCAATAAAAGTCCTTAAATTTATGAGATGTGTAAAATCGCTGTTTGGATGGTAAACTGAGGCGGTCTTAAGACCCAGGAGTTAGTATCTGTCTGTGCTTTTTTAGTGCAGACGTACATGCTCACACTGACTTCACATTGCAACAGAAGTAGGGACTTGGTATATTTAGGCTCCACAGCACTCAAAGTGGAAAATAAACTGTTTTCTACCAGGCCGGCATTTGAATAATGATCAGATCCAGTCCTCTCTTGTAATGTTTGTGATCATTCTGAATGGCAAAGTATCTTGTGTTATGTGTGCCTGGCATCTTTAAACGGTAGACATTTGCATTTTGGCAGATGAGACATAGCTGTTGATGCTTGAAAAAGAGCAAGACCCCAGGTGAATTTGGACTGTTTGTTCCAAAGCTGCACCTGAGCCAAACCCCAAGAGATGCGAACACCTGCAGCTCTTACTGACCTTCCCTCTGCTAATGTAACTGTGCTGCTGACGGTGCGGTGCTTCCCTGTTACTCACAGCTTCACTAAAAGCCTTTATGATATCTGGTTAGTTGCAGCCTACCTGAAATCTGATCATGGTACACATTGGAGCAAGAGTGTTCACTGTCTACTGCTGAGTCTGCCTCCTTCAGTCATTAGTCACCCAGGTATCATTTTTCCAAAATGAAACGGGAATGCCTTTGAGTTACACGGATGAGCCACTTCAGTGCACTCACAAGCTCAGCAGTGTTCCAGTGCATCATCTACTGAATGTGCCCCATTTCTTTCAGCAAATTCATACCCTACTCTAAATTGAACCTAACGAGTATAGATAATTATACAGATCAAGAACGTTCAGGGCCTTCAGGTGGTATAAAGCTGCTGCCAAAGACTGAAGGGATTTTAAAACACACCTACCGATGAACCACCGTTGTTTGCAACAGATATCCTGTCTGCGATACACTACTTTGATGAGAGTCCCTTAGTAAGGTCCAACCTACGCCAGCATCTCCTATCTGCAGCAACATTTTAACACTCCAAGGATCTGGTAGCTGGTGTCCCCATCTGTGACTCCTCAGGCAGTCTGCAAACGAGCGTATGAACCATGACAAGCAATCAGGCACCAGCATGACTCTGTTAATGATCAGCAGTGAGATGTGCCTGACTTGCTGTGTTACTGACTGCTATGGTTTCGGGGTATTCGCTCTGCAGGCAGGGGAAGAGAGGTTTTACGTGTGTTAATCAAAGCCAATAAATGATAAGAAACAACTAAATGAAAGAAAGATTATATTGTCCTGTCTTGAAAGTATTTAATTCCATTTGGGAAAACGGACCTGCTTCAACGTCAGGGAATGAGAGGGCCAACCCTTCAGAGCAGCTTGTGGCCCTGGTGCACTATGGCAGTTTTCTGAATTTGCCTTGGCAGCTGGCACTCACCAGCAGGTGAATTTGCCTTAATGTTTCCTCTGTAAGGAAGAGACTTTACAATACTTTCTGCATGCTTCCCTCTTTACTTACTTTGTATGGCTCTCCCCTGCCATCTAATCAAAGGGACTGAAATTCTTGCCTTAAAGGTACCTGTTGGCTATGTAAGAGTTCAGTGCTAGTATGGCACTCACTCCTTGTTTTCCTCTTGGAAGCTTAAACTTTTCACCTTTTAATTTGTTTTTGTTTTCCTTCATCCTGTATTTGATTACTCCAATTTCCCTAACTTTTCCAAATATCACTCAGCTTCTCCCTTTCCCACCTGCCCTCCCAAAATACCTGATCTTTGATTTGTAGAGAAGAACTTTGTAAGTTGTATCTGGCGGTTCCATGGGAAGAGCTGCTTTCGGAAAGCTCTTGCAGTCACATTTCACTGGTTTCCCCAGGCTTTTTGTTTTGACGATCAGCATAAATTCAAACAGCCAGGGTATGGGGGCCAACCAGTACAGGGATCTTATCTACCAGAAGCTCTGCAAAAGATTTTGATAGGTATAAACTGTTTTATTTGCTTAGAAATTTTAGACCTCTAGCAGAAACAGGGCATATTTTTAATGTTCTTGATTTTGTTCTAGTGAATTCCAGCACTTCCAAACAGCTTTAGAATAGAAAGCTCTATTTCATCTGGTCCTGGAAACAGTTATCAACACAGTTTGTAAGCATAAACCACCAGGTGAAAGACTCCCGAGGCCCTTTCATTCTTCAAGTGAAAAATGAAAGCATAAGAACATGCCGTAGTATCTCCTAGAACCTGAACCTAAACTGCTCGTGCTTAGTCTGTGCACGTGGATAGCCCCCATGGATGTGGTTGGCCCAATACACAATGAACACTTAACCAATGAATCAATCAATCACTCACCAATCAATGAACCACTAAGAGAAGAAGAGTACTTTAAAACTTGGAAGTTATTTTTCATCTCACGAAGATGACCAGCACTGTGGACCCTCAAGTATGGTAAAGAGACAGGAGAAAGAATAAAAACATTACACCCAAAATAACCCCCAGACAGTCTAAAATCTGCCATGAAAGAAAACAAGTGCCAGTTATAACTGAAACTTCCCATGGCATGCAGTTTTAGGGTGTATATTTTAATTGTTGCTTTGCTTCCTGTCATAACCTCTTGATAAATACTTTATGTAGTTTTTAAAAAGGCAAATGTGTTATCTGAACAGTGTCAGAACACAACAGCTGATACTTCTTAAGTCATTTTGGC
>NW_009647690.1:546658-563697 GCF_000708025.1 Charadrius vociferus
AAATCTGCCAGGGACCTCTGTCACTGAGCTGCGAGAGTTCAAGCACATGAGCAAAATCACTCTCCTAAGTAAGTAATGGGGCCCGAGCCATTACAAACAAATAATTATACTCAGACTTCATGCATTTCTCTTCTCGGCACATACTGCCAATTGGTTGTCCTGTGGGGAAGGATTTAGGACGTGTTCAGTAATGACATTGAAAGTGAACATTAACAATTAATGCAATTCATTATCACACTATTTTAAAATGAGTGCAAATTCTTTTTTGAAGGGTATCCAAGCCAATCTGATTTAGAGTAACTGCTAACAGCAACTTACCTCTTTGTGGTGCTTAGCATTTACTGAAATAAAAATGCACTATTCTAAAATTTATGAGAATTGATTTCAAGGTTTTAATGAACTTTTCAGAAAGTACAAATGTCTTGGGTAGGCTGCTTAGGCTGGGATTCTGACACTCTAGCTGGCAGTCAGGAGACATCTTTTATTCCAAGATAGTTATTAAGGTCCATCAAGGCCATTTGAAGTGCCTAAACAAAAGTGTGTAATTCAGTATGAGTAAACATATACAAATTTGGTATTATGCAGTGTTTCTCAGTTATCAGAAGCCTTGCTGTTCCTCTATTGAATCAAAAGCACTCATCAGCTCTGACTACCCATTTACAACCTCACAATCAATTAGTGCATCACTACTGGTTAATGTAAGAGTTACAGGAAAGCAATCATAAGAAAAAATAAACGCAAGCAGGAAACACACAATTATTGAAAGTCCCAAACTTGCTAATGGCTACTTCTGATTAAATATAAATGGATGAGAAACGTCTGGCTCTAATCCTCTTGTCAGATCACCACAAGGTAACAAAATGATAGATCACTTCACGCGGGCAAGCAATTTTTCGTGTAAAAAAACCAAGCCAGATGATCAATTAACTTATTTGGATTCTGCTAAAGGAAAGGGATCAAAGTGAGTTTGAGAGACAAACTCAGAGATGTGAACCTAAACCCTGGTGACAGTTTATACCCTTGCAGATACAGCAGGGCTCCCTGGAACTATGCAAAGAGCCATATCAAAAAATCATCATGCTGTCATCATGCTAAGAAGGTGAACGCTTTCTCTCCATCAAGTAGAGTCATTAATATAATGGATTATACTGCCTACATCTAGACATTTCTTGTAGCAGTGAATTTGAAAACACACAAATGGACTTTTTGTTCCTGCTAGTCAAGGAGTGATCCACAAGGTTCAGAAGTTTGCCACGTGTAGTCAAAATCTTTTTAAAACAGGACGTGTTGGCCAGCAGGGACTGAGCTCTGTCCAGAACAGCATACAGCAAAAGATGCTTCAGTAATACACATCAACTAAATAGGACAAGGTGAGCATAAATACTTTTCCACACTATACAACATTTGAAACTGAGTAAGTAAACCTGTTATCTCATGGGAACAGACTTTAGTTAAATGCCCTGTAGTTTACTGTCCTTGCTAATGAAAGGCCAGGTAGTAACAGAAAGAAAACAAAATTAGAAGCATTTATAAAGTCTCTTAGAAGATGGTCACTTCAAGTCTGGTCAGTGGTTCACATTAATTCTTACTCAATATGAAAGCTTTAGCCATTTCTGGTTTTTTTCTGTTCTGGTTTCCACATATTTCTTTTGAGAAAAAGAAAATAATCCTCATACACATTTTAGATTTATACCTTCCATTCCAGGTTTACTTTTTTCTCATCTGGTCCCAGCTGCCTTATTACTTCTTCATGTTGATTTTGCCATCCAGCAGTAGGTGCATAAAACAGTTTACATGGGTGATTACCATTTGAAAAGTAACATTTATGCTGCAAGAGAAAAACACCTCCTTCAGCTTTTGCTAAAATCCACAATTCTGACTTTCAAAGAAACTGGAAACACCAAGACCACTATAAACAGGAATTTCACAGTAAAGACATATAGCACATAGACCCTCCCAAGGTTCTCGGCTTCCAGTAGCATGTCTCTGACCACGCCACTGCAATGGTTTCAACCATCAGCTCACGTAACGTCTCCCCTACCCAGCAACCCAACACAGCAACACAGGATCACTCAGAGACCAGGACTGGAAAAAAGGTGCAGTGCGTAAGATACTCACCTGACTTCAGGGGGAGGTGACACTGTGTCCATCCCACTCAGTGTGTGAGCCACAGTGGAGCTGCACGGCTGGGTTAGAGTCTGGTCCTTCTACTAGGAGGGACAGCAGAGGGTTGAGCATCTTTTACGAAGTCTTTGAGTACTTGAACCAAAGAGTTTACAGCATCTCAAAGGCACTTCCTACTGCTAAGGTCTGCACTCGGGTACGGGTCAAGTATGTGCAAGACCTTCCTGTCACACTGGATCTTGGAAAGGGCTCTTGGCGTCAACCTCAGGGTCACTGCAGTGATGCTCTTCATTCAGACTACTCCCTAGCTGGCTGCATCTGACTCCAGCTCTCGCTCCTACGTGGGTACCGCATGCCCTGACTCCCCGCCTTCCCTAAATGCGTTTTTTTTTAAGATCCTCTTGAAAATCACATCTACGATGCCAAAGGCACATCTGGACAGGTTAGCATGGGATTTACAGGCAGGATAAGCCTTTCTACGCAGTCAGACCCTTGTGCATTTAAGAAGCTACTGAGCTGCAGTGACAGTATGAGGGCTTCTAATCCGCTTTGGGGCTAACAAGTGATAAACAACGCTATTCCGTTCTGGTTTGCATTGAAATGGGCTATGAATGCTTATTTACACTGTGCAAGCTGCAGGATGGTGACAGATGAGTGGTAACTGCGCAGTTTGTACATCTGTCCCTCCAGCTGTAACATAAGCAGCCACTCTCACCCCTGAACTTACCACAGCCCGGGTACTTTCAAGACCCATCTACATCTATAACAGGTGACTCAAAGTATTAGAAATTCTGTTGAAAACACTCTCGTGCCCTTTGAATTGCACCCTTTGTGAAATAAGTCACCTTTTATTCACATGCACTGTAAGTCCATCCCCTTGCTCACAGCTTTCTGTAGTGGATCCCCAGCACAAGGAGAATTTATTTTTTCTTGCTTGAGCTATAACCTTTTGCAGATATTAAGTGGTTCACAAGCACAGGGTAGAAGCAAATGAGCATTTACAGCCTATACGTGGGATTCAAACTCTGGACCTCTCTCACTCACTCTCAATTAACTAAATCTTAGATTTTTCTGGAATGATAAAAATCAAAGTGAGTATCTCCTCCTAAACTGTAACATGTTCCCAGCAGCTGTGTGACAGAGAACCCAGGTGATAACCCATGTGAATCTGAAAAACATTACAGCCATCTTTCAAGTGCTAGCACTTAAAAGCTAATTAGAGTCCCCAAGCAGAAAACCACTTTATATAGGTTTTAAATCTGTGGGACTACAAGTGAAAAAATAATAAAGTGATAGCAGCAGGCAGTAGTTTTTGCTTTTAGAAGAGGGAGACATTTACAGAGCCAACACTCAAAGTCCTGTTTTCTGCAGAATAATATCAGGGCCGTGTGACTCCTTAGCAGCACCATGACAGATGATGGTTGCCCTTGACTTTTGCTGGAAACCAAAGGGACCAAAGGTCTCCCCAAGGAGTGCTGAGCTCTACAGAGGCTCACATTTCTACATGGGCAATATTTCCATGTTCCCCGCAGGCCCCTTGCACATTTGCTGTGTTATTTACCCATCTCTGTTTAAATAATAAATCTCTTGGGGCAGGAGCTGCCTCTCACAGCATGTTAGCGCAGAACTTTGCTTTTAATCTCAGTTGAGGCTTTTAGCTGCTACTGTAAGACAAATGGTAACAGATAACTGCAATATAGATGCTTTGTGGTCTCAGGAATGATCACCTGTCTAGAAGATTAGTGTTTCAGATGTCTCAGCTGAAGTTTATTTGTTTCTTGTTTATTTATGAGTTGAAAATACCTGTGCCCAAAGAGAAGCAATCAAGAATGATTAGTTTACCTTTGGAGGAGTAGATGTCTAACATTGATTTTAACCCAAGCTTTTGTTGTTGGCTATAGTTGCAGAACCTTACACAGAGGCACATTTTTTGGTTTGTGCAAGTAACATGTAATTAAACATAGTACCAGGCAAACCTGAGAACTTGGGAAAATTTATAGATAATTCATCTAAAATACTTCTCTTCTGCTGAAAGTCAGGAGCAATTTAAAAGGTAATTCACACTGGCAGTTGTGGGTACATACAGGTAGTGTAGTTGATGCTACGAAGAGCAAAGATGATAAAACCAGTTTTAGGATCACAAAAAGCATCCTTCATCTCTCTTTAATGATTTCTACCCAGTAAAGCTCCTGCAAAATGCACTTAAAAAAATCTTTCCGTGAATTCAGGGCTTGCAAACAGTACGGGATTATTAGCCCTGAGGCACAAGATGCACAAAACAGATACTGGAAAAGCAGAAACTTGAGAAAACCTCATGCTACCGATTTCCCAGCAGCTCCTCCTCTCCCATCACCTTCAGAAAACATTAACCTCAAGGTTCACTCAACCTTTCACTTCTCAAACTGAGAGCAAAGAGAAGCCTCAGAGTTTGGGTAACCAACGAGCAGAATCTGAAGCAGCAGCACTGGGACCACGTGGGAGGTCCTGTCCCCCATTAGCATCCCCCCAAAACAGAGGTACCTTCAGGGATACATACCTGCTGGTCCATAAAGTGTTCCCTGGGGAGGCAGTCCTCAGTCCTACTCAGCTGGATGGCAAAATCTGCCTGGCTGCGTTTGGCTGTAGTCCCCTGATGATTTTATTCAAAGAAGTGCCCACTGTACATTTACTGGAACCTTATTAGCCATTTCAAGCGAAGGGAAGCATTTAGCTTATTCTGATGTTTTGATAAAGGCGGAGATCTGCTGCTACACAGAGACAGGAGTTTTCCTGTGTGAATGATTTTGAAATATTGCTGTTTGATTTTAGCTTTTATCACAACATGCGACACCAGCTTTGATACTCATCTCGAGGCAAAATGCAGACATCACGAATGCTGAGTTATTATCATGGTGTTTTGATGTGTTTCATTGAACTTAAGCATTTTATTACATTTTGCAAAAATTTAAAGAAAAAATATAAACACTTAAATACTCAATTTTGAAAAAAAATAGTTGTTCCCCTCATGAAATAAAATTCTGACAAAGACTTTGAGGGGTCAGATTATAGCTTGATTTCCTGCAACAACAAAGTTTGTACAACCGCATTGTCTCTGTGTGACCGCCTGGCTGCAGTCTGTCCCAGTACTTACTCCTTTTTCCCAGTGAAACTCACCTCCCAGTATCAGCCAAATTTGGGTAGAGGTTTTGCACACCTATTAAGCTTGCAAATAGAGAGGCTGGGTAGAAAATCCATTTCTTTTGCAGACTGTATTATGTTTTCACATTTTGTTTATGGCATTAGTTTATTTAGGGTGAGGACATGCTGCTATGAGCTATTTTAGTATGAGAAAAAATAACTTTGTCACTGGACAATGGATACAAACAACGTATTATGGGCTCAAGTTTCATTTCACAGGCTGTTTTTCTTCTCCACCAGGCTTGTGGCTGTTTTTAATGTCAGAGGGGCACAGTACACACAAAGGTCATCATAATAACCCAGAGAGCAGAGGGATCCTGGCTTTGCAGGAGTTGAGGACAACAACAGTAGTGAGAAAAAGTTACGTATGCAGAGGGCTGTGTTTGCATGTGCAGATGCATCTGGATTTTAGTAAGACGAGCTGGTGAGAAGACTGGGAATACATACGGGGTGACCAGCACAGGTAGAAATCTGGTGCTACTGCCCTACTGTATCACTCAAGGCTCTCAAAACAGGAATCTCAACCGACTTAGCATGGTTTTGCACTACGTCCCTCTGCAGATTGGCAGCCAGGAGTGAATTCTGGCAGTAATAATCCATCCCAAACAAGCTTCCATCCCCTCAGATGATAAACCCATTTGAAAGTGCAATTGAAACCGACTGATGTCAAACTTCAGGAGAGGTGGCCTAAGGCAGAGCGCTGGACGCAATTAATGACTGCTCCACACCACACGGCAGTCGGCTTTCGATATTTTTTTTCATTTAAAAAAAGAGTTCTGGGATGGGTTAAGCAAGTGACACTGCAGGGAGGAGAAGGAGCAAAGGCTATCTGCAGTAAAGGGTGGCTGTACTCCCTCCTCCTGCCCAGTCCTTCCATGCTGGAGAAGACAGGGACAGCCCTCATTTACCTCCTGTATTGTTTATTCCATTTATTCTTAAAATACCCATTCATTTTAAAAAATTGTTATGCATTTTGTCTAGAAAAATGCATTTCGTCTAGAAAGAAACGTAACTTGCCTCATTCTGAGGCATAACCAAAGTCTTGTCTCCAGAAGTTAGTAAAAGACTTTCCTTAGAAGGCAAATTTAGGCATAAATGTACAGTTTCCTTCTGCTCACCTCCACACTCAGAAGTAATAACTTGAAAGTAGGTAAAACGTGTCAAACCAAAGGTCCACACAGGTTGATATTCTCTAATTGTGAATATGGAGATAGGCTGCTCTGTAACCTCTTTTATTGTTGTTGTTTATTGTTCCCTGATACCAGTTGTTTCTTCACTTTTCTCTTTTTGCACTTTCCTGCCCCAGAAGACGTCATTCGGTTCCTGCCTGGCCATACAAGGAGGATCCAGCAGGGACTGGAAGGAAGAGCACAAGAACGGAGCAAAGAGAACCAGACTGCCCCAGAGGATGGAGTCTCAGCCTCGCCTCCCCCCTGTGTTTGCAGCAGCTGGGTTTACTCGCTCGCTCTCTCTCGAGCTGCAAAGCAGAGGGTTTGCTGCTGTGCATCAAGCCAAGTGTAAATACAGACTGCAAGCCACGACCTGAATCTATAATGGATGACTTCTGAAACTGTTCAGAGATACTTCATGAATATTTTAGTTAGAAATAGGTAATAACTCAGCCTCCGAATGCAATATACATAGAGTCGCCTGTTACACAGGCAGTGAACAGGTGTGGTATGGTAGGGTACATCAACATAACATTTGTCTCTGTTTTTCCAAAGAATGCCTAAACTTTCTTTGCAACTTTTGAATACATGGAAAAATAAAGTGTCTTTACTTTGGTAAAGCAGTTTTGACTCTGCTCCCTCTCATTTCAGTGGGGTTGGGTGATGTCTGGGACCTCTGAAAATCACATCTGGCATACGACATTTTTTTTCTCTGTGTCCATAAACAGAAAAGCTTTATCTTAATCTATATAAACTACACTTTCTCTTGGTTTTGTTTGGATTTCATAAAAACCAAGATTTGATTGATCAATATAAAGTAAAACCAGACAGGAGTTTGCAAACTAAGTACATTGTTTCTAAAACTTATAACAGATGCAACATTTACTTCCTATATAGTGTCACTGCTAGAGGTTTCTGCTACTCTTTCTACTTGGAGCTTAAAACCGAGAGAAGTTACTAAATACAACCTCTCAAACTAGGAATATAAGGAATAAGTCATGTCCCTAATACAGAAGAATCTCTAAAAAATTAACTCGGATGAATGTCTGACTTTTATACATTCTTTGTCTTCATGGAATTTTGGGCTGATCTCTTCTCTATGTTACCAATTTCTTACAGAAAATATTTTTATATGGCACTTTAGCCTTAGGAACAATCTTCCAGTCCATATACTCTACATGTATTTTCTGTTGGCTTTCATTTTTCTTGTCAAAATTTGCATGGTCTCCCTTACTCAGTTACACAAATGTGGATCTAGAGTAACTTCACTGAAGATAATGGGATGATCCCAGTTAGGATCTAGGTTATGGCAGTATGTCCCAGTCACTTGACCCAGAGCAGTCAGAAAAGATGGGTAAGACACAAATCTGACCTTTCTAATCGAAATCCTGCTCAGGGATTTCTGCTAAGAAGAATTCTCCCATTTCTCCTATTTGACCTTGCCATTAACTTCTCAAGTTGAAAAAGCCAAGAGAAAGAAGTGAGGTGGCGATTACAGGGATGGCTTTTGTCTACTCTAAAAATATCACAGCCAAACAATACTACTGGTCAAATGTCAGTTTTGTACATGTTAACAGAAGTAAATAGACAGGAAATCCCAACCGGAGGGAAGTCAGTTTAGTACCATGACAAGAACAGACAATGCAAAGATGAGGCATTTACTCATATAATTAAGTAAAAAAATCTGCATCTTAAAGTCCATATTCCAAGTGCTCAACTTGAACATTACCTCCACTTTTATATTCAGGAAAGCTGAAAGGCCACCAAAGATATAGGCAAGCAAATGCTCTAGCAGAGATCTCAGTATTACATAGACTCAAAGTAATACACAGCAAGTACACAGCTCAGCAAAAAAAATCAGGAAATGCCAATGCAATTCATACTCCTGTACATTAACACATAGCCTTTTAAAACACGATCTTACACTATTTTACTAAAGATCCCTCCCCCATCACTACTGGATACTATAGTCTTCTCACTAAACACCTATAGACTCCAGAGCCTAAATTACTTAGCATCATTGCAGAGCCTAAACTGAATACCAACACTCAAAATTTCCCTGTGGGCTCTCCGTGCATTACTATAGCATTGCTCTGCATCAGACTGGCAAGGTCTGATTTCTCAGATCAGGCAGCATTTTTACAGTATTTCATACATCCAGTGTACTAGCTCCAACCACAAACAAGATTACTCAGAATTACTGCAGATTTTTTACCCTAGGTGTCTTGGATTAGACACTCATTACGCACACTCCAGGTTTTCACCTTCAGAGGCGGAAGGTACACCGCGAAACCCTTGGATCTGTCTGTGAGAACATGGTGTGAGCGAGTATCCATGGGGATAATTGGCATCTACAGCTTTACACTGAGCTACTTTGAGCCAGGAGGGAAGCAGCCCTGGGAAAACCTTGTTTCCTGCAACGCTGTCAGTCTGCACAGATGTGCAAAAAGACATGAGTCCGCCAAGAGATGAGCTGTTAGTGTCCTTCACCAGGAATATGGGGAAGGTCCAAGCAGCCGTTTTGACCTCCAGTCTCTGTTTTGCTCCAGAGTACATGGAAGACCACGCAGCAACGGTAACCCTCAGCAAAAAGCATCACGTAGTTTTAAGCTCAAATGATACAAATTTGTCATCTGACTTCCAGGACACCAGACGCCTGCCTCCCTGATGGCATCTTTGAAAATCTTCCCAAAGCAATTTCTCAGCAGTCTGCAGTTACTCAGCGCCAGTGCCCCCCTTCACAATGTTAAGATGGTGAAGTGCATTATTTATGTATTCAAATGGCACATTCTTCTTCCAAAATAATCATTGTATAATTGGGATAATGCCCTTGACTGTCTGCTATGGCCTAAGTAACACTTGAGTAGTAAATAACTTTTGGCTTTCAGCCATTTGATCAATAGTCAAAGCTGACTGAAGACTTACCATCAAGGCATTCAAGAATAATTAAACTTTTCAAAGAAATGAAAAATTTCATGGTAATACTTGTCTTCCTTAAAACACAGTGCTTTTTTAGGTCAAAAGAATTTAAAACTGTCTTTTTTTTTCTTCTTTAACTTTCACAACAATGTACAATTGTACAATGTACAATTTTCAGTTGTGAAAATCCTTTCCACCTTTTCCCATCGTTAATCCCCTTTCATAAAAAGATGACTCTCAAACTGCGATAGGCAGTTATCACCTGCGTTTAGGCAATAACTCTAGTGTTCACGCTGCTGCAACCTTGGGAAGCTTTCAGAAGTTAAAAGGTCTCCAGATTCCAGAGAATATGCTTTATAACGTGGAAGAGAGGAAACTGAATCCATTTAGCTTCTAAAAGAGAGAGTTATAACTATGATAAACTTAATGGATGTGTCCATGGTGCCACTGTGGAAGTAACCATATCCTGGCACCCCTGCAGCTGTGTAGCCACAGTAACATGTCGCTTGGCATGTTAATTAACGCTGAGTTAATTAACTCAGAGTTTACACGGCTTTTAGAGCAAATTTTGCAGACAGTGCTGAGCCCTGGTTCTGTTAAGCTGAAAGGGCTGAGAACTATTTCTTCTTGTGAACTCTGAAGCCATTTGCTGTGCTTTTTTCCTCTTTACTTTCATGTCCACTTTGGAGAGATTCTCCTTTTTAGTAAGATATGAGAAGTGTCCTTCTGCACTGCACTAAAAAATAAAATTTCAAATCCAATCCTAAAAAAGGCCTTACAGGAGCACATCTAAGGGCAGGAATTGCACCACTGAACTATCATGTTTGTGAAAACAGATGAACAGTTAGACATCTGTAACATCCAGTACCAAAGACCCATGTGAGGGTGAAGAAAATGGCTCAGACGCACTACATATAGATATGCCTCTTTGGGATTACCAGCTCTGGCACCACTTGAATGTAGTAAATTACTGCCTCTCAATACAGAGTATGTTACTGCTTAATATTAAACTCCTACCTCTTGGTAAACCCCACACAGTTTCTCATTAGCAGAATTGTAAAGATCTTTTCCCTTAAATATCCTGCATTCGTATTGTCAGTGCTGAGCCTCCAAACAAAAGCAGATGCATCTCCTACAAAGTTTTCAATACCTCAAGGCATTTATAAAAGCTTCTGTTTTATTACTACGGAGCAGACCTTGGTTTGTATTTGTTGCCGTTTATCTGTGTGGGCAAGTGCTTTATTTCCCTGTTTGTAAAATGTGATTATAGCACTTCTTTACATCACAACTGTGTTACTTGGCTAGATGATTTCAACAGCGAGCAGCCTGCAACTCAACAACACTGTAGGAGAGTTCCCCTACATAAAACTGTGATTTAAGTATCGAAAGATTCAACAACCAAAAGAACCCCCAAAACATTGCTCCATACATGACACTGGTGGGGTAGACGCTTCCTTTCTCCCCTGTCTAACATCTGAAGATGTTAAATAATGAAAAAATAATGAAAACTGAGAAGGGAGCAACTAGCAACAGTGAAACAAAGAATTATACAACACAGTATCAAAATATGTGGATGATAGTAATTTCCTGAACTTAGAAACTCACACACAAAAAAGGAAATCCTTGTGATTTAAAGCCCAGTCAGAGACAAAGTAAGTGGAACAAGCAATTTGCTAAAGTAGTAGCAGACATCTGTCTGCGTTAGGAACCTGACTATAGTATTACATATCAAGTAACTGCTAATTTTCAGCTCAATTTTCAGATCAGATTAGGAAGTTAAATAAAAGAAACCACAGTAAATACAACAATCTGTATCAAAGTGGTTCTGTAGCTTTCTAATCTAGTAAGGAAGCAGAGGGAGGGAGAAAGACTATTAATCAATGAAGTGTTGCATTTTGCCTTACTGATCTGCAAAGAAAAAATCTACCTCAAATATCAAAAATAATTATTTGTTTATGTTGATAGTAATGATACTGAAAAATACCATTAATCTTCCTGGCTGATTAAAGTGGTATTTTAAAACACCATCATAAATGTTAATTACATGCAAATGACAACAGTACAGCTGTTATGGCAGGACTGGGAGCTCAGTGATTAGCACTGTTACTCCTGGTTCCCTCGACCTCACGTAGTAAGCCTGAAAACACACAGAAGTAAATAACGTAATGATTGATACACGCCGAATCCTTCTCGAGCTGGGTAAAGATGGTGAAACCAGCACACTTCCTTGCATTGCATGAGACTGAGAAAAGACAGGAGAAACTCAGCCCATCAAGCACAGGGCTGTGCTGCAAGACATCACAGGAAAAACGGAGAGCAGCTCATTTTCTTGCCTTGCCTTCACACAGGCAGTTTCTCTTATCCTCCAAGCTTCCCCCACAGCAATGTCATGAGCTCACCTACTCCCTAAATTTTCAGCTTACAACAAAATAAAGAAAAAACCTCCTATATCCCTGCTTTAAGAAAACATAATCAAATTCAATTAGTGTGTTTGCATCTTCTTGATTGTGCCATTAAGATGTCCCAACAGGAGGAACTGCAAAGTTTCAGCTACGCATAACCATGAGACTCCTTGAACACGAGAGATATTTGCCCTTTCCTTCCCTCCTGCAGGTAACTACAGAGTGATGGATAGCTCAAGAATGATGTAGCAGAACAAGAATTTGGCATTCAGAGGTTTCTGAAATGCATTTGTTTAGTATTTGCTTGCATGACGGGTGTTTCTTTTGGAGAAATTTTGTATTTGTTCTAGTTTCCAGAAGGCCAGAACACACCAAGGATAAGTCTCAAAATACTGCAGACCAATGCTAAATAGTTTTTTTCTGAAAAACTTAATCTAGTCATATCTTGCAGGCTCAGAAGGTGTTAGGCTTTTAAATTAATTTTTAGATTGCTACATAAATGTTTAGGTTCTTAAATGACTTACCATCCTTTCCCAACTGCTCTTCTAGTTTTGGGGTTTTTTTTTGGTTTTTTTTGCTTTCCCAACTGCTCTTCTAGTTTTAGGGGTTTTTTTTGTTTGTTTTTTTGTTTGTTTGTTTGTTTTGTTTTGTTGTTTTTTTTTTTTTAAATGAAGCCTTCCCTCTAGCTAATCTTCCCTTAGCTGCGACAGTTTGGGTCAGCTGCTTTTCCATAGTTAGCAGAGAGTTAAACAGCCAGTGTAGAGTACCAAGAGAGCGCAGGAAAGCCATGCACATGCTCACTGCAAAAGCATCATCTGACACCAGTGGAGAACCCCTGCCAAACTGAGCACTGTGCCAGGGTTAAGCGCACCTCCCGGATGCCTCCTGCCCATCTCAGATATGGCAGACAGCCCAAGTGCAGCACGTCACCAGCAAGCGGCGATGGAAACACACAGGAGCTGATGGAAGACACTGGAGACTTCTTCCATAGCGGGGCATGTCCTGACCTTGTATAAAAGAGCATAGCTGTGAACACCAGTGGCTCTGTGTGGTTTTACGTGGACTAGGATCTCACTCCCAGGAGCATCCATCAAACTATTTACATGGGATTATACCAGCTAAGACATAACCCCGGCTGCTCAGAGCTGGGCAGACTGAAGTCATTTGGAAAATCCAAGCTTTGTGACCAATACCTCCAGGGGCTGACACACAATGGAGTCACACACTCTCGCATGTCCCCTGAGCCATGGAGTCTATCCATGTCTGCTCTTCAGCCTCAGCAAATGTCATCCGAGTTATGCCCTCTAGGAATGAAAAGCTGAATACTACTTGCAAACACTATCTGCTGCCTCGAAAACCAAAGGACAGCCATCTGGCTCACTTCCCTGCCTCTGACTGCAGCCAAAATCAGATGCCTTGGGAGGAGGAGGTGGTCAGGGCAAGCAAATATGAATTCCCATCTCCCCAGCGCTCCCCCAGCCTCCACCAGCAGGACAGCTGGTTGAGGGCATGCATGCTGTCGGCTCCCACCACTCAGCTGGTTTATGTGACTGTGTGCAAGCCCTTGAATTAAAAACAGGAATTTATACCGTAATCATCCCATGGGCTACCTTACACATTAAAACTGGGACAACCAGAAGCAAACATCCTAGCATAGGTATGCAACAAGGAGAAGATGGCCAGACTCTGCAAGACACTGATCAGCTGGTCACAGCAGTGGGCTTGGGACCCTGAACAGATGAAAAGATGCCCTAGTTCACAGATAAACCTAACAAATTTTCAGGTGTTTCCTCAAATATTATTAGCTCTGCTCAGGTACGAGAACCTTTCCTGCTAAGAGATGCAGATAACTTGCACAGGCCTGGGGCTCAGTTGGCTACTGCATTGCGCTGCCACGGCTCTGCAGACTGAACTCGCTCAAGAACTACTTCCAATATTCTCCTGCCTTGGGACTTGACAGGCCCAAACTTCAAGAGCCTCATCTCTTACATGATGCCAGGACAAAGTATGCCACTCACCGCTTTCCTAAAAAAAAAACCCCAAACATCTCAGCTTCATTGTTTTTTGTGGATCAGCTCTGTCTGCTGTAGACAGTGACCATAAATTATCTAAGTGCTCTGGGGGACAAATAACTGACAACCTTTGTTCCATTCTCTGTGCCTTTCTCGCATCTGTTTTCCAAGGAAAGACAGACACATGGCCTTCTGTGACTGAGATTTGCTCTAAGCTACACCAACGTACAGTCTAGGTGCCAGCTTCAATCATGTTTCCAGGCAGTTGGACTTCTTAAGCCCACTACACTGCTGCTGTCGAGAAATCTGAACACTTCTGAAGATAGCTGTGAAATTCCAACTGATTTACACAGATCCAGGATATCACCTTGCTCTTCTTCATGAGTACAGATAAACAGGACTTACTATAGCAACTACAGTAAATATCTAGTTAGTAAATGGGCATTTGCATTGTTTGCAGCAGAATTTGGATGAAGCCTCTGATTTGTCTCCGAGAGGTCAAAGTTGGGACACTGGATGCAGCCCCACATGGTGAAAAAGCAATTTAAGAAAGAGGTACGCACAAAGCAAACGCATGGAATCAGACTGCTTACCATTTCCAAGGTCTTGTGGTATTCCACCGACACAAAGTCTGTTGTTTACTCTTTGCCTGTTACTACGCATAAGACTCAAGTATATACTAGAACAACTTATTGCTAATAATGAGAAGCCAAACAGGAAATCAATAGACTCATTTATGTGAAAAAATATGCTTATTCCCTGCTCTGATGAACAGCCAGGCAGGCACAGCTGAAGGATCTCCATGTCAAATGAGTACCTGAGGCACTGAAAAATAAGTTTCAGTAAATTACAGCAGGTTCACCTAAAAGAATGCTATATGTAGTTTAATTTTTTATTCCCAACTGTCATGAATGAAGTTTATACACAATGAAATCACCAGATGAAACTACAACATGTATGTGACTTAAGCTTATTAACTTGCGTTTCTATCAGTTTTCCCAATTTAGATAAACAGTTAATCACTGTACAGTTCCCCCTTATTTGAAATAAAAGAGCTCAGTTTCTAGCAATTTTTATTTATTTCTCATGTTTGCCTTCTTAAAAAGAGCTTAAATGCTCTTAACCTTACCGTAGTGACATCATGGCAAATATCTATCAGGCAAATCACTTCTCCTCAGCACTGCCCAGCCCACAAGATTAATAAAGGCAGACCACACGGAAGTCCTCCACTCATTTCATGGCACTCTAAAAAACCTCCTACCACAAGGCACCCTCCAATTACTTCCTTCCCCCGTTACTACTTCTTCCTTTCTGAGCATCATCATCTCAGCTCACACACATGTTTTTTCCTACGACTTTAAAGATATACGGGAGGGTCATTCTCCCCATTTTGTAGGTGGGGACGCTGCAGTGGGATGTGGTACTCAATGTGAAGATGAAGAAAGCTGCAGGCAGCTGTAGACCTCTTCCAGAGTATAGGAGGAAGAGGATGACAAACATTAAGGTACAACAGAAAATTAGGAAAAAAACCCCACCCCAATATCTAAATTTGGTTTGGGCATTTGAGGAAACTAATGCTTTGGGTACTTTCAAGGCACAAAAAGCATACATTGTATACTCTCTATTAATAGCTTTTCTAACTTCACTGCATGTTATTCACGTTTCTCCTGTGTTTTTCTCCACTAGATGGTAACCACAGAAACCAGAAATCAAACAAAAGATGAGCTCTCAGCAACAGAAGCATGGTGATATGGCGCAGAATGATACTCTGTGCATTTGTTATCTGAGACTGCCAGAAGGACAGAGGGAAACGGAGAGAGAAAACCAGGGTTCCTTTACGATGTGTATTAACTCTCAGGACGTCAAAGCACAAAACCAGAAATACAGTGTCCACCGCAAACTTCTGAAGGGAGAAAAGAATTACCCAATAAAATAGCTTCAGAAGATGAGGCTGCGTTTTTTCTCCTAAATACAGCTCCGTGATTTAGTCTCTCTTAAATGCTGAATATAAGCTGTCAGCAAAGAGATGGCTCCAGAGAATACTTGGCTCTCCATGGTCAGTGGTCTGTAAGGAGCAGGCACAGGTCAGCATTCACTACGTGTGGCAGAGGGTCTAGCACAGGCCCTCAAACAAGAGTGAGATTCATCCCCTTGTTACACAAAGCAAACCAGCCCTCCTGGTCCCACGGACAGCTGGAATATAAGGAAGAGACGTATATTTAGCCTATTCTTGAATAAGCCTCCACTTGCACAAACACAAACTTTTACATCCACTCATAGGCAGAACCTTTAATTTTAGAGGTAAAACCAGCCAGATACTAACTACTTTCTAGAGACAAGAAATGCAACTAGTATTAGGACTGCACATTAACCTCTTGTTTAGGTAAATGTTGAAACTTTCGTATTTTTCTAACTTGGAATAGGACAATCACCAACAAGAGCTGCATGTGAACGGACTCAGAAAGAATGTTTGTTAACCAGAGTTACTTTACACACATTCTAGCAGATAGATTTACTTATCTTCTATAGCAGTCAGTTTTAAATAGACAGATAATACAGGCAAGCACTTCCACCTTGTGATTTCATAGCTCTGCTGCAAAATGGTCTTGAGCTCCCTCTTATCCAGTGAGGGCTGAATTCCTCTTTATGTGTGTCAGGGGAAGCGATTCCTGTTCACGCTTGTTTGAAGTAAAAACCTGAACCTTTAAAGTATAGACTACCATAAAAAGCCAGCCTTTGTCAAGAGCCACCATACAATTTTTACATTTATAGTAGGGTGGTGGCGTTTTGGTTTTTTTTCAATATAGGTAAATTTTCAGCATGCTAAAGTCTCCACTTAACTAAACTCCATCCTTTTTCAATTTTCCTAATTTTGCATCTCAGTCCTCTCCCCGCAGCACTCAACCTGATTTTAGGGATGAGCTCACCCGACTTCTAGATCCATTCTCTTGAGACACAGTAATCGCCAGCCCTGAGGAGTCAAGAGGGCAACTCCTCACAGTAGCCATAAGAATGATTGACTTAAAAAATTGTATAACAAACTGCTCTAGAAATAACAATTACATTTTCCCCAGAGCCATAAGGCTTGGGAACTTGAAGTTTCTTCTGTCCTGTTTAAATAAAAAATGAGTCTCTGTCACAGGTTTCTAAGAGACAGTGCTCTGACAGATATACTAAAGATTGCTGGTGAAGTCATTTGGGTTGGCAACGCAGCTTGTTGCTTCTTGTTTTCTTTC
>NW_009647690.1:563743-571298 GCF_000708025.1 Charadrius vociferus
CCTATTTCATACCCAGCCAAGATGCCCAATGTATAAAAGAGTCAAGTTCATTTTCTGAAGCACATAGCATTGGCAGAACTTCAACCAGAAGTGGTTTAGACAGACGTGGTATGTTTTTGAAAAATCCCATTTTTCTGATGCAAGATGAAGTTTCACATTAATGAGTAAGTCCTACATCTGGAAGAGAGATAGCAGCAGTAATAACTGTATCATGGCTCTTACCCCTCGTCGGCTTTGTAATAGTAGTAGTATTTATCTTTTCAGTAAATTCAAAGAGTAATTTTTGTTTGTGCAACACGTCAGGAATTTCAAATGACAACTAGGTAAAGATAAGTGCTCTTGTCCCTTCAGTCGATTTAATATTGCTACGTGCCTCTTCACACCACACTCACCAAGGGCCACATTGGCCCTTCCAGCACAGGGCACATGCTGCTACGTGGGTAGACACCACAGCCCACGAAAAATGCCACCAACACATCAGGGCTGAATAGCCTTTTAAATCAGACGGCAACGAACAGATCCTGTGTTTTGTCATTTAGGGTTTACATCAGCTTTTCCTACCCACAGAAAACTGCATCTGAAACGTGTGTGGGATGAGTTCCCTTGGAAAACAACGCACAAAGTTTTGCGAAGGCCCCTCGGAAAACAAGTGGACCGTGCAGAGGCACAAGTTGTGGTACTTTTAATGGTCAGAATCTTTTAAATAGACAGGTTTTACTGGAAAATGTTGATTTTTTTTTTTTTTTTTAACAAAATTAATCACAGAGGAAGTTAGTTTTGAGGAAATTCTCATTTGAGCTTTAAGCTATGGAGCTGTAGAAACAGTTTCTCTTCGTATTTCTGATAAACTGCTTCCCTTCTGCTTTGATATCGCTTTTTGTTTAAAAGGAAAGTGTTAAAAATGACAGAGCAGAATTAAAGCAAAATGTTTCAAACCTAGTCAGATTGTTTTTTAATTTTCATTTTATGATAATGTTCAGCACTGACTTTTCACTTCAATTAAAAACATCATAAAACAAGAAAAATGTTTCTGCCTACTCTATTAAAAATGTGCAAAAGTACTTTGTTGAATACAAATCTAAGAATATGTGGTCTCTAAAGAAACAGGTATCTGTCTTCTGATTTGTGTATTAAAAAAAGGTGATGAAAGCATTTAATGAAAAACATCCATTTGAAATGGAAAAGAAAGGACTTATTTGAAAGACTGTCTAAAAACCCCAGATATCTGCTACGAAGTGACAGTTTTGAAACCAAGTATTATGTTAGCTAGGAATAATTCCCACTTTTCAAAAAGCTGGTTTGATAAAGATTAGCTCAGCTACATCCAACAGAGATGGTGTGCCGCAGGCAGCTGCTCCAATAAGTCTGCGAGTGATTTATTACCTTTCAGTGATGCTCAGAGAAAGACGATTTGCAAGTGTAACACAGACTTTTTCCACTACTCCGGATGCAAAGGCTACTTAAGTTTCTCTCATCTGCCTTCCCCAGCTCAGGATGGGATAAGGAGTCATCGCCTCCCTCGCACAAGCACTTTCTGTATACAGCAGCTGAGTACAGAGAAATTCCCCCTCTGCAAAGGGAGGCCCAGGCTCGGGACTTGGATTTATTCCGATGTTACTTGTTACAAGATTTGTCTAAGACGCCCTTTGGCTCCTGACACCAGCCTGTCTGACTGCCTGAGGGCCACAAGTCGTGAATTAACACTGCACACAGAGCAGAACAGGAGCACTCGGTAGTTGTGCGCTTTATTCAGTGACTCTAATGCAACTCAAGCCTTGCTACTGCCCAGCAAGAAACAAAGCTAAAAAACCCCCAAGTAAAATATAAGCAAAATTAAAAGCAGAAATAAATTAAAACAAAGTAAAACTGTTTACAACTGAAATAACCCGACTCTGGTTAACTCCCCTCTGCAGCATCGCACCACTGTAGACCTGAGGACACTCAGGTGTCAGTGTACCCACGCAGGCTGTGACTCGACTACCCATATATTGCACGGGCGTGCAAAACTAACCTCACCGCAACACGAGCATCCCTTCCAGCCTCAAAATGCTGGTGTCTGCTGAAGACCCGTGTCAGCTATAAGGGCTGTAGTATGGCTCAGAGCACAGAAAGTTTTCAGCCAGTACTGACATTCTTTGCAGACAACTGACTCTCTTGGTGGCTAATGACAGATTCGTCTCATGCTTCACCCAGCAGGAACGTACTGTTGGGGTACGAGGGTGAGGTATAACACTTCCCGATTTTTGTGGCTGCTTTAATGTTGTCCTTACTTATGTTCTTGAATTTTTCATGAAAAACCTAGGCATGTTTCATATTAGGCAGAGTCCACTGTTCAGAGTGTCTCCGTCCAGCTCTGCCAGGATACTCAGGGCACCCCTCTGGGAACCTGGTCAGACATACCCTTGATGATTAAGGAACACAGAGACCTTGTCACAACCAGCAGCACACCCTGAATCCCACTGATTGTCAGCGTGTTCTGGGGCTTTTCAATGGCTTTGGTTTTTTTTCCGTTTGTTTGTTTTTTAATCAGTGGAATTAAGTGCCTGAGGAACTTACACCCTTTGGAAAAAAACCCAAATAAATATGAAGGATTTACAGTAGAGCCTTACACAGATGCCCAGGCATTGGCAAAAGCATTTCACAGATGACTGAAAATTAAGCCAAGCAATTCCAAAGGACTGTCTTGTAGTCCCTGTTGTATTAACGCCCTTGGGGATGGACAGATAAGTTCCTACTTTTTGTTTCCAAGCCTGCCTGTGAGCATGCACCCATGTTAGCAGAAAGGGTATGTACATTCCAAGGAGGGCAGAGAGATGTGCGTTTGCTCTGTCCACACTTCTAAAACAGGTAGGCAGGAGCAGCCCTGGCTGGCCAGCCCTGTGACTGCAGTATCGCTGTGCTGCTGGGAGGCAAAACACATTTGCCTCGGCACAGTGCCACACCAACCCAATTATTTAGCTTCTGGACTGAACTGGTTCATATTGATGCAAGATCAGAGCCTGGACTGAGCAGATGTTTGGCTGTCCACATGTTCCTGCTGAGGCACAGCCTGCTCATTACCTGCTCCATGCCGGGAATGATCAGGAAGGAACAACTGCTTAGTGCAATGGATATATTACTTTAGCAATTTTTTTTTTATTTTTTTTTTTTTGCTAGCATTCAGCCCTTAAAACACTGTCTAAATCCACATCAGCACAAACCAGGGCGGAGCAGCAGAGAAAGAAGTATTCCTGCACTATATGGCTTTGATGTAGCTCCAGGAATTCGGAGTCTCCATCTGCAACTTGTGGGAAGTGTGAGGAGCTATGGGGCTAGCAGTAGTCCTTAAGAAATGCTAACTGTAGGGTTGCATCAGAAAACTCCCCTCCTTCTGCAGAGCTTTGTCACCTGACTCCAGTCCCCCAATCACCATGGGATGGAGAACCCCCAAACCCTACCCCGAGGGTGACATGGCACCAGAGTTAGGAATTTTGGCACAGCCCTGGCACTTTCCATTCTGGCAAAGGGCTTTCAGTTCTGCTGATGGAAAAAGAGATATTTCACCTAGGCAGAAGCTGAAGTTTAAAAGGTATTATAGAAGCCAGCAGTCACAAGCGCAAGACATTTTCTGACCTTTCCACTCCCAAGTACCCCTTTATTATATTGTCACGCAGTCTGTTCTGTCTGACTAATATCATGGTGCTCCTGCCTTGCGCAACATTAGGGCCTGCTCCATCCACACAGAGTCTAATGCATAATCAGAGAATTAAAGGATGTAAGTGGCTTCTTTAGAGTCCATTTACCATTCAATGTTTGTACTAAGAGTTGTGAACTGTTCATTGATGGAAACCGAGAGTACCATCTCCCCTGTGCTACCATTATAAAGAAGTACTCAACACACCGATACTAACAGATAAATATGTCCCTTTAAAACAATTTTAGAAATCAAGGTCAGCATGCACTGAGCAGAGGATGCTATATTTATTCAGTAGATAAATACTTATGTTATTCTTTTCCTGATCCTCTGCAACTAGATATATCAAGCAGGGCTGGTGTGTCTTCTGCTGGGGTGGGTAAGTGAAAAATATCAACTCTAAACGCTCCCAATATCTTGGACGGTACCATAAAGGAAAACCATGAAAGGACTTCACACATTTAGTAAGTAAATACACTAAGTCAGGAAAATATTTTTAAAATGAAAAGATTTTTAAATGTATTTAAAAAAAATTAGTTTGTGATTTTCTAAAAGGGGATGAAATACAGAATCACAGAATGGTAGGGGTTGGAATGGACCTGCGGAGATCATCTACTCCAACCCCCTATATACAAGACCACAGAATGCACTATGTTATTTCCACACTGCCAAATGAACTGGTCCCCCCAGCAACACGCAAGGCTTTTTGTTGCCTGAGAGGATCAGTGGAAAGGAGTACAGCAACAACATTTCTTTAGTGAAGAGAGACTGAGGACGGTATGCAGGAGACTGGGATGGATGGCCCTTATTTTAAGAGTTCTGTGCCAACATGCCCTCAGGCCTATCAGATTTGCCAGACTGGACCAAAGTTGAACTGGACCCGACCAACACTTGCCAGCCCTGCCAGATATCTTTCACAGAAATACAGAGATGTTCAGCAGTCTCTGATGTTAAACCAAAGCAGTTTCGTTTGTTCTAGGCCACCTTGTTTGTTACAGGCCATCTTAACTGGGTTACCAGAAGGAGGATTGCAGAGTCCAGGGATACCACCCTGAGGAACCGAGGAAGGCAGTAGAAAGCCCTTAAGCCTATTCAGGTTAAGTCGCCATCAACATTCATTATCAATACTATAACTTCATTAGATATTATTTTCCTATGTTATGAGGAAGGCAGTAGAAAGCTCTTAGGCCTATTCAGGCTAAGTCGCTGTCAACATTCATTATCAATACATTAGATATTATTCATTCATTAGATATTAGATATTCTTCATTAGATATTATTTTCCTATGTTATGGTTAATCATAGTATTGTATTTGTATTATTATTACAATTAATCTTTCTTTGTTACCCAGCATAAGAAATTCCAGCCAACCATACACTCCAGCCTCAAAAAAAATCACCTCTATCCCCCTCTCTTTTTAGTCATGGTGATCTGGGTCCTAGATACAAACATTTCTACACTGTAATCCCCGTTGATCAAGTCTTATAAGATCTAACGTTTCCTCCTTTGTACAATTGTAACACAACAGGGTTGACAGAGAAGGACGGAAGGAAGCAAACGCCGGGGCAGGTGCCCAGCCAGCCAGCTTCCCCTCTACCCAGGCCTTTTCGACTGCTTTAACGCCCACCGCATTCAGGCAGAAAACCCTCTCGCTCCAGTCTAACACAACTGCAAGCACAAAAACCTGTGGCAAGGTTGGGTAAGACTAGTAAAGCTCATTATTTTGTGTTAATGCACAGTACAACTGAACACATTTTCTTGCGTAAAGGAGAAAATGTCAAGCTCCTGAATTGGCACAGAAAAGTGGGTGAAAGTTTCTGATTTACTAGAAAGCAAAGTTAAGGAAGGTACACGTTGCCAGAAAACTGTAGTTATTGATTTTGCCTCCAGCCTCAGTGACAGTAGTTAAAAGCTTTCCTGGTCTGCTGGAAAAGAGGTTGTAATTTAAAAAAAAAACATTCTAATGTTCAGGCTTAAAGCAGCACTGTGTGCTACAGCCAAATGGCAGAAGAGCCTTTGGGTATTAAACAGACCAAGAGGTTTTAAAGGCCTTTTTGACAGCCTGCATGTCACACTTTCTGCCTTCTGTATTTGAGGGGCACCTAGGAGTAGATTGAAGATGAAAATACTTTAGTTTTAAAATAACCTATTTCAGCCTTTATAGTTCCCTAGGAGAAGCATCATCCTCTTTAGAAATGAGAGAGATAAATACCATACACTTATTTCTGGGGGAAAAAAATTACTTAGTCCGTGGTGAACACTAAATACAGCATTTAAGCCTCCAGCAGGCCCACTTCATACATACCTTACTGTCAGTTTGCAACCACTTAAAGCTACACAGAGAAGAGCTGAGAACATTTGCCGGGCAGGTATCTTGACATTTGCTGCTCAACTGCTCGGCAGCAGAAAGACAGCAGCTGAGAATGGACCTTTCCACAAAGCAAGCCATGGGATGACATGAAGTTTTGGCTAAAACGTCCAGCCTAGGACAGCCTGCTTAGGGTTGGGCGTCTAATCGACAGATGTATAAGGCTAGGGGAAACCACGTTCACCCACGGTACGCATGTGAGAAAAGGAGAGCGGGCCAGGCTCACCAGCAGCACCCAAAGGACTGGCAGGATGGGTGTCCTGCTGGCAGGGCCTCCAGGACGTAGCTCGGACATGAGCAGGACACCTGAAGGAACCTCACATAGGATGCAGGGGGGCACTCAGCATGCATCGGTCCTAGCAAGCCAATGTTTGGGGGAAAACAATCAGAACGAAGTTAACTCAGTCTTTCTGGCTACATCATAAAACCCTTCCCAGAAGTACTAAAGCTTTAATTGAATTGCTGTTTTCAGTCATTCGATTTTAAAGACCAACCTATTTTCTGGCAATATTGTTTTTTTAACAACCCTAGTATATCAGAGCAGCGTACTTCATGTAATTAAACCGATCTCGCAGCAATTTCCAGACTGGCTGCACAGTACAGCAGTCCCCGGGCAGTCCACAACTTACTCAATATCCGCTTTTCAGTTAGACTGCACTTGGTGATGGTGGGAGGAACACTGACTCGTAGAAGAGAGAGAAAAAGGTGAAATGCACCTTTTCCTGACTGCCTGGCCCCTCTCCCTTCCAGGCTATGCAGCTTCGGGTCCAAAGGCCACATGGCATCTCTCATTTCCTCATTTGAGATGTGTGAGCATAGTTTACTAAAAACCAGGCACAAATGGCAGTTGCACACAAGCGAGGCAGCCCAGTGCTGCAGTGACTCTTGCACAGCACAGAATAAATCAAAACAACTGCCTTGAAAATAACTGGAAGTATATCTGCATACACACTAACAAGGGATCTGGTCCCTCTGACTTAAACAGGTTTCAGCTTATTTCCCCTACTTCTCAAATTCAGAGAGAGACACCATTTAAATCAAATACTACACTTCAAATCATGTCCCTTCTTGAAACTAAAGAAAACAAATCCCTAGCTGTTATTTACTTCCCAATTCCTTTGCAGATACTGCAGTCTTCATTATTCAAGCACAATCACAAGAGGAAAAACAAATGTTCTTCATGTAATTATATTTCAAATGTTACTTTCAGTTCATTAAACCTCTTGTATCTTCCTCCCACTCTTCACGCACCCTCTTATTTTGTTGCTCTTCCATGGCTGCTGCCTATGTGGCGAGGCTTTCCAGCTAGGGAGCCGCTAATGCTGCAAATACCATTATACTGCTATTACTCTAATACCCACTAAGGTGCCCAAGTAGCTGAAGTTTTTTTTTTTTCCAAACTATAATCTCTTGAATTTATTGACCATGAACTTGAAATGACATTTGCTATTGTGTTGCTTGCTCATTTCTCCCAAGAAAGGCCATCACAATCTTTTTTAAACTTTTTTCCCTA
>NW_009647690.1:571327-591568 GCF_000708025.1 Charadrius vociferus
CTCTTCTACTATTCCACCGCTCCTTTTTTTTCTTCCCTTAGTCATTCATTAGTACACTTAACATCAAGATGATTACATGAAGGGAAGGTCAGATCAGTGATATCAGTCGCTGGCCTATCACAAGGTCCTACCAAAAGTCACCACAAGTCACCTCTAGTCTTCCATAAAATGAGGAAACCGTGTTCTATCCTTCAATCCCAGAGGTATTCTGAGACTCCCTCACCACAAGGCACTGAACCAGTGCCCTAAAATACGTTTCAGTTCTAGATCATGATTTTTTTTTTTTTTTTTACAACTTCTCAGAAGAAAACTCCCAAACCTGACCATGGATAGAAGTCAGGATCATCACGGTTAGGATTATCAGGACCAAAACACGTATATTTCTGTTTTTTTCCCAGACAGTATTTATGTTCTCGTCCTGAGGTTTCGTAGGTATCCAACACGGTACCGAGAGAAGACAACACAGCATTCATCACAAGCACAGTGTGACTAGGGCAGCCTCCCAGAACTGAGACACATTTGGTTCATGCAGAGATTTGTAAAAGGAAATTGTTCTAACAGTATTGTGGATATATAAACAAACAGAATAAAGAATGGGAATAAAGGTGACTAAAGATTTTAAGGTGCTGATACTGCAACACTAAACTGGCTTGTAAAACAAGGTGATTTCAAAGCACCTGAAGCCGGAGTAACATATCAAATTAGATGTCGGTTTGAAGACGATTAGAAAAGTATTCATGCAGGAGCAAATCTCCTGCCTGCTTTAGTGCACTATGGATTCTGGGGGAATTGCACTGGCTTCACTCTGAAAATCTAGTTGTCAATTTGTTTAAGTAAACATGCATTCAGTACAAACAATAATGTTTTCTTCCCAAAGTGGCTAAGCATGATCACAAAGTAGATTAATTACGGAGTCAGCCGTTTTCCCTGATTGTTGATAAAACTCCGAAGTTGAGAGGACAGTCAGCAGTTAAAGCACTGCCGCATGTTTGCGTGTGTGAAATCAAGGAGAATAGAAATGATGTCTCTGAAATCAGGAGGATTGTTTTGATTTTTGTTGAAGAATGATGATGCTGAGAAGGATTTGCATAGCTCCCCAGGAGCAGCTCTGATGTGCTGGATTTCTGTCTGGAGTCAGCTCAGTACATCCAACTGAGAGAATGTCACTGATTTCCTTTCTTCAAAATAAAGGATTGACAAGCGTGAAAGAAGTAAGCTGAAATACCCTCTGAAAGATGACAAAAAGCAAGGCAAAGTCTATACAAATCATTGTTCTGTACTTTTTTTTTAAACTGCGTATACTCATAAAACATTGTGGTCAGCTGTTGTTCTTACACATAAAGTGGTTATCGCTGCTATGATCAAAATGATAATGAGTTCCCTGACGTCAACACAAAGTTCAAAACACTGTCTTCTAAAGCATACAAAAGAAAGAATTGAATAAATATACCTCTATTGCTTTAAAAATGACAATTTATATGAACGGATGAAAATATATTTGTAAACTGGTCTATATTTTATCCACGCAAAATGCTGGATCAGTTTTGAAAATGCAGAATTTCAGAGACTAATTCATAGGAAATATTAACAGAGGTATTTTGATGAGACTATCAGAAGTGAAAGTATGTTTAATATCAGCATGAAAAAGCGTTCAGAAAATAAATAGGTTAACCAACTGGAAAAGTGAAGAGCAGTTACTGCCTGAACTGGGTAGCCTGGTATTACTTCACTATCTGTATCTGCTACACCGAATGCTGAATGTTTATTTCATTAAGTTAAAGACAAAAAGATTAAATCAACTCCTTTACAAGTACCTTGGTCAAACGCGCCTTACTCTGCCAGAGCAGGTACATGGGAAAATCACAAAACCAACATTGATGGGGTTTTGGTTTCTGGGGTTCTTTTTGTCCAGGGAAGTGATCTGTGGTTAACATTGCACATTCTTTTCCAATTAAATTTATCACAGTATACATGAAAAAAGCTTTGTAATTTTTGAGTGTAGGAGCCTACACTTAATCTAGCAGTAGGCAAGGTGCCACAGCGCAAAGTAGGAAAATGATAACTGGGCAACAGCATCAACCAGGAAAATAAGAAAATAGCTATGCTACTTGCAAGTGATATTACAGCTATTTTCACTGAAAAGAAAGGCTGATTCTAACCACGTACAGAAGCGCTTTCTACAGACACTGAAAGGTGCAGCTAACTAACAATAGCCATTCGATACCAACATTTCTTTACCTTGTTTTTATCCAGCTTTTAACCCTCAGTCTGCTTGTGGGAGTGACACCTTTTATCCAAACAGAAATAAGCTTCAGCAGGTTTCGTGCTCATCCTATATTTTGCAAGCCAGTCTGAAGGATTCTTTCGTCTTAACCTCATTAAATCCTTCAACTTTGTTGTAACTGCTCTCACTCTCAATAGCATGCCAAGAGCCAAACACTGGTTCTAACCACAATGGAGCACGAGATTGGGAAAAAATTCTATGACACACAAGACCACCTGAAGCCATTCGAGCAGCAATTTATAACAGCATTGCAAATCCCTTCCTATCTTCTCCTCTACAAGAAAAGGAATATTCGGTTATGAACACAGACTCTGGATGCCTAGAGAGGCAACAGACAGAACACGATTGCCCCAAGGAGCTTCCAAAATTTGATCCCAGCATTTTCCAGCCCTATCTGCTAGAAAATTAATCTCCCCCGAGAACTGCAGAGGCCCAGTGAACGACAGAGTATTCCAGGATCTGGGCTCCTACAGTGGAGGCTGTGAGAATTCATTCTAGGATGTAAAAAAAAAAAAAAAAACCAAACAAAAAAACACCACACCAAAACCACAAACAAAAGACCACCCCTTCTTAATGACCAGACAAATTTTAAGAGAACAAGATTATCATGAATTTACAGTGACTTAATTCCCACTAAAATCACAACAAAATTGATTCTCCTTTACACTCAAGTCTTTTTATGGTAATCCATTAAAATGAGGTAGTAATGTTTAAAGGCCCTTTATATTGCTACAGTAGCATAGAGCGCCTAGGGCATGAGAATCAGTTGTCATATGCACACAGGCAAATAAGAGCAAAAACCCCTCAAGTGCCTACATCTATTTTTATCACCCATGTATACAAAGAGATCCCAGCTGCAGGGCTGAATAAAAATAAAACTGTGGTCAACCTATAGCTGTCTATGCTGCTTGGGTTTTGTGATCAGGAATGCAGCTGATGTGCCTGAATATTTACAAACTGTAGTACAATCCCGATCTGTGCGTGAGAATTGACAGCAGATTGGAGAAAACCTGAGTTTTGCAAAGCTGTTAAAACAGGCAGGTGTTCAGCAACGAAAAATGCAATATTTATAGACTTACAGGTCACGGGCCTATCTTTAGAAAGTGCTACGGCACTACAAGCTGTGCTTTTTGAGAACTAAATGTCATAATTGAAGTAGGGTTTCTATAGAATCTCTTTGTAAGAGAATAAAAAAAAAATAATTACATTCACCTAAGGAATTAGTAAAAATCATTTGTCTTCTCACTTGAGTAAAGGATGACATGGAATGGTTCCCTCCCAAGCTGTAGCCAGCTTTCAGAATTTTCCCCACATCCGGTGAGCATTTGAGTAAGGCCATACTCCTGAAGAGAGCAAGCACTACTGTCAACACTTGGCAAGAGACTGCTGGTAGGTTCAGAGAGAAACATCTAATGGCCACATCTTATCCCCAAGGGAAACCGCTGGGGCAGATAACCCAGCCATTAACCCACCACTGAGCCTGCAGGGACCAGAGCAGCTCCTCTGGCAGAAAGAGTAACTATGAAATACCGCGTATTTTATAACTGAGTTTACTCCCAAGCGATGCAAGCAGAGCAGCGCAGGCAATTAGAATGGAAAGCACTTCAAACCAGTGACACCTTCTGTCTCACACTAATTCATGCCAGTTCAGCTCTGCTGCTTTGCAGTACAAAACTTAACTAATACGCCTCAAGTCCTTCTCTGTTATTAAATGTTCCATCCTATCCACTGCTATAAAGTCACTTGGTCAGCTTTATCTGCACAGTCCCTCATCTGTCTCAGTACTACCCAACTCATTAAAAGACCAAATACTTTTCTAATTTTCTCTATCTTTCATTTCTCTGGTGTCTGTTCTGTAATTTTATTTTTTTTTTATCCTTTTCTCTTACAGAAGTCAGAACTATGCCCTCCTTTGATTTATCTTGTGGGTGGTCGGTTTTTTGTTTTGTTTGGGTTGTGGTTAGGGCTTTGGGCTTTTTTGTTGTTGTTTTGTTTGTTTGTTTTTTAAACAGGAATGTGTAAGAGTAAAAAGGAACATAACCCGTTTCTATGAAACCATACATTCTAACTAGAGTAATGAAAGGAAAGCCATTGCAAATAAGCAATTTGGTGATTTCTTATTAAAGTCACAGGACGTTTCTTACTGTAGCGTGATACTGCCCGCCAGGAAACCCCACAGAGAACTAATAGATTCAGTGTCATTACAGAGCTGTCATCCATGTGTCCCAATATTGACTCTAGCTGTTGCTGAGGGTGACTAGAACAGGGGGAGGAGGGAAGCTTTATCCCCTGGGAAGCAAGTGGAAAAGCACTGGCAGTCTGTATTTTGACTGTCTTTTGTGTAATAATTATTTTTTTTCTTTGTTACTCCCTTTTAAAGTAAAGCCACAGGTCTTTTGTTCAACAACTCTGATTTGTCTTACAGGGACATGTAAAAGCTTCATCTGAGGCCAGGGTTCCCCCTCTGGTATGCCATCAAAAGCAAGGGCAATGAAGATTTCTTTATACTGGAGATGTCAATGCAGTGTTGAGGTATGAGAGCTGGAGCAGATGTCAGAAATAAAAGCGAGATGATCAGCTTATTTTTCCCCGAGGTCATACATGAATCCAGGAACTAAGATGACAGAATGCTCTGCCATGCAGTGCAGTACCTTTCAGCTGCAGTTGAAGTACGTGCTCCAGGAGTGAGGGTGTCTCACAGGTTTGAAGGTCATATTCATCAGTGCACTCCCTCGCCCCCCTCAGAAAATGCTGTGTTTGGCTGGGTTACAAGATGTATTAGAAATAGAGATGCTAATCCTAAACTTGGATAGTTTTGTTACCACACTCTGGCACAGTTCTTACATTGAGATGTAGCAAAGTCGGCCTCCAGGTTCTCCATTTTCTGTTTGCAAAACGAGGAGCTAAGCTGCAGGGACATGAATTAAGGGCCACAAATGTACATCTTCAGTGAGCAGGGTGCTATGGTTCAATCTGACAAAAGCAAACATGCAATCTGAAAAAAAAAACCCAAAAACCTTCCTACATCACACAAGCACCACTATTTTTGTGGAATGTCTGACACAAAGACGACACAGGCATGTACTAGGTTCAACATTTGTGCTCTACAGTGTGAATTTGCTTGCTTTCCTTTTATCCTATTCAAGTATTTCAGAAATTATGTCATGGCAGAATTGCTGGATGGAGTGAAGTGGCAGCTAGAAAGGCCTGAATAAGTGACGGGCCTGCGTAAGATATAATGGGATTTCATGTTAAGTATAAGAATCATAGGATAATTTAGGTTGGAAGGGACATCGGGCCAATCTCCTATTCAAAGCACGCTGCTTTTAACCTAATTTCCAAGGATTATCCTAGATACATTGTTGAACAGCCACAGGAAGGCCAAAGAAGCCATTCTGTCCTTTTTCCTCACCTCACAGAAACACTTAAAATGCATGAACATCCATAACCAGGCACTTTGACACAATCCATGTGCTACTGCTGTTACTAGAAACACTTAGAGAAGGAATGATTTTGTTAACACAGATGTTCATTTAAAAAAAAGAAGTGCAATTAGTATTTCTATATATGCATTCTCCTCACAACTACATCCTCAAACCTTTTGCTAAAACTATCATTCTTTCACTCGAAAGTAGAAATAACTCCAATCAAACTGGTAATTCACAATATAAAATATCAAGTCTCAGAAAGAAAAAGGTACAGCCTGTGTCAGAAGCGCATATTGAGAAGCCCTCGCATAAAATCTATTCACCCTGCAGCCAGCACTCAGAAGAAGCATTTATTTACCCTTTTGATGTACAAATAAAGCCTGAGAACATGTAGTCTCTCGTATCCACTTTTATACATTTATATGTATTACTTGCAATGATTCACACTGGGTGAAATGAGGTTGGACCAAAAGTTTGGATGGTGCATCTCTGATAAACATCTTACAGATTTCCTCCTTTCAATATTCTCAGCCTTAAAGAGGCATGACTGATGTCAAACAGATTGAGGTCTACTACTACTTTAGCAACTGTAATTACACAGCAACTGGGGAAAAACCCACCTGTTTCAGCACATTTCAATATCACGTATAAAGAACACTCACACTTTCAGAAGCCTCCAGTATATGTAACATAACAAGTGTTTTGGATGAAAGAACTGGAAACTGTAAATTTTTTTTGTTGATATTTGAGCAATTTTTTATAGAGCATCATGAACACATCATTGAACCCCATCATCACTCATTAGACAACGTGCTTGCACTGGAAATAAAAACACTTAAGGATATGACAAATTATTAGCTTATAATTAATGGGAAAAAATCCCACCAGTGTTACCTTTTGTTTTTTTCCCCAAACAACACACCAATAGGTATTCCTACCTGCCAAGTATGTTGTTTCAGTGCTCCCCACAACTGCTTCTTCAGCGACTGCTTGGCATTTGATGTTTGCTATGGACCAGCCTCCAGCTGTGTTGCTTTTTACAGTTTCTACTATAACTTCGCATGCACAGTGTAGAACTCCCCAATGCTGATTTTAAAATAATAGGTTGTCTTTTCCAGCAGTTTTTCTGTAGAGACACAACAGAAATATCGAATTGGTGAGTTGTACTGCTGTCACTTTGACAGTGGAGGTGTTACTGAGAAATACTATGCCAATAATTAATGTGTACAGTGGAAAAACGTATGTCAAACTGACTTGGAAAGGTCTGCTGCAGCATTGCTATTAATTCACATCTCACTGTATGTAATTATATGATCATGCAGCATACTTGAGTGATAATGCAAAAATAGATAATTTATGGGTGAATAAAAAATACTAGACAGGGTAATTGGGACTGTGCAATACACGTGGCCTGCATTGAAGTTTGCCATGTCTCATTCATAAGCAACTTATCATCTTTTAAAAAAAAGTTTCTGAAACGTGTAACGGTTATTTAAAATTGACTCCTGCACTTCACAAGCAGGACTGCAGAAGCAGCAATATTCTTTTACTGGAGCAACTGGTCGACCAGAAAAGACAAAGCTTGTCTCTTCTTACCTCCACCAACTGGTAGAATAAAAGGTCTTGCCTCACTCCCTACAATACTTATTTCACCTCCATCTTTGCCGCTGCTGATCCTGAGCCTGCAGAAGTATGTTTGCACTGACCTCAAGGAGAGCAGCAAATCTGTTTCAGGGATAACGTGCACGTTACAGCTATACTCTCCGTGTGCTCAAAGCTATGAGAAAGCATACAGCCAGTATCGTATGGGCCCATAATGGCAGCCCATCGCGCTTGGGCTGCATCAAGGCGGGGTATCTCTCTGAGAAGCCTGTCAGATGAGGTAGCAGTTAACCCTTGCTGAAGAGACAAACAAATGTGTTCCCATGCTAGTCAGTTTGCAATAACACCATCTAATTTTTAAAGCCGATGAAAGAACATACCACAAAAACCCCAAAACATCCAAGCTGCCAGTTCAGACTATGTATTTCTGAAACACAGACAGCCCTGCCAAGAGCGGGCACCCAGCTTTCTACTGCACACCATTACTGCCCCATCCTGAGGCCATACCCAGAAACCACCAGCCTTCCTGCCTCTGCGGTTGAACAGCTCCTGCCCTGAGGGGCTTTTGCATATTGTAGCAGCTATTTAATGACAAAATAAACAACAACAACCAACCAAATAAAAACCCAAGCTTACACAACCTGCCTCTGCCAGAAAAACAAGGTTTGCCCTTCTTCAGCACTACCTTCTAAATGATCAAGACTCATCTCTCACAAAGTAGCTGTAATGGCAGGTGAAGAGTTCAAGAGCAGGTCTTGCCCGTGTCTTTCCTGCCCAGAATTGATCTAGTTTGCTTTTTACCACATATAGATGGCAGAGAAAGAATTTACCAAAAGGAGTAGGACTCCCTGGCCCCACTTTACAGTAACAGGTTTGTCAGCTTGTAACTCAGACTTCTCCTGTGCAAAAAACTCCAGGCTGTCAAAGACCCTGCAGTGTTGTTAATAAAAATGTCTACTGAGAAATGAAACCACTTTTAACTTGCATTTTATTTCCTGGGTTCCAACTTTCTCTCTGCCCTCCCCTGCATCTATCATCCAGCTTGTGTCTAAAAAAGTAATGGCTGAGCAGAGGGCGTAAGCTGTCCTCATCTAAATGCAGGAAGCAACTGCTCCTGCAGTTCATGTGTGTTTCACAGTCATGAATTGCAGAGAAGACAAAAACTTCAATAAAATAAGCTTAAATCTTCTCAGAATCATTCTGGGGTAACCCTTTATCATGATGATAAAAAGGCATTAATTGCACTGTCAAAGAAACCTCATTATATCATTCGTAATAAAAGGACATCAAGATTGAAAATCTTGGAAATAGCATGACAGCTACAATGAAGCACATGCATCATTCTAACCATAATCATTCCAACCATAATCATTCAAAACTCCAAGAGTTTCAGATCGGGGTGTTTCAGCATGTTACATGCAAGCACCCTGTAAATCCAGATGAAAGCTTGGGATACATTCCTTCCTATCTATCCTCATCAGTGACAATACAAGGCAGTGACTGAAAAGAAAAACAACTGTGGGAATAAAAAAAAAAAGTTAAAAAAAGAATATTGCCTGTAGTAATATTTGGTGCCTGTAGCACCAAAAATACTCATTTTTAAAATCAAAATCACTTGAATGATTAGAAAACCACCAACAGTTATGTTGTGTCACCGAATTTTCCTAGCACAGGAAAGGCACTCCCAGGAAGAAAAGTTTCCTCAGGGCTGATAATTCTTTCTTTATGTACTTTCATTCTACCCAAGGAAAAAAACCATAATTGTTTTTAAGCCCAACGCGCAGCATGGCAGCCCATGCTGCTTGGAAAATCCTTGCCTCTGAACTTCTGATGGGCAAGAGCTGAAATGTCTCATCTTTCAGACGAGGTCAGGGTCGATGGAAGGTGTTCTGTACTTTGCTAGAGAAGCTCACCAGCGTACAGGATTTGACTGGCAACAATCTGGGGGCACAGTGACAGACCAGAAACTCAGAGCATTTCAGCAGGTGTATTTCTAGGATTCATTCAGGGAAAGCTACTCATATGACCCCTGCAACACCCATGGATGAATCCTAAACACGAGTATGAAAGCTCAAGATTTCACTTGTTTAAATTAAAATGGGTGAGGGAGAAGAATAAAGGTTATATTTGAAAGGTTGGGGTTTTTTTCCTCCCCCTAAAAAACCAAACCCCACAGGAAACTCAGTAATTCCTCCCCGTCTCCCTCGATAAACAGTTAGCTCTTCCTCCAAATCCTTGCATGCAAAATATATACAAATCTCAAAACACAAATCCCAATTAGTCTGGCACAGACATAACTTTAAGGGTCTCTGCTTCTGAATATCTGATTATGTGAAAATTTAAGCTGCTCTTCTGCCCTCAGAGATAAACAGATTATCTTTTCCAAATGACAAAATGCACAGGTTATAGTTATTCATATCGATGCCCTTCGTGACAAACACAAGTAATCAACAGCAATCAGATCATTACAAAAGAGCAGGCTGGGCAGATAGGAAGTGCCGAAATTGAGCCTCCCTGGGAAAACAAAGTCACATTACCATATGCATAAGAAATGTTAATTTTTGATTGTGTAATAGCTGGGGATATTTCTAAAGACAGTTTTCTCAGTTTTATATCTTCTGTGCTTTTAGCCCCTCTCCTTGGATGCAGTTCTCAGCCTACGTATGCATTACCAGTCCTCATGGCTCAGGCCCATCATTAACATGAACATACTCAAAATCCCACCTCATTTCCCATTACCTTTTCAGCAAGGAAGAATGTCATAAACGCATCCTTGCCAATGCTGCAACGATTGCCAAGAGCTGAGCACACGCGGAGGGCATATCGCCATTCAGGATCAATTCACTACCTGGGCTACTTCTTCTGAGCATGTGTGGAGGGGGCTTGTCAGCCCCAACGAAACGTGTGCCAAAGTGTGATCTGTTCAGGTCTAGCAGGCAGTGAAAGCGCTGTGTATCATCTCTTGGTCCGCATACACTCTAGAAGAGCTCAAGTGAAGCACTTGGAAAGTTATCTTACAGCTGTAGGAACAGATAAGTAAGAACATAGGTACAGTTAAGCAATGACCAAGAAGAAATGTGTCTCGCTCACTGCTTTATTGTGAACATGAATTAGTAGGAATAGTCCATTCATCTTGGATGCTTCTGTACGAAAACAAATTACCCACCACCAATATACAACATCTACACAGGTTAAAGAGGAGCAAACACTGGATACTAGCTTGTCTCTTCTGCACAATTATTTGGAGACAAGAAGGGTAGCAAATAAACCCTCAGAATATCTACTAAATAATGCATGTTCATATAATTAAATATATTCCATTCAGAAGCCTTCAGCTTTTAGACTATTTAGACAATTTTCAGCATAATTATCTGAGAAGTCCAAGGAAATAGAGCTACTAGTTTGGATGCAACCAGCATGAAATTATTTTTTTACTATTATTTTTTTAAACGCACGAATGAATAGATGAACTTCTATTATCTGGTGAAGGCAAGATGATTTCTGAAAGTTATGAGTACTAAACTATCAGGGTTTTCACTGTTATACATATTTTCCTCACTTAATAAAATCTCACATTTCTACAGCCACAGGACCATCTATTTTACTAGGAAACTAACACGCGCAATTTATTTTTCACTAGTTTTGCAAAGCACACACTTGGCAGCGGTTGGAAATCCCATCAGGTTAAAAATGCCAAACCAGAGACCAATGCCTGGGAGTTTTGCCAGGAAGGAAATGTAATGCCTCTGAGGCAGGTGGTCTGCTGCTCCACTGGCATGAGCGAATCCCGAATTACAAAGCCGATGTGGCCGTCTGCTCCTCCTAACAACCCTGCTGCCCTCTCAAATTTTCTCTTAGTAGCATCTCATAATCCTATCAGCACTAACTGAACTAGTGAGTACACAGTCAGAAGTCAAGCGTCGAAAAGGTGATTTTAAGTTATTTACAGATTGGGTTTCCACCTCTTACAGCCACTGTTCTCACTGCACAGCCACATCCCATAAATCCAGTTAAATTCACAGAGCATAGCAGAGAATACGGAATACTGGTGACTCATGTGTCCTGCGACATTAACTATCTTAAACCACAAGAACTGTTTTTCATTAATTTATTACTCCTTCAATTTCATAGCCAGGTAATTATTTGTGGGGCTTCCCATGCCTGAGGCAGAGGCAAGCCAGTTCAGTCAGCTTCCAAGATCATCACGATTATAAAGCATCAGAACAAGTCAATGGTGAAAATATATGCTTGCAACCAGACAAATACATAGTAGGCACGAGAACAAAGCAAGTTCTTTCTATTAAGTGAATTCTGTCACAAAACTAGTGTTTTGGAGCATGAGATGTTGGCATGCTCTGGTCAGCCAAGTGGAAAAGGCTTAGGAGAGTCTCACAGACCCCCGTTTGGGAGTCTGTGCAGATGCATCACCTCACAAGCGCCCATGTCCTTCCTCGGCCAGGACGTTGGACTCCTTGGGTCCCTACTGCAGGGCATGTCAGCCCGGCACAGTCACAGCCCGCAAGAGACGCCACGACTGCAGCTGTGCCCTGCCCTAGGACACAGGAGCTGTTCTGCAGGCTGCACAGGGCCAGAAATGCTAACATACTGTGCTGTGCCGACATCCAGCTGTGAAAGGGTCCCATCTGTGCATCCTTTAAAATTTTCCACATCAGAAGAAAAGCAGCTTTTAAAGTACTATCAAGGATGTTCATATAAATAACATTTCTATAGACGGACTGCCTGCAGTTTTATTACACCTGCAACTTGTAGCTGAAGCATTACCATAGTCACATAACTGCTTTTCTACAGTTCTGGGGTATGACGGAGTTATTGGCAACACAGGCACTATTGAAAAGTGATGTTCTGTGGCTCACCTGCCCTACCAATAAACCCCAAACCCTCTTAAATAACTGCAGAATAAGGAAGACTTGAGCCCTTCGTCTCTGAAGATCTAGCTAAGCTCCCATATTTCCTTTTGTATCGCAGACAAATCTGTTTTCCAAAGAAGCCAAGAAGGCTCAGAAACCCCAGAACTGCCCTCCTGCCGTTGTGCCACAACTGCAATACCCAATGCTGTCACTTGATGTCTCTGTGCTGAACAAAATCCCTGCCAGGCATGGACCCCTGCCACAAGGCTGCAAAGTGAGGGGCGCGGAGGCCAATTTGGCTTTCTGCACCGATTCTCCTCAGCACCCATCTCTCCAAGACAGACTTTTGTGCAGTACGATACAGATGGTACCAACGGCAAGACAGAAAAAGAAGAGTAAAAAAGTTGAAGATACTGAAAAATCTGCAAGAAGACCTTACAACCAGTAAGATCAGGAAGAAACAGATACACCGGTATATTGGCAGTAAAAAGTATGTCAGTTACCTAACAGGGAAAGTGAGCAGACATGTAACAGAAAGCTGAAATGTTAAACATTAAACTATTCAAATATGAATACTGGCTAGTCATTCTTAGGAAGCTGCGTGGGAGAATGGATAAGGAAAACTCAAGTATGAAGACATCTGCTTATTTTGGAGCTAGCTAGTTAAAAAGTAGGTCAGATATGCCTTCAGTACACTTCTATGTTTGAAATGACTTTGGTATACGAGAAACCTGTCTGCCAGATGTACTCTGGCACAGAGAACTCTTCAGTTAGAAGCAAGTATAACTGGGGCTTTTCTGCAGTTACGCAGGAAATTGAGGGATGCACTTGTCCTTAATGATCTCCCATCAACAGACTCACAGATACGAGCCTCTGACACACTGGTCCTTATAAGCATTTAGGAAATTCGGGGCATCTTATGCCTCCCCACAAAAGCACGATCCTCCAGTAACTTCCCAGCTCTTCCTTCCCTGCTCCTCCCTGCATCTCGCGGAAGACAGCAAATGCAAATTTTTCAGACCTACTAAATCTGTCTGGTGGTGAAAAGCAAAGTTAAAAACTTTAAATCAGCAATTTCAAATTCCTCTTGCCAAGTAAACTGCTGTTTGGAAGGGATGGAAATTGCGAAGTGAGCTTGTCTGAAGTACAGCCAGTAACTCAAATGAAATTAAATATATCCAGTATGGGCTTGGTCTTTGATTTTATTTTCAGGTAACAAGGAACAGTAGGCAAATCTAAACTCTAAATGTGCTACTTTGTCTTTTCAATTTTAATAAGGCTATAAAACCTGTATCATAACTTTAGGGTGTAAGAACAGAGCAATAAAATCATCTATCACCAGTTATTTATTTTAATATAGATTGCATTCCTAATTGTTTTCTACCATTTTAAAGCAATTTGCCATTCACTGAACTTCAACAAATGAGACCTTTGAAAATACAGCTATTAAGAGATTAATAACAGCTTCTCACCTCTTATCCCAGGAGCCCAAGATAGTCTGCCGCTATTGCTATTCCTCTCAACATACTCTTTATGCAGAATTAAAGAAAAGGGCATGAGAACATGGAATCCATAAGCAGTTTTCAATTGTGAAGATACGGCAGAATAGGCTATAACATTTTGCTTCAAAGCATAGCCTGTTTAGCCCAGTGAAATTACTCTGGTTTTTAAAATTGTAAATCCACATATAACTAGAGGTCACTGAGCATTCAAGCTGTCATGCAACAGTTGTACAGTCAGGTGCCTCCTCATGCTTGCAAAACTCAACGTTAACAGATACGCTGTCATAGCGTTACTGTCTTGTTTCAATGCTCTCTTTAAGATTTATTACTAAGGAATATAATCCCTCTAACTTTACACTCCTTATGCTATCTACAGTATTTTGGGTAATCAAGATGCGAGGATTTCTGAGAAGTGAGATTTTTTCAAGAGAAAGGTCAGAACAGTGCTAACAAAACTTAATTGCTCTGAATATATCTAACTGCTTTCTGACTCTATACAACTTACCTTTATTTAAGGAAATAAACATCGAGCAGTTATCAAATGTCTGTATCAGATGTTCCAGTGTGAGATAAATGCTGAGACTTAGATAGAGCCAGCTATCTATGTGGAGCTCAGTTGATGTTTACTCAGAGAAATCCTGACAATTCTTCTACGAAGAGTACAGCAGCCAATGCAATACAATACATATATAAAGAAGAATGTTCAAAGCCAGTTAAATCTCTTTGGTAACATAACTACTTGTTATAAATCAAGACAAGGTTGTCGCTCCTTTTGCATCAAGGTTAATCTACTCATAACCATTAAATTCACACACACACATTTATCAAGGACCTATTTTACAGCTTCTCAGTCCAATAATCTGAAGCATTACCAGCTGAACAGGGAGCAGCACTACATTTCATATCATAGATGTAGAAAGGCAAGAACGGATTTGTACCGTTATCTCTGGCTTTCATGCTGTGTTTTTAGCTGTACAGGAATCAGTGGGAATTGGTTAGCATTACATGGCAAGGCAAAGCAATAAACACATGAAAAAACACAGAAAGACTGGCACACTATTGTTTTTTTTCCCCAGCAAATAATGGAGAATATTTCTGCACAGCAACAGAAGTGTTAACCTATTTCCTCAAAAAGCATAGCTAAAAGGTGACCAAGCTAAGCCTCAGCATTCCCAAACGCTGGAAATCAGTGAATGCCCAGCCTATATACCCCCTTGCTAACAATCTGAAATTCTATTTAATTTAGTACTTCGCTGTACTAGCTGACACGTATCTAACTAAAAGATACCAAGTTTTCCAGTGAACAATCCTGAACCACAGAGGAAAATCAGAACCTTATTCTACTCTTCGTATTTCCAGGAATCACATAAAAAAACCGTAGCAGTAGTAAAATCCATGTTTCAATAAGAGGAGACGGACTACTATGTAGCTTTGCAAACAGAGCAAATCAATAGTGTTTTTCCACCATCTGAAGATTTGACCCTCCTCCTCTACGATAACATATTAGAATATATCCTGTTTGCTGCAAACCTGCCGGGCAGTTTGAGAGAGCGCTGTAAAACTGTGCTAGCTCAAAAGTCTAAGGAAAGGCAATGATAAACAGAAGATAAATGCTAACATGAAAACTGTTTCCTCCACATTCAGAAAGATTTGCTTTAAGGCATATTAAATCTAGGCTAAGTGCATTAAGGGACCCGCTAGCATTTGCTGCTGAAAACAGCTGGATTTCAAATGTTAAGCCTCAGCTTTGATTAACTATCCAGTGATCTACGAGGGCAGCTCTAAGACACAGAACAGACCTTTAAAAGGAAAAAGAAAGCGAAGTGTTTCCTCTCATCAACTTTTTTCACAAGTTAATTGGCGAAGCAGCAAATACACAGATCAGATTAACAGAGAAATGAGGCACTGACATTATTCTTTTTTGCAGCAGGAGTAAACAATGTAGATTTTGGACTAATTGTCCTACTTTAACGTTACCAGAGGTATTTTTGATGCCCAAGATTAAACTCACAGCACTAGCATGTTTAGCATTTGCAGTGCATTACTGAAGGGAAAGCCAAAGCTGGAGGCTGACTAGTTTATCTTACATTTAACAAAATTCACATGATCCTCCAAGATCCACGTCGCATGAAATGGCTGCACCGATTATGTGAATACTCCCTAGGAGCACTCACACGGACACAGAACGAACAGACAAGGAATGGATTCACAGCACCAGGCACTCAGAAATTGAAACGTGCTATTTGCAAACAATCCAGTAAATCGGGTTTAAAATAGGCTATAAAAGAGATTTCAGTGAATTAGAAGTTCAAGGAGTTCATCCATTGTCACACGCTTTCCAAAGCAGCATTTTCACAGATGAAAGCAGTGCCAACCCCAGAATATTACTGCCAGGTAATTACACCTTTTGCAAGTCCCACATTTTTGCTAAGGAAGGTGACTGAGGCTTTTTATGAAGACCTGCAGAGGCACCACACACTTTAAATGGGATGAAAGTGAAGCTTCTGAAATTCACATACAAAACCAACATCCCACGTCAACATCCCACATGGCGCCTCATCTCACGCAGCCAGAGGACCTGGAGTTTCCTCACAGGGATGGAGTGAACGTGGGGACCCCCAGGAGAGCTGAGGGAGGGCGAGTGTCGCACCCAGGACAGAGCACGCGGGAGCACGCATGGCCTGGGCACAGCGGGGAGCTCCAGGAAGACTTTGACTCCCAAGGAGGTTCCGCCTCTGCTCCTCTCCCTTCTTGCAGAAGACACTAAAAGGATGGGATTTGGAGCTCCAGTTTTAGCCAGACTCCCAACACATTTCAGCCCATCTGAAAGAACTGAAACTATATGGAACCGTGTAACCCACATACCTGGTTGCCTTTTTTTGTGGCAGCTTTTCTGAAGCCCATAAAGGACATCTCCCTGCTAAGAAGTCCCAGTCTTTTCAAACTAGAGAAGATTGATGTTGGTTTTAAAAGACTCCCTCAGGTACTTTTTCCACACGCACAATTTCTCAGTGCAAAATTTCACTGGCATGCCTTCACCGCTCTGCCAGTTGTGTGCTCATGGCACGGTCTTAACCTGCTCATGCTTCCCTGAAAGGACAAATGCAACAAAACCTACGCCATCATTTAATGCAAGAAACGCAGCTGGGACCAAGACCATCAGATCTGTACAGGCAATGTGGTAACGGCTGCTCTGCTCTTGTAAAGACTGACTCTCAAAAAAATTGGTGGCCCTCCCACCCACTGCCCTGCTAAGCGACTAATTAGACTAAGTGGACTGCTGGGCTATGGGATTAAATGCCAAACTAGAAACAGGTTAACGGAGCTTTCCTTCTAATGGCACTTCTCTTGTAAATGAAGGGATTATCTACTCAAACGGGAGTTCCAGGCCAGGAAGGGAGCAGCATCTAAATGCAAATACAGGTAAAGACAAATACTTTTTGTGCCACCTGGAACAAGAGGCAGCTGGCTGGAAGTACTCAGCATGGAGTCAGTCAACACGAGAAGCCTTTCTGACAAAGCATTAAGAATGACCACATTCTCTGCCAAGATTCAACTTTAAATGGATCCAACTGTAGCCTGAAGTAAACTGCAGCATAACCGTACACCACTGCTGACGCTGAGGCAAGGACGCTAGCAGCAAGCTTTCCACCCAGGAGGAAAGCACACAGCTGCACAGCCAGATGCTGGTAAGAACAACACAGTCCTGATCATAACATGGTCCTCACAGGCCGACCAGATGCCTAAGTAGCATGAAAAGCACTTCATAAAAAGAAACATGCTATCAAAAGAGCACAGATCATATTTGCTGTTTATCCCCATTTTCTGTAACCTGTGTGAAGCCTTCTGAGTGGGCATTTATGCACGTTCTTTTTAGAGATCATGACAATTGTAATCTTCTTTTCTGAATCAGGCAAAGGGAGAAAAGGTCTTCAGCATACTGAATACTCCCCTTATTCCCACAGCTCTACGCCAACTCTTTCAATCAACGTAGCAAACCTACAACATTCCTCATCGCTACTGCATGTTCAGGATCACAATGTGTTAACCCCAGCATTTGCAGTATTGAAGGTAATATATGTTGGAGATAAGTAAAGTAATTCAAAAGACTAAAATACTGGTGAGGTTTTAAATACCCGTATCTGTCAGCGCTATCTTAATTTTACAGGGTGCATACATAGGCATTGTAAAAATCCCTTTGCCCTTGGGAAGGACTGCAACTTGCTTTAACATTATGGCACCATGGATTTTCTTAATCTTTCCTCAGAGCATTGGAATGATTCCATAAATTTCCTGACTTATCTTGCAAATTAATTCAGAGCTGCAAATATGGCTCTAGAGGCTGATTCTCCCTATGTCTGCACTCTGCTTAATTATGCCCAAGGAAAAGCAGCCGCAGCTGAGGACAGAATACTGCTGCTCTGCCAGGGTAGTGTTCACCATCATTGGGAACAGGAATAAATGCGCTGCAGATGCCAGGACACCGAGGACCCTGCTATTTTAACGCACCCCTACAAACCCACTGGAGAGGGCACTGCAAGTGGAATGGCAGGTCCATATACTCTAATGCTCTTGGTCTCTAGGGATTTCTAAGTGTTGGAGTAACTCATGGAAGAAAGACAAATGTTCTTCAGTACCCCAAACAGTTCGTCTGACAAGTTGGAGTGCGACTGAAAGCTACAATCAGCAGGTTGGCATTGGGCCATCCAACCATAAGCATAATTTATATTACATCTGGCTCCAGCAAACACTATCCCTATAACAGAGATATTGGCACCTTCGGAGCAAATTTCTTTTCTGATGCAATTTTCAAGGTCACCTTTGTAGCACACCAAAAGTTTTGACTGAAGAAAACTTCCGTTGCAGGTCACCCGCCCCAGTGGCATTCCAAGTCTTCAGCCTGAGCTGTAGCCGTCCCTATTTCCATGCTACACTGACGTTTCACTGTCCACACTTATCTCCCATGCAGTTCATTTGCTGACAAGTCACCCTTTGTGATTAGCGATGCTTAAACAATTTTCTACCTGCTCCTTAATTTTTCTTTCTTTTGCTCGTTAAAGAGCTTTTTAAAAAAGTTACTTTCTAGATGTTCTGATTTCTCCTTTAAATCAGCTTTTTAAAATGACTTCTTTATGACCTGCTATGGTTTTTCAAGGTGCAGAGCTGTTTATCTGGCATCATAAACAGATGTGAAGACTGCATTAGGCTTAGCCCTTCTGAGATCAGGACTGGGACGTTACTCCAAGCTTCTTAATCTGTCCTGCTCTGGTGATCTGTTCTTCAGAAGTGCACATCTCAATTAATAGGCAAAGGGAGATGAGGCAATTGTGAGGAATCATTTTAGAGCGCCTAGATCTTTACTTGATGCAAATCTGTGTAATCAGGGCAACTGCAGTGACTTGAGGTATAAAAGAGATACCTGTGTCATGCTAAAGAAGCATATAAAACTACTATTTCTGAAGCTGAGTAAATGTCACAAACCAGGCCCCTTGTTTGTGCGGGCACTATTTTACTTGCTCTGGCAAGAGCGAGAAAACATACTGTTTTCACACTGTCTACATTGAGTGGCATTTGTCATTAATTATACTGGATCAATTCTGCTTGGAGAGACCTCTAACTCCCAGGAATAACCACTCCGCACCATCCAACACCGTTGATTAAAAACTGCTTCATCACAACACTTCTTCAAGCATCATCTATATGACCAATCATCTTATTTAAAGCCAAATCCACTCCCCAGGAAATCCTCTTTTCTAATCCTTTATACTATTCCTCCACTTTCGTATTTGCAGAGCGGAGTTCTGAAGTTGCCGTAACACATACCTTTCACTGCCAGGAGCTTTCCAAAACCCTCCTGACGCTGCCTGAAGATAGCAACTGAGCTCTGACCTCCACAGATAGGGATGGTCCCTACCCCTGCAGCATGCACACGATTGATTACTCAGCAGCAGTGGCAAATCAGCTACTAGTTGAGCTCAGAGCAACAACTACCAAAGCCTGTGTGTGGTATGACCTACAGAGAGGTGCAAAAGCAGTCTCAAGTGGAAAAGCACCAACTTTGACGTGACGTGCAGAACGACACACTTAGAAGCCCCTGCACCAAATTTATGAAACTATTTACAGTCAAAAACTGAAGCACTCTCGTGGAACATTGTTTTTGGCTTAAATAACTATTGGATTTTTAGCTACATCTAGTGACTACTTTGAAAACATAATACCTATTAAAATACTTGAGCAATGAGGAAGTTCATCTGAACCTCAACAAAAGCAGATGACTCACTTTCTTTCACATACTCAGTTTTTTTGGTGGCTTGGCTCTAATGAAGCTTGCCTTTTACAACGACCTATAATTTTGCTTGGTTTGCAGTCCTGAAGTCACAAAACAACAGTACTTCCATTTCTGTGGTGGGTTTTTTTGTTTGTTTGCTTGTTTTTAATGAGGAAATGAAAATGTTTTTATCCCAAGTTCTTCTCAAGGTAAAAACGGGGCTCTGTCAGCATAATATGTAACATTAAAGTGCACAGCTTGCTCCCTCCACCCCCCTCAATATAAATTA
>NW_009647690.1:591620-618078 GCF_000708025.1 Charadrius vociferus
CTGAAATGTGAAAGCACAGCAAGACATTTTGGAAAGGCAGTTTCTGATGGTAAGCAAAATAATATTAAGTGTAAAATTCAGAACAGAATCTGTTGCCAGACACTAGCTGTTATTTGCTGTTTTTTCCTGAGGTGGTTTTTAGTTTTCCTATTCAGTCAGCCAAATTTCTACAGCTCTTTTGCAGACAATCAAGTAATTTCATTCCTATAATATTAAAAAAAAAAAAAAAAAGGTGAATTCTATTTTCCCAAAGACTAATTGGGGAAGGAAGGGGTGCAGGGGAAGATTATCTTCTATTATGCATGGACAACACAGTTCCAACAATTTTCTGCTAGATCAGTAGTAGGACCTTCTGTCGCATCTTTATCCCTGCCTTTTAATTCACATATTTGTTGTCTTCAATAATTTTGTTCAAGAAATATGTTGCCACATCCTTGGCACTTACATCACAGCATTTCAGCAACTCGCTGTACTACCAGAGGTTGAACAATGTTACATCTCCAAGTATGTTGTCATTGCTTCATAACACATTTACACTGATCAGTCATCACATCCATAAAGAAATCTCTTTAAAGGGCTATTTCAATAGGAAAACATAATTTGAAGCTTTGAAGGACCACGAAGAGCCTAAAGAAAACAGCTTCGGCAAATTTCCTTACACAGTCTTTCAAAAGAAAAAGCAGTTGCTTCTGCATATTGTGTGAACTGCATTCAATCTCAAGGACAGAAAAACGTGTGTTATTATCCCAGGCAAATAATTTTAGTAAAACAAGTGCTGAGACATTTCTGGCTGCTGTGGTACCAAACAATTAGAAAATAAATGCCAAATCAATTTAAAGGTAGCTCCTAGTACAATCCATACGATGCAGCATTTGCTGAGCTAACAGTTTAGAGATTCATATTTTGGTCAGTATTGGTCTGAGTCAGCATATCATCCCAACAATCAATACCTCCCTTTGCGATATTCCAGCAATTCAGAAACTGTATTTGAATTCTACACATTGCCAAATCTGACCCCATTTCACTTAAGTCACTGCTTTTGAGGCCAACTGTTCTTTCCTGTGGATAACATAGGTCAATCACTGATCAGTTAAACCCACACCAGACCACGAGTTGTTCAGACTCTCCTTATTTTCCTCCACCAGCCACAGACAAATCACTCACTGCAATACAATTATGTAAGGCTGCACATTTGGTTGCTACTACTACCTCCCAAACGCAAACTGGTCAGGCTCAGTTACATTCTAAGCCCTGAACTTGCAAACAACGAAGAACAAGTGGTCCTTCCTATAAGGGAAATGTAAATGTATTACATACAACAGACTTAATACGAGTAAAGCAGGAACGTACTAGAACTATAACTGAACCTTGTCTCCTCTTATTCATAGGAATTACATATATATACATACATATACACACATAAATTATGTATATATTGTCAGAGAATCTGAGGATCCAACCGCATAGTAATGCAAGTACATTTAGGACAGGTCGGACAGCAGCTTTATTTACGACGATCAAAGTGAGAGAACATTTTCCCCTCTGCTCCTCTCTTCTCTGCCAAGTGATTGCAGAAACCCAACCTATACACTGTTTTAGAAAAAAAGGAAAGATGAGCAAAACTAATCATTTCAGCGTTAACAAAGCCAGGTATCTGTCCCTGGGAGGGACGGACTCCTTACGTGGCCTGCCAACTGTCACAGTTCTAAGGAATCAAACACATAGTAACACGACTATGGTGGAGCCCATAGGAGTGGCACACCCGGTACTATTTTAGCTCGGAAGTGGGGACTTGGAAACAACCACAGACTGTTAGCTTTTAGTGGAAAGGAATGTTCTTTTAGTAAAGGTAACTTCTTAGACAGACCTCTCAAATCTTAAATATTAACAACTTTACCACCACAGTAAGTATATATGAGTATATGCATGTATACACACAGAGAGACATATCTCTGTATCAGGAAGTACCTACTGAAGTATCAAGTAATATCATTATATGACTTAAAGATTCAGGACCTTTATTTTACAGTTTTCACAATAACATTTAATAAATAAAAAAACCTTAGTAAATATTCCACCCAGCAATGTAAGAACAAGAGCTCCAAGTGTCCACACTGGACACTTGGAAATATTTGTTCTATACTCCCATTAGCAATTTCCCTTAAAGAAATGTGAACATCACTCCTAAAATCTGTAGCAAGAGGCTACTCCTGCTCATTTCTGAAAATCACAAAGGGATGCTTGTATTGCAGGGGACATTACTGGGGTATACTCCTTTAACCACAAATATACCATAGCAGCTTCTGCACACCTGTGCGTCCTTAGACACCCGGAGAACTACTTTCAACAGCCCCATGAAACAGGAACGAGCACAAACCAACTGACTCCTGCAGCACTGGAAGGAAGCAAATGTGCAATTAGACAAATTCTAAAGATTTTTCAGGTGTTTGGACCTGTTAACTGTGAAGCTATAATCAGTAATTCCTCATGATCTAAATGAAACATTTTTCAGGGGACACTGGTATTATCTTTTCATTTCACAGGTGGGAAAGCAAGGAAGTGTGCAAGTTAGCTACAACCACCCACTAAGCCAGTGACCAAGTCAAGAATAAAACTTCTTAAATTCCCGTTCCAAACTTTACGTATGAGAACCCAAAGATTACAATTTGAATGGAGCCTCCATCAATTTCTATTACCTTTAAATTCTAATACTAACAGCAGAACTAACAGCACGGACATCTGAGCCTCTGTTCCCTGCCCGTGGCCAGCTATTTGATTCATACATCAAGACATATAGTGGCATATTTTTGTAAGCTTTCTCTCTTTCTTGGGCAGACTTTTGAATTGATTTCAGAGGCATTTTTGCCTCACAGCAAAATTACATGCCAGATTACAATTACATCAAGTAAGTGTGCTTTACTGAGCTTTCTTTAAGATTTAATAATTTTTTTTCCTCGTATCTATCTCAAAAAGAACTATTATTTTCCAAGCATCGCATTTCTTCTATAAGAGCGTTTTGTTACCTGCCTATTCTAACACCATTCCTAAACCCAGCACATACACATGACTTCACATTTGCTGATACATTGCATACATCAGACCATAGAGGAAAAGAAACTGCTTTGAAATTAAGTACCTGAATCCTTCCTTCTCGAGCCTGCAGACAACAGAAAATAAAATCCACATTTTCAAGCCACGCTTCTCAAAGCAAATGGTTCAGCAAGGGCAGTTTTCCAGAAAAAAAATCTCAAGGTCCATCCAGAGCAGGAAGAGACAGATCCTAAAACAAGGCTGCAACCTAAATCTAAGGTGCATCCAGGAGACCAGGCCAGAGGCAAAGTGGCAAACAGACACAGCTCTGTTGTCCCTGGTGCAGGGGACGGGAATATCCCCAGGGCTGACCTTAAACTGGGCTCCCAGGTCCCTGGGCAGGGGTGTGGGAGGAGGCTCCAGGTGAGGCTAGTTAGGGTCATTAAGAGCTATTAGTGCCTACAGAGCCCTGATACTGAGTTTATGGAATCAAAATCTGCAGGAATTGGGATTTCTCACTATCTCTTTCAATTTAAAGATATGTGGGTTTTCTGTTTCCAGAGAGAGCAGATTTACACTTAGAGCAGTGGGGGGACCCTACAAAGTATGTCTCTTTGCCTGCCTTGAAGCTCAAACTGATCAACATCACCATCTGCTCCGAGAAATCTTAGGCTACTAGTTTAACCTAACAAAGAGAGGAATGAGAAATACAAGGTTCATGCCACCATTCAATTCTACCCACCAAATGGATAAGAAAAAAAAATAACCTTTAAAAGTTATGCATACCTGAATACTGCATTTGGTACTGTGGGAAATTCATACTTGATGTATGCTGGAAGGTGGAGAGGTGGAATTTTTCAGCCATTTGTATACAGTCCCATAGGCTCTATTATCCCCGATTCTATCTGATTCATGGAAATTATCTGTCAGGAACTAAGAGATATCATCACATTAAAAGTAAAATTTGACCTTTCAGGAGATAAATGGAAATGTTTGATCCAGTATTGACAACTTGCAGAAACTTACAGGAGATTCAAGTGTTTGAAGTTTTTTTTCCCTTTATGTGTTGTCACATAATCTCATGAAGAGCATGTGAGTCATTCTTGAAATCCATCACGTGATATTTGCTGGACAAGAGTAGAAACAACTTTTCTTTAAATTTTAAATCATGTCAATTTTTTAAAGACAGATCTTGTCACTCCTTTGGCAGTGGAGTGAAACAGGCATTGACAGACAGTGAGGGCTTCAATGTCATTTCAAATATATCATTTCATAATACAAAGTTAAGTACAGCAGACTTATCATGGTGCCAGAACATGCACAGAGCACTTATAATGGAAAAAACCCTTTCCACCTCCCTCTACCCTCACCCCCAGCTTAGCAGCAACTTGTTAGTCTGCCTGTGCGACTTCTGGAGAGGTTTACCATCTCTGAGCAATCCCAGGCAATCCAATTAATGTGATTAATTTTTAATCTTTTCCGGATTAGATCTTCTTCAATAGCTCACCCTTCCGAAGCAGAAAAGCACTGTTTTTAATGACCGCCAATTTGAGCTGCCTGCAATTTTAACTGCAGAATTTGTTGAAGACTCTTGCCTGTCAGTATCAAGGCTTGAGCCTTAGACCACCCCACCAGCACCAGGAGACTTTCTTTAAAAAAAAAACAGCAGAAGGGCTGCCTCAGGCAAGAGGACCTGTGTACCACAGCCCACCAGCAGTCTGATCTTTCTCTTCATATTCGTAATGTTTCAGGGAAAAAAACCAATGCTGGTGCAATGCAGGGCAATGTAAGTAGAGGAAGGAACTCTAAAGCACTGCTGCAACAACCCTTAGAATGACCAAAATTATCTTAGAGCGGTTTTGTTCTGGGTAGTCCCAACGTATAAGAAGTGGCACTGACTTTAGGGCCTGTTATTGGTACAGCTGAAGGTTCTCAATATTTTCTTGTATCCTTGTATTTCTCCTGCTGACTTGTCAGCTGCATCTACAGACTTTCTATGGCCAGTACAAACGCAGCTGAGGAGGAGCTTCCATTCATAGCAGCGGACTGGCACACCTCCATCTGACTGATGTTAAGACTTCCTGACTTACTCTCTTTAGTCAGATCTACAGTAGAAGGGCTGGAGGATGCCAAGTCTCACTGTGAAAAAATGCATACCCTGAAGACAACAGGCAGTTGAAGTACTCTGGGGAGCACTGGTCCTTTGACTTTCAAAGTGTACTTTGAAATTGCTCGTCCTTAGCAAGGGACAGAAGTAGGCTCCTTGCCTCCCAAAGGTCTCCTTCACGCAATGTTTCACACCATCATGTCTGTGCCTTTCTCACTAAGTGGGCTGAAATAAATTTATACGTGGTGTAGTTTTCTGTGGGCTTTAGCAAATGACCTCTTAACTCAATCGGCCAAACAGAATAAAAACAAAAGCAAAAAATGTTCCTCTGCCCAGGAAACCAATGCAGAAAGCTCAGGAAAATCCATTTGCCCTGGCAGAAAGAACATTGCTTAATGTCTCTGTGTAGCTGGGAGGGGGAAACTTTTCATCATCTTCTTTTCATTGTATTTGTCTTCGGCTAAAGGCTGTGTCAGGTTCAACAGGGGGCTACAGACCTGGAATATGCAGCTAGCTCTAAAAGCAGCAAAAGGTAGAAAATACTAAGGTAGAAACCCCCAGCGGTAAGGTAATGTTACACATACTGGATAGAAAAGAATGTGACAATGATTTGAGAGAGGGTTAGTAAGTCTGAAAGGGAAATGAGCCTTAAAAAACCTTCTGAATGATACTCAAATATCCAACCTGTCATCCTTTTCTCTTCAAAATTAACTCCCCGCATTACATAAATTATATAAATTAGGGTACTGGGAAACTGTGATTTTTTTATATCTTTAAAAGTGTCTTTACAGGTGTGCTTCCCAGTGGCTAATGACAAAAAATTGCTTAATAAACAATTTCATTTGAAAAGGACAGCTGGGCTTACATTAAATATTTCTTCTGGGAAAACTCTGGGCTTAAAATTTCAAGCTTATTTAAATAAAAGTTTGCTCAGAAGAATACTGTGGTAAAGAGCAGGCTGTCCATCAGCAGGCCATCCTGCTACAGCCCCCAGCCCAGGAGCTAACGCACCAGTCTGGAAGGGCTTATCTCCCCTGCCTCCCTCTACAGTCACATGGACAGAAACTCCTCCAAAGGGTATCTCACAACAGCTAAATTATGCTCTGATTCACAAAGAGCATCAGATCCACCACGCTGGCCTTTGTGCCTTATATGCCACAGGATGATATTTTTCCACAGTGAGCTCCTATCAATTTACTTTGGTATCAGTAGTCAACAGGCTCAAATGACCTCTGAACACCTGCATTCCTTCCTAAAAATCTTCCAGAGGTTGCATTCTAGCTGATTAATCCATGAAGCAGAGAGATGCCGGTTTTGGCTGAACAGCCCATTCTTTGAGTTAGTTTTGCGGCATTGCGTCTCTCATAGCCCCTGTTCAGTGGGTCTTTTAAGATGCTTACAATCAATGGGGTTAGATTTCAAAAGGGCAATTTTGTTCTGTACAAATGTTGTTCTGTACCAAATATAAGCAATAGCAGCCTTTGAAAAGGTTGGGACTTAGCTCACATTTTATTCCTCGAGGACTTGTAATTCTGGAACTGAGGGCTGCCCCTTTCCCCAGAGCTGTAGCCATGCCACATTCTCCTATTGCCTCTAATTTGTAGACATCATTTCTAAATATTCGATGAAACGCAGACCACCGCTGTTTTGAACCGGGAACTGCTAATTCGTTGTGATCTCAGTAAGCAAGGCACTCAGACTTTGTGAATTATCACCTAAAATGCCATTCAGTAGAGCTAACACTACAAAAAGGATAATATAGATAACCTTACCCCCCTTCAGACGGTGGGATCCCTGAGCTGTGCAGTACTGAATGGGTCCCCAAACACAGCGCGGCACACCATGCAGATCCCGTCCATAGACAGGGTACCCCACTTTGGTCTTTTGAGCTTGAACAGGATTTTCTGAAAAGAAAACAATTCTGTTCATCATTCCTACTATTGAACAAAACGGATGTTTACATGAGAACTTGTTGCTGCACTTAGTTAAAGACAAGGACACGCAGGTGGTATAATTGCCAGTACTGAGGGGAAGCTGCCCGCAGGCTCCTTCGTTACGATCAGCCAACTAAGATTATCTTGCAGCAGGGGACATGCACAGCACAACGCAGTCACGAAAGCCAAGCTATACACAGGGAACAGCGCAGCACAACACAGGTCTACACGTGAACAGATTAACTGGTTCGTGGGTCACTAACTGCTCCACGAGCAATGGCCTTTCTGTCAGGATCACTGGGACCACCTGCAGAGAGAAGGGGAGGTTTGCTCCCCCTCCGCCAGCACCAAATAGCAGAGAGGTTCTGTCTCAGTAGGGGGATTTTGTCACCCCAGTCCCATGGTATTTAACTCCACCTACACATTGCACCATGAAGGGAGATGCTGAGCCCTTGGCTCTGACATCCATGCCCCTGAGCTGTCCCTCTCAGGCAAACCAGCACGTCTCCTTTTGCCCTAACCCCAACCATCTGTACTCCCACAGAGCTAGGGACAGGCAGCAGCACGTGTGCTCCACCACGAGTGCTCCACCACGCTCCCAGCCACGCATGCAGCAGTCAGCTCTGGGGTTCCTGGGGAGGAACAGCCATCATCCCAAAACACGGATGTGCACCTTCTGGGATGCACTTGCCCCATCTCCAACTAGTTTGGGGAGCATAGACATACCTTTCGTCTCCTCTCTGAGCAGTCGCTTCTACAGCGCTACTCTCAGACTTCAAAAATATTATGAGAAGGCGGCTGATTTGGCCCTACGGTTTCGACACCGGATCGGAAGAACCACAAAGCCTTTTTTAAAGTCAGAAATAAGGTGTGATAGCAGCTTTTCATGACTCATCCTGACACCAAGATTGTGGCTTCATGCTCTGAGTAGCTTCAAATGAAACTACCATTAGGCATTATTCTATTGCGTTAGAATTCATTTCGAGTGTGTGCAGAAATAACCAGCAATATATATAATACCTGCAATAAGGCTTTCACAGTATATTAATGCCTTTCTCGGATTGATACTGAACTCCAAGAGCCCTTTAAATCTCAAATAACTTGTGAGAATAAAAGAACTATTAACTTTTAATGAAGCACCAAAAAACATCTCAGGCAGTAGAATGGGGCATGAGCTTTAAACACTTCATGTCTTGCTATGGGGAGAAGCTGGGGACCTGGAGTAGATGGGACCCCGCTCTGCGTGTGCCTAAGCAAGCCAGACCTCCACGATTCACACTGCTTGATGGAAAAGTAGTGACATGCTCTGGTCTGTATCTATTTATGCTGAGATGGTAGAAATAAGGAAAAGCAGGGTGTCTTTTAGGCAAAAGTGGGATTACGGGATCTGAAGAGGGAAAATTCTTGGAACCATTCTGCCTGCCACAGAAATACAGGGTGAAATGCCAAATTGCCAGTGACAAACGGCAAGGGCAAAACCACCACAATATTCAAAAGGGGAAACATGAAGAAGCAGGATTCTGTCTGTGGCAAATGAACAGAAACTAATGTTCACTGAATAAAAGGAGCAGAAAAAAGAAGATGCTGAAGAGATGATAATACAAATCAAAGGGCTTTGTCAACTGAGAATAGTAATGGCGAAGGAAAGTGCTGACAATTTAACTTAAATTTCAAACTGCAGCTGTAATGGATGAAGGTTAAATTTTTTAAGAAATGCAGCATCCAACTTCTCCTACTTAGAACTCCAAAGAAGTCGGCAGGTTTTCGGAAGGATATGTACCCTACTGAGACACTTCAGTTAAAAAGCTGCTTCATTCCAAAAGCATTCTGCAGCTCATAGCACCCACTGAAAGAGCAGATGCAGTAAGTGTATCTTTGAGTAAGATCCAAAATAAACAAGACTGCCTCTGAAAATCCAAAGGAGCAACAAGCCTGACTGAGTTATAGGACATAATAAGCTCCTTTTAGATGTTTCTAAATTCAAAGGCTTTTGAATACGAGGTATGAGTAAATCGGTTCTGGAGGGCAAATGCAGACTCCAGATCTGTATCAGAGATACTAAAAAGAGGAATTTAAGGCAGGACCATTAAAGTTCTATCTGGTGCAGTTAAGAAACATTTAATAGTCTCATACAGAAGACACAAGCTCTACATTACAAAATTTCTTCACCAACAGGCCAGGAAAGCATTTGTCATAAGTTATTTGGGTACATGTAATGCAGCCCAGGAACAGCCGTATAGATTAGACAATAAACCTGAGATGTCTTTCCAAAATATTGTTCTATATGAGCTACATATTATTTTATGTTAATTCTTTTAGAACAACGTTCAGAAATAAAGAAAAACTGTCCGCCGTGTGCAATTGCAAACCTTGCCAATCAGTATTCTTTTGTACAACGGGCACAAAGGCAGAAGCAGAGGAAAATTTCCAGGTAAAATCTCCAGTTTTTGAGTTTGAAAAGGCATTCCTAGAAATTCCAAGTAATCGCAGTAACATTTGTTAGGTATCAAAATAGACCATTTCAACTGGCTAAACTGATCTTTATCTCCAACCGGCAAAAAGTTTCCAAGCATTTATCTTTGCTCTTCCATGTATCTGGCATAGAACAGGCAGAAGTTAAAGTGATGTGGCTTTTTGGGAATCTCCAGAAATGGGTTTGACAGTCTAAAATTACGCAGTCCCTAAGAGCTGACTGGGACTACGGTGACAGGGAAGAGTCTCAGCAGAGGACAACGGTGGTAAGTGAGTGGGGCAAAGGAGGCTGTCTCAGCGATCTTCTGCCTTGCTGCTATATCGAGGATATACATTGCTACATGCTGCCCCTGCCCACAGCTGGCACATTAGTATCCACCGAGCTATAAGTGTGCCCAGGCAGGATGTGGGGAGAAAGGCACTTAACATTTGCCTTTCAGAGGCCTTCTGCTCAAAAGAAGGGTTTGTGGTAACAGGCATTTGCCTGGAAGGCTAAGTTAAAAAAAAAAAACACAAAAAAATACGAGTCTGACAAACACATCCAAAAGTAAAGGGAAAAAAAAGTAATATTTAATAATTAAACAAAATGTTGAATGTTTAAAGACTGAAATAAGTTTTTTTGTGGTCATTCATGTCATCCTACTGTGGCATCAAAACTTGTGCACAGTCCCTGGGCTGGTCCCTGCCTCCTGTGCTACCCCAAATACTGTCACTTCTGGTTTAGGTAAGATGGGCTTCTCTAGTAAGGGTGATAAGTGCCAGTTAGGAAAACAAGCTTCTTATCACTGTTTCTATATATTTCATAGTTTATTGTTGAGGGCAGGGGTGTGCTTCTCACAGAAGATAGCTATGCTAAGCTGAGCTAAGCAAAATAAACAGCACTTTCTTACACAATCTTGAAATGATGAGCAAAGATGGAGAAACAAGGAAGTACACACTGGAAGAGAATTAAAAAGTGAAAACAAGAGACAAAAAGAAAGGAACTTCTATTTGGGAGACAGTTGCTGATTGCCCCTGGCTCACCTTACACATTAAGTGAGCTCTGTGCAGCTCTGCTAAACCTTGTATCATTCTGCTGTGAGATTTGCCTGAATGCCACTATCCACGGAAACATGTGCAGCTCTGAAATGAAAAGACCTTTTTGGATGAAAGCGCCATGGCTGCTGTGCCAACAGCGCTGACGACCGTCTTTGCAGAGTGCCACTATGGTTGTTGACAGCCTGGTCTGCTGCTCCTTCAGATGCTTTGTCCCTTTTCCCAAGCCAAGAAGTGCTACACTCAGTAAGGAAGCAAAAAGAGGTGGTAAGAGGAAAGTAAGGTGGTGACATAATCCATTAATAAAATCAAACGCCTCTCTGCTCCCTCTTTTCCAGGTCTTTTCCACAGCCCAAGTCACCACTGAAACAGCTGAGTACGGTGGGATTACTCCTGTGTGCACATTTTTGCCAAAGTCCACCCAAAAGTCACTTTCCTCTACTACCACAAGGTGTGTTTTCATGTATTAGAAAAATATACTGAGCTCTTTATGTAAGCAAGTCTAGTGTCCTCTTGAACATTAACGTCGGTTACACACTTAGATTTGTTAAAGCCCCTGAGCTGAATGTCTGGTTGGAATACTGAACAGAAATACACATGGTTGTAACCCACGTGTGCTGCTACCTTTTGTTTGTTTTTCCAGAAAATCACAGGACATCTGATGCTTTTGTCACATTTCACCAACTGATTTGTATTAGCAACCTTTGTAAAACTCTAGCTATATTTTATGCAAAGCTTACGTAAGTCCCCTAGGATTAATTACCTCGCTCAGAGTCCAATTTATTTAGCAATCAGGAAAAATTAGACAGTAGCTAGTGAGTTTGCTGTTTTGAAATGAAAGGCCAGAGCATTTAGGTATCTTCCCAGTCTAAATGCTAGTTTTAGAAATTCATTATTTGAAAGTCTCTAAACAAGTACTTTATATTGCAATCTTTTTTGCATCATTTAGCCTCCAAATAACTTCCCTGTTCAAACTGTGAGCATACTAATGAACAAAACAAACCAACAGGAATGTAATTGTTTACACGATAGTTTTAAGAATCCACTTTTCTTTCTCAGTCTGAATTCGTCAAACTGGTAACACTGGTCTCAGGAAATGCACTGTGACACTGTGTAACATGTTGTGACACCATTGGGGAAGTCACTGGAACCACCAATAAAAGCTGCCAAGGAGAAACCTTGTCTTAAGCAGAAATCCAACACCAGAATCGTGTGCTCTCTAAAAAATAACGGGGACTTTAGTTCTGCAAGCCTCCCAGAGCTCTGTTCCGGTGAAGAGCAGACCTGTAGGCTGCAAGGGCCCTGGCCTGGGCAGTGCTAGGACAACAACAGTCCCAGGTGCGCACAGCCAGACGGCTGCCTGTGCCATAGGGCAGCCTGGCTGCCCCAGGGAGCTGCTCTTTCAGCACGTTTACACCAGAAGTCACAAGAAACTACGGTTTTTGAAGGCAGCCTTTGGGACTTCTTATACAGCATCTGCAGCTGGGAAATCCTCCTGCGTACACCCCACGGCTTTAGAGTCCTTTCTGTATCACCACAGCCCATTTGGCTCTAGACCCACCTTTTAACTTCCACTCTGCCCATCTGGCTGTGAGGGCAGCTCTCAGGACCAGTGGTTTCACCGTCTATTCAACAATTCCTATTCAACAACTACAAAGCGCTGCCTTGCGCAGCACATGCAAGTCACATCTCAATATTACTAGTATTTTCTGAGGAACAGCTTGACATGTAGAGCACAATTACTTGGAGCACGGTGGGTGAACAACTGCTGTACAGAAGCTACGTACCGAGCATGAGCTGCAGATCTGGAGGGGCTGTAGTTATCAAAGCTCCAACGCCAACTTGCCTTGAGTCAATGGGGATAGACTGTTCGGCAGCAGCTGAGGTTTTGGCCTAAAGGAATATAAATATTTGGATATCACGTTGCTTGATTAACTCACTAGATAACTTAATGTGAGACAGCTGAACAAAGTCTTAAAGAGATCTTGCACGTTCCTAATGTAAAGTTTGCAAGAGCTCCCTTTAGTGTACTAGCTTTTCTTAAGGGACATTTAAGGTTTATGTGACCCATTTTAGGGATCTTTTAGACGTGATTCTGATGTACACTTTAAGTTCACTTTGCCTCTCCCTATACTTAGTATATTTACATTTTTTGTGACAGAATTCAACAAGTGGATCGTATCTGATTTTCCCTTAAGGGCTTTTCACATATTACACTGACTGTTAAAAACAAAGCCAAGTGAAGTATTTGCTGTGAAATTCTTAATGTTGTCTGCTGGCTCCAGATAGCAGGGACTCCTTGGCCTTCCACAGGTTTTCTGAAAGAAATATCACATTAGCGGCCCTTTTACCCCAAACATACTTCACATTAACAGATTTCTTTCCTTATTTTCTTCCAAAGATAAGTGTCCACTAGCCCACGAAAGCTGTCTTCTGAATGTGCATTGTAGGCCACACATTGTAGGTTTTCTGCAAACCTTCTACACTCCTCATGACCTTCTACAGCCTCCTACAGTCTCATCTGCTGGGGACTACGTAATGTGTCCCAACTACACATCTTGGAAAATGTCAGCTAATGTGAATAAGACTGGAGGTGCAGAAGAGGACACAGGATGTGCTGCGTGTTTCCTTTCCTTCTGGAAAATTGGGAAGCAATAGAACTGCTCCCTGGGGCGCGAGTGCTTCAGAACAAGAAGGAGGCAGCATTAGCAAAGGACACCAAGCCCTTAAGGATTCACTGCCGCTTTTCCACTCTGAGTAATTCTCTGAGAGGGCAAAGAAAGCTGTCAGGGTTCTCTGATTTACGGCTATTCAATGTTTGACCCTCCTCCTGCAAGAGCTGCCACAGCGGCAGTCCTAAAGACAATAGTCAGGGAGAGATCCACTGAGAAAGGTCCCTGGGAAAGTAGTTCACTCTCCTTCCTCCCCCTCCTCTCTACTGGGAGGTTTGTGTTCCGCTTCTGTGTCGCACCAGGTGTAGGTAGCTGCTGCCCAGCAGAGACAAAACTCAAAGAGCAAGTGCAGACCAGGATTTTACACCTTCCATGCTCAGACTTGGTAACAAAGCCGCTCTGCCGACTCAATGCATTCATGGGGTTTAAAGCAGGAGGGGGGGGGAAAAAGAAAGGGCTGTGCTCTATTGTCTCCATATCGCACTGCCTCTTTAAAATCAGAAATGCATGGACAGCTTCAAGGTGCCTCCCACTGAGAAAAGGCTTTAGATGCACGCATAGAGACAGCGGAGCCATCCTCCCCTGAGCTGCAGGGCAAACCTGCTTGGGAGAGAAATGATCATTCAGTGAAGTCCTCTGGCTGCTTTCAGTGATCCTTTCTCTGCTCCAGTGACAGCAGCACATTTGCAGGGGAGAAACCTGGAGGCTATTCCCAGGGTGCCCAAGACCTCCAAGACGACAAGAGCAACTGCAGGTACAGTTAGCTGATAGTGTTATGTCAGTTTGTGGATGGTTGGGTTGTCTTTATTTGTTTTGAAGCTCTCTCTCGGTATTTCGCAGGGAAACCTGTCTGTCTGAAACAGATACTGCACCTTGCTTTGACCAACATACAGATTTTGCATCCAAGTATTTATTTAGTACTTCTCTTAAATAAATGTTCACATTTCCAGGCAGCTGTGGGAAAGCAGTCTTGTAAAGCAGTCAATTGTTTGAGCTGTTATTTAGTTTCAAGGTTTAGCTTTCTGTGATTCTGTTGTTCTGCAACTCTCAGTTTGAAAAGCAACGTGAAGACAGAAGTTGTACAAAAGAGTTTCTCTCAGAAATTTCTTAAGTATTGGTACATCAGGGGCTGAGGGTGGTTCCAGGGAAAAGAGGGGGCAACAGCTCCACTATGCAGACTGTCCTTTGTAGCCATGATGGCCATTGTTCAATAGCATCTGACACCCTGAAGAACTACTGTCTCAAAGCAGAAAAAGCGGTAATGTCCCCTGATTCTCTTCTGGGATGGGGTGGAACTGTCCTGACAGCTGGGAGTCTGTGGCAGATGTGGCATGGGAAGATGCAAGAAGACAGCCCTCTCGGCATTTTGATACAGAGTAGAGGCAAAATTAGGCAGTAGATCAGATTTTTTTTCCTCAGTGTGGAAAATAAATCATTTTTTAACACTTGACACACCTGGCAGGACAAAGAGGGGAGCCTGCTCCTCCCCGCCTTTAAAAATTCAAGGCACTTGGTCTTGCTTAAGGAATATTTTTCCCGTTCACCTCAAGAGCCTGTTTGTGGATGCACTCTCCCTGTGAATGGCACATTTGCCTTCACAGCAAAGCCCTGCAAGCTGGTCCACGGGACAAAATCTTGTCTACGCAAATTGGCAGAGCTCCACTGGTTTGAGAGAAGCAATAATGAATTACGCTGGCTGAAAATTTGGTCCCCCCACTCAATTAATGGCTGCCAAAAAGGAAAGTGCTGGCTTCACTATTTTTTTTCGGTCTTGGCAACTCTTAATTAATTAAGAAATGTATTTAGAAGCCAGGACCATCAGTTCTCCTTTCATTCTCACCTACCGCATCACTCTGACTGAGACATCTAGCATAAAGTAAAAACTTTGTCCAAAAGGCACATCAGACACTTTTCAGCAAACTAAAGTGTCATCACATTTTAGGTTTTTTTACCTTGCACAGAGACGACAGCACCGTGAGCTTGAAGGCTGCCAGAGGTTTAAGCTGGATTTTACACTCCTATATTGTCATTTCACTGTGTGCTGAAAACAAAATTTCATCATCAGTAGCTAAAACCTGTGGGTGTAACAACCAGAGTATTGTGCAACCCAAGGGATTTTATGATAACAGACGCATCCTTTCACAGGGTATTTCTTCCCACTGTGCACAGCCAGCAATAGAGCTGTGGGGCAATAAGGTGGCTATTGCTTTCCCTCAAGCACAGTAATTTGCTGTAATTTCCTCTCAGGAAATGTTTTCCTCTTTTTGTTGCCACAGGAGGAGATAAATGAGGCTGCTGGTCTATAATCTCATGGGGACAAAGACAAGGTGACTCACTTCTCAGAAGGAAACTTTGGATGAGGTCTGTCACCTGCCACCGTCGTGCCCTGCCACCCTGGGTAATTCTAACGTGAAACCAAGGGCCAGCCAAGCCACGCGTGTCAAAAGAAGACAGACATGGCCATGGAGCAAGCTGAACATAACCCAAATGCTACCGTCAACCTCAACTTTGCTGCAATCTACAATCTCCACGATGGGGATTTAACCTCCTTGCGAAACTTCTCCTTCCCTTTCAATTTCAGTTACAGCGATTACGACCTGCCACTGGACAGTGAAGAGGACATGACCAAAACCCGCACCTTCTTTGCAGCCAAGATTGTGATCGGGGTGGCTCTGGTTGGCATCATGCTGGTCTGCGGCATTGGCAACTTCATCTTCATTGCTGCTCTCGCCCGCTACAAGAAGCTGCGAAACCTCACCAACCTGCTGATCGCCAACCTGGCCATCTCAGACTTCATTGTGGCCATTGTGTGCTGCCCCTTCGAGATGGACTACTATGTGGTGCGGCAGCTGTCCTGGGAGCATGGCCACGTCCTCTGTGCCTCAGTCAACTACCTAAGGACTGTCTCCCTCTATGTTTCTACCAATGCTCTCCTGGCTATAGCTGTTGACAGGTAAGTAGGGTGCTATCACTGCACAAGGAGGTGGCCAGAGCTTCTGGGCTTGGCTGTCCAGATTCCTAGGTTCTTATCATGCTCTGCTGTTCTGTAGGGTCTGATGTCAAGGTAGGTACTACGCAGATCTGGGTATATTGTTTCATAAAAATCTAATCACGAGGTCATGACATTACCCCAGAGAAAACTCAGTGGAAATTTCTTGATTGAACTTTTCAGGCGAAAAGAATTTTGATTTATTAAAACAATTTATTTTTTCATAAAAATATGCTTGATTCAAGTGCAGGAGAGGATTTATGAAATAAGGGAGAGATGAGAAAGAGAAAGACAAATCAGAAGCACCCAGAGACGAGGGCATTCATCAGCACTGTAATAACCCAAATGATCCAAACCATACATCTCTAAGGAACTTTCACTACTAGCGAACACAGCTTTTCTGAGTCTAACCTTTTCTATAAGCAGTGAAGTAAATACTCTTCAGTGAGAGAAATAGTTGACTGGTGATACAGAATTTGACAGGTGAGTTTATGGCACTTGTATTTATGGCACTGTCCAGAAAATGATAAAATGCTATACCAACCCAGTTCAGCAGAGAGTTTCCTACAGCATTCACAATGGGGTCAGTAGAACATGATATCCACCTGCTATACTACTTGCTTTGTGCTGCAATCCTGAGCTATTTCTATGCCTGCCTCTCACTCCAGGAATTTTGACAATATAATTTAATTGTATTCTTTCTTATGACTCCTGTTCTCTTAGCCTCCTGCACCGCAGACTCTGAAGGACCCACGCACTGAGGATCAGCTTCATGCTGACATAAGTCTGACATGACTGACTCACAGAAAGCCAGAGACCCGCAGAGTAAACTCTTTACAGAAAGGCCATCACAACAAGTCATCTTTTGTGAACAAATACAATGTATACCTCTGTATATCCTCTGCATACGCACACTGTATGATTCCCAACCCCCCTTCCCTTTTTTTTTTCCAATCTCTCTCTTGTGCCATTTTATGTTCTAGTTAAATGTTGCATAGTTTTTGGTACCTGATCCAGAAGACAGCTCAGGAGCAGTTAACCCTGCTGATGGTTGTATAGATACAGCTTGTGAGCAGCTGATTCAGCTGTTATTGACGTCAACAGAAGTCTACGGAAAGACTCTGGGGAAGTTCAGAGATGTTTTGCCTGGTGTGGGGGAAAGGACAATCAGCTCCTCTGAAACAAATACTTAACAAGTGTCTAACAAAATAACCTTTGAACAGCAGCTGAGGACTCAGGGTTAAGCTTCTAAACACTATCATGTATGCATTGCTGTTTTCTACTACTTATCTTTTTTCAACATCTAAAAAAATTTCTTGGAAAGCTCTGCTAGTGCATCCCAGGTTGGTGAAGTAACATGGGTCATTGAGCCCTTATGCCTGTTAAGAAATCAGAAGAGTTCTAACATATCTCCCCAAGCATCTTTAAAAACAATCCTGGAAATGATTAATCACTAAAGTTTGTTGTAAGAACACACTGTTTTGGTTTCACCGCCTTTTTTTTTTTTTTTTGTGAGCTTTTGACTTGGTAAACAGAGAGAAACCTCGTTCATTTAACAATCAACCATTCCATGTTGGTTATGTCATGTGGGTCATTGATTTCGGCCTCTAAAAAGAACAGGCTCCTAACAAAAGTCTTGCCATGCTTAGACCATTTAAAAGGGCTCACCTGTGTAGAGAGGGTAAGCCTGTCCCACAGGATTTCCCTCGTGTAGGGCTCTCTTTCATCTTCCTTGATGTCTATTCGCATGAAATGTAGGAATTTCACATATTTAAGGCCGCATCTACACTAGAAAATAATGCAATGTGAAAGGAGAGAATCTGAAGAGCAAGCGTTTGTGCTAAAGGTCGTGTCCATGCTGTAAATATTTTGTGGGATTTAGCTTTAGCTGGGTCCCCTGTACTGAACGGCCATGGGCACTTGGTGCGTTTTATGTACACTTTTGGGCACATCCTCCAGGGTAGTTTCATCTGAACTCAGTTCATGTGCTCCAAGACCACCCCACAGTAACAGGCCAAGAGTGGTAAGCAATGACGATCAGGAAATCCACCACAAAAGCTCCCTCCTGGGGTAAACAGAGATTTACCCCATCCAGCCAAATGTTCTGCTGAGTGGATATGCACACTTATGAACACATACACATTATCCCACAACCTTGCGTCCACAGGACCCAATCTAAAAATATTCATTTATCAGCTCCACAATGAGGCTGGGTAATTCTGCTGTCCCTTGACACCTAGCCTGCACTATTAAGAGTGACGAACAATTCATCTGCTTCCAAGATCTGGCTGATGAAAAGCGCCACTGACTTTCCATTTTATGTTAGAATGAATATATCCTGTGGATGCTATCTATGAATAGAACATACACAGATAGAAAAGCCTGTGAACAAATGAGAAGTTCCACTTTTTGAAACAATCCTTTGTGTTAAATACAACTGTACTGGGAGATCTGGAGTGTCTCTGATGAAAATCTCCTTTTAGCAGAAATATCCTAATCTTTGTGGAACAGTGTACTCTAATGGAAACTCTGCTAACATCTATAGCTTCTTAAAAAACCAAGCCCCCAAACTCCAAACAAACACAAAACCCCAGAGTGAATGCCATCTGGTCCTAGCCCCTTTTTAACTGAATCGAGGGCAACTGATGTATCTTGCAAGTGATGTACTTCCATTTCTCCATGCTTCTTTGTGAAACACTGCAGCATACCTTGCAGCTTTACAGTCATAAGAAGTGTAAATACCTAACTCAAGTTTTATGGCTTGGCATATTACTTAACACAGCATATCTGAGATTAATTAGCAATAGTCACCACCAGCAGGCAAAAAAAAAAATAAATAATTGCATGGGCAGAAAATGGATACACAGTCCTTTGTTGGTGCCTTGAAAACATGCTCATCTGTAACCATTCATTAGCATCAGCTTCAGCTCTTTGCACCCCATGGAATATCCAAAAAAATAGCAAAAGTACTGTTATGTATATTTCACCTCTTGGTAAGAAATGCATATTTAAATAGTTCTCTGCCTAGAGAAAACACTTTTCTTGTTTCTACATTTGTCTTTTTACCTGCACCTGACTAGGTGTTTATTACTGCGTCTTTCAAACTCTCACTTGAACACGTGCTGTCCACCAAAGAATTTCCAGACGCTCTATTATGGCACGTCCTGGATGTGCCATCACCTGTGCATTGTGCTAGATCCTGCAAATATACTTCTCACTAATAGGAATATTCCCTCTTTCTCCTCTTCCAGTCTTTCCGTAACTCCCAGACATGTGATCTGTGTTAAAAAGTTTGTGATACAAAATTCTTTTTCAGTTTGATCTTGTTAACAGGTGGGAGTTTTAAGACTGAGGTCTTAAAACCACCCCTAGACAGCCTAACATAGGCTCAGATTTTCAGACTGCCAAGTACCCACTGTCTTAACAGACTCTTCAGCCACTCGCTCAACAGTTCCTGCCTAGATTTAGGAACTCGGCTCTAGGCTGCTACTTTGGAAAATTTTTTTAACTGTCTTCATCAACAAACTTGTCAGGCTCCCTCTTTAAGAATGACAGCAATTTCCTTCTGCCTAATTCTGTCCACTTGTCTTTTGACGCGTGTTCTGATTAATAGTGTTTTCAAACTTCATTTTGAATGTATTTGTCTGTTCCAGGTATCTGGCCATTGTTCACCCACTGAAACCACGCATGAATTATCAAACAGCAACCTTCCTAATTGCCTTGGTCTGGATCGTCTCCATACTTGTAGCTATCCCATCTGCATACTTTGCTACTGAAACAGTGTTATTTATAGTGAAAAACCAGGAGAAAATTTTCTGTGGTCAAATTTGGCCAGTTGATCAGCAGATGTACTACAAATCATACTTCCTCTTCATCTTTGGCATTGAATTTGTTGCACCTGTGATTACGATGACCTTGTGTTATGCCAGGATCTCTCGAGAGCTTTGGTTTAAAACCGTACCAGGATTTCAGACGGAACAGATCAGAAAGAGGCTTCGATGCCGAAGAAAAACTGTTATGGTACTGATGTGCATCCTGACTGCCTATGTTCTCTGCTGGGCACCTTTCTATGGCTTTACAATTGTCCGTGACTTTTTCCCCACCATCTTTGTGAAAGAGAAGCACTATCTTACCGCTTTTTACATAGTTGAATGCATTGCTATGAGTAACAGCATGATAAACACCATGTGTTTTGTAACTGTAAAAAATAACACCATGAAGTATTTCAAGAAGATCATGTTGCTCAGATGGAGATCAACATATAACGGAAGCAAATCAAGCACCGATTTAGACCTGAGAACAAATGCAATGCCAGTTACAGAGGAGGTAGACTGCATAAAACTGAAATAGATCTTCTGCAGTTCTAATCTCACGTATTTTGGAGAGGGGTTAAAGAGGAAATAACGCCTCCTCAGAAACTTCTCCCTTGTCTGTGGGAATAACCACCATTGGTGAGAGTCCTCAAAAAGCAGCCTGCTATGCATTTCCACCAGAACTCTTCTCACTGGACTGCTGTATAACCCCATAACTCAGACGGATGCTGTGCTTCAGTTCACCCATCTGTAAATTTAGGATGTAGACACTCATTTTAGAGCTGTTTAAAATTTAAGGTGAACAAAAAGGTCTATGAACGCATTAAAGCGTATTACAATGAAGGAAGAGTTGGTTGCTGATCTTAGCAATGATGCCTCTTTGTTCTTCTTAAGACAAATCTCTTAACCCCTTTGAGCTTATCATTTGTATCTTTAAGCTATTTGGTGTCCTTTTCCTTTTGCTTACCAGAGGAAGGATGGCAAAAAAGCCCATGTTGCTTAATGTTCCTCTTTATCCTCTCAGTTTACCCCCCATGATGGAGCTCCTTGAACTCTACAGACCACCAGCTTTCTATTGTCCAATGTGCAGCATGCTCTTATGAAAGGCACATTCTCTACAAAGCTAAATATTGCTTCACAGTCCAGTGAAAACCTCAAGTCTTTTCCTGCGACACCTTGTTTAAGAATATTTTATCAGCATTCCACTCTGTAGTTTTATGCAATGTTACTCTGTTTATTACGTATTTTGAAATGGCGCAGCTACATCCTGAAGGGACCTGTTCCCTTCTTCTTTCACCTCCAGGCACCCTATGGCCAGCTTCTGCTGCCTTGAGTCACTGAGCTCTTCGCAGAATGAATCACAACATCGTAGAGGTGGGGAACAGTATCTCCAGACTGTCTAGTCCACCCCTCCGCTCAAGCAGGCTCAGCTAGAACATGTTCCCCAGGATTGCATCCAGCTGGGCTTTGACTGTCTCCAGGGATGGAGACTCTACAGGCTCCCTGGACCACCCGTGCCAGTGTTCAACAGCACTCACAGTAAAAAAGTGTCTTCTTCTGTTCAGATGGTGTTTTCTTCTGTTCAGATGTTCAACGTGTTTTACAGTGGGACCCATATAAAAGAACAGGATGTTAGTGGGAAGAAATCCACCCTGCTGAGCCAGGCCCAGACATCTTTTCAAGTCTGTGTACACCTTCAAAATAAAGTACAGGTAGCGCCAAAATATCGTAGAGATCTTCAGACAATCTGTCCTTGAGTAGCTCGTTTTCTGGTCAAACGTGAGGAAACAACTCAAGATGAATTCTGCATTGCCTCCTCCAGTGTTGTTTTTACCATTCTGATTTTGTGCAACTCCAGGATGGGTGTTTCTTAACTGATAATCGTGATAAAGCAGGTGACAGTAGCAGTAATACCTACTCATTTAAACTACCCATAAGATATCATAGACTTTTGTGTATTGAAATCAAGTCTTTTCTATCGTGATGACAAATGCTTCCTGTTTTAAAGTATGTGGTACTGCCTACTTTTGGAGTAAATGGCTTTTGTAAATAATTTGTCTATTTGTGAATTTAAAGTGAGCAGGAAATCCTGCTATTAAAACAATAAACATAGAGTCAATATCAACATTGTGAATTATTTTTTGTATTTTTCCCTCAGCCATAATTTTCCTACCCAAGCGACTAATGTGAATTATCCCATTTCTGCTAAAGAAAAATACTAGGCTGACCAACTGAATTTAATGGCAAAAGGATATTCAAATCCATTAAAGTGCTCAAATCCTCTCATCATTAGCTGCTCTTAAAAAATACACGGTAGAGAGGATCTCATAATCTGCTCTGTTAGGCAAAACAATTACTGAAATCATTCTTCAAAATGACATTTTTGAATAGAGTAAGTACTAAATCCATTTGTTTCCCAGCCTGCCAAAGAAATTTAAAGGACCAGAGAGTTGCAATATTTCACCATCAAGAGGCTTAATCTTGTAATTTTTCCTTTAATCTCATGGTTTCTTCTGAAACTATGCACCCACATTTACCTCCTGAAACCTGTCCTAGTTATTGGGGATTAGCTAGCAATGCTATCTGTTATTAGAGTGTCCTGATACTCCTTGCATCTATTTTTCCTAGACGTTTCTTGGTGCAACAAAGCCAAACGACTGACACTTTTCCACAACTGGAAATCCACCTCAGGCTGAGTTATTTTTTAAAAAGAAGATCAACCCCCACCAAGCGATACAGTCCCAAGGAAAAACTGGGGTAAAGAATTGCTTTAAAATTCTGGAAATCACTTTGAGAGCTCCAAGAGAGTTCTTCTGGTCTGGCCTGCCCAGTATTCTCAACCATCACCGCATCCCTGTCCCCGCAAAGGGTAGTAAAGCAGCAGTTGCCACTGCTCTTATTGCAGATTTCGGTTTTGGGGTCCACAACATTGCCGTATTTTGACATTTTGAGGTCTTCCCAGCAGCAAAGCAGTGTTTCAGCTTGAAACACTGGATAGGGCAGAAGAAAAAGCTGTGCTTTGCCCTCAACTGTATTTTGTTGTGAGCAGCATCCCCAGAAAGATGGGGATTCCCAGTGAGCAAGGGCGGCGGTCCCCTGTTCTCTGATCAGAGCAGCCAAGCTGTCACACTGCTCTTAGTCTCTGTCTTCACCAACTCAACACCCCAAAACTGGTCCCAGGCTTCACTTACAGGGATCAATGCCTGCTCCTAAACTGAGCACCAGTAACCAGGGGCCCAGGGCAGCGAGCCCAAGGGCCTTGCGTAGGGACAGAAACCCCACAGAGCTTTTTTGTCCCCACAGAACTCATTTTGTCAAGGGAGTGACAGGGTATGGCCCCCCTCCATTGGCCAGGGCCTGCCTGCCACCCATGACTGCACTTAAAAGGAGAATTTAAAAAAATATAAAAATCACTTAAAAACTCCCTTTAAGTGCAGAAGTGTGCAGTAGGGACAGGTCCTGAACCGTGTAACTCCCTTGGGGAGGAGGGAGCAGGTAGGCCCTGGTCCAACCAGAGCAGCCAAGGGAGGGGGCCAGACCCCACACTCCCTATAACTGGAGTGAGTTGTGCAGTACAAAAATAACAGAAAGGGGTTTTTTACCCACACAACTCAGGCTAGGGAGCATGGGTGCCAACAGGTGCTCCGGAGATGCGTGTTCCCTCGGCTCCCTGTCAGATGCGGGGTACCCTGTTGCCTCCTGTCAGCCCCTCCCTGCAGAAACATTTTCCCACCTACATTGAACGGCAACATTTAGTGAGGGAATCGAATACAGACCGTACCTACCTGGAGCTCTGTTTGCAACAGCCATGCTTCAACAGAGAAAGAAAAGCACAAGCTGGGAGGAAGTCAGCATCTGTCACGGAGGAGAAGCAGTTCCTTCCAGCACACATTCTTACCCACTAGAAGGCAGTAAAAACTGCAGCGAGACCTCTGCAGCCACCAGCTGCCCACTATTAGCTCCAGTGGCACAGCAGCAATAAGAACTTCACCATGCAGGAGCTGTGGGACGTATCAAGGATAAGGAGCGGGTGGATGAGGCACCCTCCTGAGAGCTGTTAGCAGGGTTCAGAAAACCATGCAGTGAACAAACCAGATGCCATGACATCTCAGTTGTGGCTTGCTCCAGTTTTTATTGCCAAAAGCAAAAATATGGTTCTACCACGCCAGATTCCTGCTCAGCTGTCTTCCGGCGGCACAGCTCCCAAAACCATAGGCTCGCTTCCTTGCGCAGCAGCTCCTCCAGGAATAACTGAAGGTAAAATCCAGTCTCTGCTCCTTCATCCGTCTCTCTGAAAAACAAAAAAAAAGGTGTAACTGGAAACTAAAACGGTGACCCCAAACAGCTTAGAGAAAATTAAGAGAAGAAAAAGCAGTTATTTTCAGCAACAGGCACTGAGAAAACAAAGTATGTATTTTAATAAAGTAATAGCAGGAAAAGAAATTCCAGCTACTGTCTCTCTACCATAGGAGGTTGACCTGCAAGAACCCAGGCCAGGATGGGTCAAAATAGCCAGGACATGAAATTTCCCTGAGGACTGACTGACTCAGGAGTACAGACTTAACTCTGCTCCTTCTTCTTTCAGCCTGGCAGCTTTCCTGTGGCAACAGCACCCTCCAGCTGCTGTCTTGCAGCACAGCATCACATACCTACTGCACAGCCCTGAAAACTGCATCAGCTCAGCCACCTTGGGGCCAGCGCCATGCAGATATTCCCCAGGATTCCCATGCCTCCAACAAGCAGCAAAAGATACTTCAAACTTTCAGCACTTGGGCATCTCGGCACCCACCCAACACTTCTGGTGTCTGCATTCTCCTTGGCTTCCTGTGTCAGGAGGGTTGTGACCCTTGCTAGGAGCTTGGGCTACCCCTTTACAAAATCTTGATACCATCTGTGCTGAAAAACGTCCACACCACTGACCAGAAGAAAGCAGGATTGAGACAGGACAGACACTACTCAATTGGACTCACCAGAGATCCTGCTCTCACTGACAGTCTGTTAGGATTCTGTTGTACAGGCTCCACCCTAACACACATTGCCAGGAAAAACCCCCAAATTACCGATGAGACAGGTATCACTGCAAGCTGCCAAAGGGGCCTTCCTAATACCACCCAGAACAGGAGAACAAGGGACAAAACCCAATAAAAAACGACCAAAAGAATAAGGGACAATAAGAACCAAAACCAAACACAAAGTTTCTCAAAGCACAGTTGCCTCCCTCAAAACCAGAAGTGGCTAAAACTGACAGAAGAGAACACACAGATAGTAAAATTCCCCAGAAAAAGACATCCCTGAGCACAAAAGACCATTGAGGAACATAAAAACCCCATGTAAACTCAACCACCTGATCATCTGTTAGTTCCAGGAGAAAAGAATGTGAAAGGTAACAGAGAGAAAGCATTCATCAGAAGCAGCATGTAGAGGCAGAGCAATAAACTCTGAGTATGTAGCCCTCCAAAAATACCCAAACAGGCATAAATATTCTCCAGACAGCAGAGCACTGAAGGGCTACTACAGGGCCGTGGGCTGAAGCACTCCAATAAAAGCCAACTGCTGAAGCTCTGCAAAAGAGCCAGGTGTTGAAGCAGTGCTCCACGACGGGACCATTAAGCACTTCAATATAACTCAGGCATTGCAGAAATAAAGAGAAACTCCACAAGGTACAATGCTCAATAAAGAGCCATGATGTGTGCGTCAAAAAAAAAAAAAGAAAAAAAAAAAGAGGAAGTTCTACCAAAATACACAGTTACAGAACGACATGTAATACGATACATACACTACAATCAGTACCATACCATAAACTACATACAACTAAAATGAAAAAATATATAAAATAGTGAACACAAGTACAATAGTACAGTACAATATCATATGGAAGACATAAAATAAAATACGATAAATACAACACCACAGATTCCATACACAGGGCACGACACGAAGGACCCCTCTGGGACAACGCAATATATGCCTCCTCTATTCTGGTGCAATGATGGGTTCCTCTGGGGAGGCGTGGAAAATTCATCCGACAGTAATGCGCAGTAAATAGTACCTAGAAGGAGCCACCACGATGATCAACTCAAAGGCAGTGTGATGAAGGCCTCTTCATCCACTCCAAAATGAAGGCATATTCTGAGGTGGAACGAGGAATGGCTCATCGACGGTGGCACACTGAAGGAGCAAAATGGAAAAGGGTTACTATGGAAAACCCAGCAAAGAGCTACTATAAAATGGAACAACTAAGTGCTGCTCCAGAGGAGAGTGCCAAAGGGCACCTGTGCCGCGGCAAGACAAAGAGCTACTGATGAGGGGTGCACCAATGTGCTCCTCCGATTTGGCACGATTGATGGCTCCCAAGGCGTGGAACAATGATTGGCTCCAATTGGGGCAGCACAGCAAAGGGCTCCTCC
>NW_009647691.1:0-970 GCF_000708025.1 Charadrius vociferus
ACTGGGCCATACTGGGATGGGAGCGGTGCAACACACAGGTTTCCTTGTTCCGACTGGACCATACTGGGACAGGGGTGGTGCAATGCACAGGTCCCCCTGCTCTAACTGGGCCATACTGGGATGGGAGCGGTGCAACACACAGGTTTCCTTGTTCCGACTGGACCATACTGGGACAGGGGTGGTGCAATGCACAGGTCCCCCTGCTCTCACTGGGCCATACTGGGATGGGAGCGGTGCAACACACAGGTTTCCTTGTTCCGACTGGACCATACTGGGACAGGGGTGGTGCAATGCACAGGTCCCCCTGCTCTCACTGGGCCATACTGGGATGGGAGCGGTGCAACACACAGGTTTCCTTGTTCCGACTGGACCATACTGGGACAGGGGTGGTGCAATGCACAGGTCCCCCTGCTCTCACTGGGCCATACTGGGATGGGAGCAGGGCAATGCGCACATCCCCCTGGGCTAAACTGGGATGGGAATGGTGCAACCCACAGGTACCCCCTGCTCCAACCGGGTCATACTGGGATGGGAGTGGTGCAACACATAGGTCCCCCTGGGTCATACTGGGATGAGAGCAGTGCAACCCACAGGTCCCCCTGCTCTAACTGGGCCATACTGGGATGGGAGCAGGGCGATGCACAGGTCCCCCTGCTCTAACTGGGCCATACTGGGATGGGAGCAGGGCAATGCGCACATCCCCCTGGGCTAAACTGGGATGGGAATGGTGCAACCCACAGGTACCCTCTGCTCCAACCAGCTCATACTGGGATGGCGACAGTGTCATGCGCAGGTCCCCTTTGCTCTGACTGGGCCCTACTGGGCTGCAGGGGTCTCTCCCCACTGGAGACATTTGGGGCCATTTTGGGGCCATTGGTGTGGCCCCGCCCCCTCACCTCTCCCAGTTTGTCCAGTTTGACGTAGGTCTCTGCAGAATCCCCACCCCACCCCCCCCCTCCCCAAACCGGGG
>NW_009647691.1:4807-5737 GCF_000708025.1 Charadrius vociferus
CGCGCCGTTAACGAAGCCATGCTCGTCAGCTTGCGCCAGCGGCGTGGGGACCCGCTCGCCCGGTGAGGGAGAGGGGACGGTGCCGGGTCCCCCCGGGGTGGGATCCGGGGATGGGGCACCCGTCTCACCGGGATCCCCATGTGCACGGAACGGATCCCACCAGGAATCCCGGTACCGATGGATCCAGGGATGGATCCCACTCGAGCCACAGCTCCCCGTACACACGGAACGGATCCCGCCAGGATGCCCGGTACCAACGGCTCCAAGGATGATCCTACCCGACCCACAGCTCCCCGTACGAAGCGACGCTCGTCAGGTTGCGCCAGCGGCGTGGGGACCCGCTCGCCCGGTGAGGGAGAGGGGACGGTGCCGGGTCCCCCCGGGGTGGGATCCGGGGACGGGGCACCCGTCTCACCGGGATCCCCATGTGCACGGAACGGATCCCACCGGGAATCCCAGTACCGATGGATCCAGGGATGGATCCCACTCGAGCCACAGCTCCCCGTACACACGGAACGGATCCCGCCAGGATGCCCGGTACCAACGGATCCAAGGATGATCCTACTCGAGCCACAGCTCCCCGTACACACGGAGCAGATCCCCCCGGGATGCCCGGTACCGACGGATCCAGGGACGGATCCCACTCGAGCCACAGCTCCCCGTATGCATGGAACGGATCCCACCGGGAATCCCGGTACTGATAGATCCAGGGATGATCCCACTTGAGCCACAGCTCCCTGTATGCACGGAATGGATCCCGCCGGGAGTCCCAGTACTGACGGATCCAGGGATGATCCCTCTCTAGCCACAGCTCCCTGTGTGCACAGAACGGATCCCGCTAGGAATCCCGGTACCGATGGATCCAGGGATGGATCCCACTCGAGCCACAGCTCCCTGTGTGCACGGAGCAGATCCCACCGGGAATCCCGG
>NW_009647691.1:11961-25495 GCF_000708025.1 Charadrius vociferus
CCGGGCTGTGAGGGTACCATTAGGGGGTTACCGGGCTGGGGGGTTACCGGTTGCTCGGCCGGGAGGCGGCGGTGCCATAACCCCCGCTGCTCTTACTCCCTCCTTCTCTCCCCACCGTAGTTTCCAACGAGGTGCCCGAGCATCCCTGCGTCTCCCCGGTCTCCAACCATGTCTATGAACGGCGACTGATCGAGAAGTACATCGCAGAGAATGGCACCGACCCCGTCAACAACCAGCCCCTCTCCGAGGAGCAGCTCATCGACATCAAAGGTAGTGAGATGGGATGGGAAGAGGGGACACTTCTGCCAGTTCTCCCGGGGGAAGCTCCTGGCCGCAGTGGCCAGTCTGGGGGGAGCTATGTGTCCCCTGTGGGCAGCTAGCACCCTGACAAAGGATTTCCCGAGGGAAATCCGTGATGTTCTCCTGAGTGGAGTTCCTCGGGGGTTGCTATTGGGACTGGCGCTGTTGGGACCGATGCTTTTGTCGGTGACACGGACACTGGGCTCGAGTGCACCCTCAGCAAGTTTGCCGATGGCACCAAGCTGTGTGGTGCTGTCGGCACGCTGGAGGGAAGGGATGCCATCCAGAGGCACCTGGATAGGCTTGAGTGGTGGGCTCGTGCGAACCTCAAGAAATTCAACAAGGCCAAGTGCAGGGTCCTGTACCTGGGTCGGGGCAATCCCAAGCACAAATCCAGGCTGGGTGGAAAATGGATGGAAAGCAGCCCTGAGGAGAAGGACTTGGGGGTGTTGGTGGATGAGAAGCTCAAAATGAGCCGGCGATGTGCGCTGGCAGCCCAGAAAGCAAACCACATCCTGGGCTGCATCCCCAGCAGCATGGCCAGCAGGGCGAGGGAGGGGATTCTGCCCCTCTGCTGCACTCTGGGGAGATCCCCCCTGCAGTGCTGCCTCCAGCTCTGTGGCCTGCAGCATAAGAAGGACATGGACCTGTTGACGCGGGTTCAGAGGAGGCCACAAAGATACTCCAAGGGCTGGAGCCCCTCTGCTGGGAGGACAGGCTGAGAGAGTTGGGGGTGTTCAGCCTGGAGAAGAGCAGGCTTCAGGGAGACCTCAGAGCCCCTTCCAGTCCCTAAAGGGGCTACAGAAAAGCTGGAGAGGGCCTCCTGATCAGGGAGCGGAGCCATAGGATGAGGGGGAACGGTTTTAAACCGAAAGAGGGGAGATTTAGCTGAGATATTAGGAAGAAATTGTTGCCTGTGAGGGCAGTGAGCCCCTGGGGCAGGTTGCCCCGAGAAGCTGTGGCTGCCCCATCCCTGGAGGTGGTCAAGGCCAGGTTGGACGGGGGTTGGAGCAACCTGGGCTGGTGGGAGGTGTCCCTGCCCAGGGCAGGGGGGTGGCACTGGATGATCTTTAAGGTCCTTTCCAACCCAAACCATTCTATGATAAATCCGCGATGTTCTCCGTGATAGCTGGGGAGACCAACCGTCAGCTGATGTGGTCAGAAAGCTGGGCTGCTGGGGGATGTAGAGAGGGCGGTGTGGCTGTCTAAAGGGATTGACGGGAGCGTTGGGAATGTGGTTGATGTGTTCACTCTGTCTTGTTGGCAGTCGCCCACCCCATCCGGCCCAAGCCTCCATCTGCCACGAGCATCCCAGCCATCCTGAAAGCTCTCCAGGATGAGTGGGTAAGTGCTGGGTCACGGCTGGGAATGGAGCTGAGTGCTGGCAGCTGCCTGCACTGGGGCTAATGCGTTTCCCTGCCTGACTCTGCCTCGTCCCACTAGGATGCCGTCATGCTGCACAGCTTCACCCTCCGCCAGCAGCTGCAGACTACGCGCCAGGAGCTGTCACATGCGCTCTACCAGCACGATGCCGCCTGCCGTGTCATTGCTCGGCTCACCAAGGAGGTCACCGCCGCCAGAGAAGGTGACGTGGGGTGACATGAGGTGGGACGGGGGCTGTGTGCCGCAGGGAGGGGGAGCTGGGGAGGAGCGAGCAGCGTCTGGCACAGCCCCAGATAGTCTCGGTAGCGATCGCTGCACTGGATGCCATCTTCTTTGTCCTTTCAACCCGTTTTAACTCACAGCCTTTCTCTGCTTCCGCAGCTTTGGCAACTCTGAAGCCGCAGGCTGGCCTCATTGTGCCCCAGACGGTGCCATCCGCTCAGCCAAACGTGGCGGTGAGTCCCCGCTGCCCCTCTCGGTGCTTTTCCCCTTGGTCCACCGCTGCCAATCTCCACTCGTTTCCCCTCCGTTCCCCCTCTGGGTGTAACCAGCCCCTTTCTCCGTCCCATGCAGGGAGCCGGGGAGTCCATGGATCTGGGGGAGCTTGCGGGCATGACCCCCGAGATCATCCAGAAGGTAAGAGGTCCTCCACTTGTGCTGCTACAGCCTTTGGCGGTGGTTGTTCTTCCGCCTCGCGCCATGGGAGCCCCTGTCAGTCTGTGACCGCCCTTCTCTTGTTTTACAGCTTCAAGACAAGGCTACGGTGCTGACCACGGAGCGTAAGAAGGTAAGTGGCCCCGTTCCGCTCTGAAGATGTCGCAGCAGCCAGGACGTGGTGTGCCCCAAGAGAGGCCGATGTTCATCTCCACACCGTTTTCCTTTTGCAGAGAGGCAAGACTGTTCCAGAGGAGCTGGTGAAGCCGGAGGAACTCAGCAAGTACCGGCAGGTCGCCTCGCATGTGGTGAGTGCCGTGATGCGGGCCAGGGGCTCAAAAACTCCCCCGTGTAGCTGGGCATCTGCGCCTCTCCTGTGCCGCTTCGCAGCATCAATAAGGGACAGATCTGCTGCTGAGCAGAGCAAGGAGGAAGGTCGTGACTCTCTGTGCCACAACCAGCAGGGACCTGTGCTGGATTAAATGTGGCACAGGCTCCCGCTGTTGGAATGAAACCCCCTGGGCTCCCTCAAAGACCTCTCATTTCCCTTCGGGGGCGTTTTCTTGCTTGTGGCGTTAATCTGGCGTCCTCCTACCTTGCGCAGGGGCTGCACAGCGCCAGCATCCCAGGGATCCTTGCTTTGGACCTCTGTCCTTCCGACACCAACAAGATCCTCACCGGTAAGGGAGCCTCCTCCGCTTGCTGGGGACTGTGTGGGGTCAGCTAAGAGCCTGCGGCTGCCTGGGAGCAGGTCCCTTTCTCTGTGCTTTTGGGTGACAGCGGTGGGGCAAGGGGCATGAGGGATTCTCTCACCTCGTGGCAAAGTTTCTCAGGATGGTGGTCCCCAGGAAAAGTGGGTGGATTTGGACGGCCACAAACTCCCATCTCTCACTGCCTCCATGGGTTTGGTTTTTTTTTTTTCCAGGTGGGGCTGATAAAAATGTCATCGTCTTTGACAAGAGCTCGGAACAGATCCTGGCGACGCTCAAGGGGCACTCCAAGAAGGTTACCAGTGTTGTCTTCCACCCCTCTCAGGTGCGCTCAGGCCCACGTTTGGCCTCTTCCCTCACTGCCAGGCTGCCCCAGATCGCGCTTTCTGGACCCTCTTCTGGGTGCTCTGTTCTGGTGGGGTCTCCACCTCACGCAGACCGGTGGACGGGCCAGTTTTTGCCTGGAAGGAGCTCTCTAAGATGGAGAGGCGAAGGTCTTTTGATCTTAACTTTCCTGTCTCGTCCCTGTCTAGGACTTGGTGTTCTCAGCTTCTCCCGATGCTACTATCCGCATCTGGTCTGTGCCCAACGCCTCGTGCGTGCAGGTTGTCCGTGCCCACGAGGGCTCTGTGACAGGACTGAGCCTCCACGCGACAGGCGACTACCTCCTCAGCTCTTCTGATGACCAGGTGAGACCCGTCCCTGCGCCACAGACACCCCTCAACTCCTGCTTCTCATCTCTCTGTACTCAATGCGCTGTTCCTCTCTTCCAGTACTGGGCTTTCTCGGATATCCAGACAGGCCGTGTCCTCACCAAGGTGACGGATGAGAGCTCTGGCTGTGGTAAGACTTATAGCTGAGTGTCCCCACCCTGGGGGGGCTGTTGCGAGCTTGCGGAGAAGGGTTTTTTCTGCCTGTGGGTCCCTCAAGATCACAAGAACTTGTCTGGGGCGGGATGTGCTAACAAAGTCAGAAAGTCTCCCCAACCCTCCGAATCTCCCCCTGTGTCTCCGCAGCTCTCACCTGCGCCCAATTCCACCCGGACGGGCTCATTTTTGGAACAGGGACGATGGACTCTCAGATCAAGATTTGGGATCTGAAGGTAGGGCCGGCCCTGCGTGTGCGGGGAGGGGACAGAGAGAGGCAGCGTGTTGGGGGTGAGCTGGGTTTGGTGCCCAGCAGAGTGTTGAGTCCAAGGCTTAGCGTCCGTTTCTGCTGGAGTGGGGCTTTGGGGAATCTCTTCTTAGCTTTTCTCCCAAAATACAACACTTCGGCTCAAGATTGGCCACTTTTGATGCCATTCCTGGTTGATTGGGGGTTGTCTTGTGACAAGAAGGTGTTTGCTGTGTCCCACAAGAGAATCGGTGAGGAAGAGGAGGGTTCGCAGGCAGGCTGCCTGGCTCTGCTGCGGGAGGAGTCCGTGTTGGATGTGTGTGGGCTGCGGTTGCAGGGATCTGATCTCCCGACCGTGACGGCGGGGGCTGCGGTTCCCTGCCGGCAGCGTGTCTCTAACTGCCTTATCCCCAGGAACGCACCAACGTGGCCAACTTCCCGGGACACTCGGGTCCCATCACCAGCATCGCCTTCTCCGAGAACGGCTACTACCTGGCCACGGCAGCGGACGACTCCTCTGTCAAGCTCTGGGACTTGCGTAAGCTCAAGAACTTCAAGACGTTGCAGCTGGACAATAACTTTGAGGTGTGTGACCGTCCCCTTTTGCCCCACGATGGCCTGGCTGGGCAGGCTGGCAGCTTCCTCTCCCAGTACCCACCATCCCAAGCCTTCTCCCAGCTGTGCTCCTCAGCTTTGGGGGAGCCTGATGTGGAGGTGTTGCCGTTTGGAGCTTCTTGGGCCTGTTCTGAAGCTTCGTTCCCCTTCTCCTCCGCAGGTGAAGTCTCTCATCTTTGACCAGAGCGGCACCTACTTGGCTCTGGGTGGGACAGACGTCCAGATCTACATCTGCAAGCAGTGGACGGAAATCCTCCACTTCACAGGTGAGGGGTGGGGGCTGAGGGAGGTGGGAGGAGAGGTGTTTAGGTCTCCTCCTTCGGAGAGGAAACGCTCTCCTGTGTCTGCAGAGCAGCGGGGAGCGGGCAGGGAGACTAACTCCGCTCGATGCCGTAACCACGGGTTGTCTTCCCTCCCCAGAACACAGCGGCCTCACCACGGGAGTGGCTTTTGGCCACCACGCCAAGTTCATTGCCTCAACGGGCATGGACCGGAGCCTGAAGTTCTACAGTCTGTAGCCCCGGATGTGGGGATGGGGTCTCGCTGCCGTGCTGGGCTTTGGGGTGGGAGGGTGGGAGGGAGAAACTGGGGACGGGGCGGGAGGGAAACAAGTGGTTCGTTATTTCTCTGGGCTCCCCTGCTGTAGCTGTTGGCAGAGGGGAAGTTGGATGTCGCCTTCCCCGTGCTTCGTGGGATTTGTCGTTTTAGTTTTCTTCTTTTTTTCCAGTTTTGTGTGTGTCTTATCTGGCTTTAGATTCTGTTTTGTGGCTGTAACTGAGGCAACAAAAGGCTCCGACCCCGGCACTGGTGGATGTTTGCGGTCGGGATCGCGGTGGGGATGTGTGGAGGGAGGGAGGGAGGGAAGGGGAGGGCTGTGCAGGTTTTGTAAGCAGTTATCTAGTTTCATTATGGAAATAAAGAACTATTCACCGTAGAGGTGTGTGCCAGCCCCGGGGGTAAGGAAGGCTTCTGTAAAGGGCCAGGACGGGGGGCATCGTAGCCCCCAGCCAGCTGAGGGGGCAACTGGGAGGAGGTGTGGGTGCTACCAGCTCTGGGATGGGGACAAGGAACCCTTCTCTTTCCTCCAGTGCCCCGCACGGACAAACCACCACCCGCAGCCTCCGGTTTGAGCCGTGCTGTGCACGGGTTTATTTTTCCAGCTTGCCTCGAGCTGTCAGGCGGCGTCTGGTTGGAGGCAGGAGCTGCGCAGGAGGAAGAGAAGGAGGAGGAGAGTCAGTTTGAGCTGGGACGAAGGGGCAGTTCAGGGAGCAGAGGGGCACTCGCCCAGCGCTGTCGGGCTCAGCCTCGCCGCAGCTTGGTGACCTTCGGGAAGACGATGCGTCCCTGGGAGGTGACCATGCCCGTGGCTTCGGCTGTCCTCCTGTCCCCTAGAGACCGACGGGCTCCTGCGGAGGGGAAGGGGGTTGGTGTGGAAAGCCCCGGGCTGGCAGAGGTTCTCCCATGGTGGAACCTGGTGGTGGCCCCCAGACTTACGTGATGGCACTCCCAGCTGCCAGGAGGGTCGGCAGGGCTCGGGCTGCGCGAGGTGGCACACCGAAGCGCTGCAGGAGATGTACACCTGGAAGCCATGGGTGGGCCAGCGTCAGTGGCTGATGGTGCTGGTGGCCCTGGAGAAGGTGCTCCAAGCCCCAAAGAACCTCCCAACCCAGCAAGCAGCGTGGGTTCCCCGCTGCCGTTGTGGGGTCGGGGTGCGGAGCAGTATGGGGCAGTGATGCGCCGGCACCACGGGCAGTCGGGGGATTTGCTCAGGAAAGGTGCTGTGGTAGGTTTTGGGGTGTTGGGACGGGGGATTGTCAACACTGGGGGGCTCAGGAGGACCATGGAAGTCCATGATGCTGCAGGACATGTCTGCTCTCCTCACCTCTCCCTCCAGCACCGCCATGGAGGGGGGTTCCACAAAGGTGAAGGTGGAGATGACAAAGCGCTGGTAGTGGCTCGGGAAGGGCAGCTGCGGTGAGGCCGGTCCCACAGGCACGAGCTGCGTCCTATAGTTGTCCCCTGTGAAGGGGCACCTGGGTGTGCAACGAGGACCTTTGGTTGGTGCTGGTGACCCCTTCCTCTCCATCTTCCTGTCCCCACCACTCCCTGCTCACCCGTCCACCAGGATGGGCCACTGGGGCTCAGCAGCCCCGTCGGTGCTGGGGGACGCCCAGCAGTGGTGCAGGACCAGCACCAGGTTGGGGTCCGTCTTCTGGAGGAGACGAACCTCCACGTAGATGGGGTCCCGGAGCACCCTCACCAAGGGGTAGTCGCCGTCGGGGTGGTAGGAGCTGTAGCTCTCGTCTGCGGGAAGGGCCAGAGGCTGAGCGGGCTGAGGATGGGGGGACAACGGAGGGGTGGGGGGGACCAGCAAATGGTCTACTCACCAGTGGCAATGCGTAGCGGGAGTCCCAGCGGCCCCGGCATGGCCACGGGGGTGGCGGTGGGGGGCACGGCCACCTCCATACGGAGCGGCAGGAGGTCGCTGGCGTTGTAGATGCAGCGAGCTTGGAGGCTGGGGGGAGTAGAGCAGACCTGGATGCCCACCATGTCCTCCAGCCTTCCCCCCCACCGCGGCATCAGATCCCCCAGCCCAAGAAGAGGGGGGGGGCCACCTGCCGTAGGGGTCCCCAGTCCCACCACCAAGCACTGGCAGGAGCCAAGGAATGGGGGGAGCTCGTTTGGGGGGTGTTGCAGGCAGAAGGGGAGCAGGATGGGCTTTACTGAGGGGGTGTCCCGGCTCTGCCTGGCTTTGCCCACCCTCCCCTTACATGTAGATGCTGTCCCGCGTGATGGAGCCGCGGGAGGAACCCTGGACATCGATGGTAGAGATCAGCTGGTTCTCATAGATCAGCTGGTCCTCAATCACCTGAGGTGGACACGCATAGGGGGTTAAGGTCCCCATCCACGCTCTGAGCAGCTCAGGGGGCTCTCGAGGAGGAGGAGGAGGAGGAGGTGGGGTGTCGTATCCCTACGGGGACGGTGGTACCGCATTGCGTGACGGAGAAGCGGAACATCACGAAGGTCTCCGTCACCCTGACGGGCTCGCAGCCCGCCTGGGCGCTGGCGAGGCGCACGCTGTCCAGGTTGTAGGGTTGGGTGGCGAGTCCCCGCGGCACCACCAGGACGAAGTGGCCGTCCAGCAGGCACTGCACGGTGGCTGTGACACGAGGTTCCAGGTTCCATCAGCCTGGAATGACCTTCAGCCCACCCCGGCCAGTGTTGGCCGAGGCGGTGGGCGATGGGACGTCCCCAGGGAACCCCGCTGGGTGTCCTACCCGTGTTGCCGTAATAGCAGGGCGCCATGCGGTCCATGTCATCGTAGCAGCAGCCCGCCTGCAAGCACGCCTCCCGGCCCTGCGGGGCCACGCAGGGCATCCTCCCCACCGGCACCTGGCACTGCTCCCGCGTCAGCTGGGTGCCTGAGGTGACAGAAAGGGGACGCTGCCCTGAGCATCACCCTCAGCATCACCTTGAGCGTCCTTCTGAATTGCCCACCCAAGCGTTCCCCCCCCCCTCGCCAAAGCATCCCGAGCATCCCCTCCCAGATGTCACCTCCATCTCCGACTGTCTCCTACCTCCATCCCACCGCGTTGGCTTACCTGCCCCTGCCGAGGGGTAGAAGAGAGCCGTGGATTGCAGCAGACTGGCTTGGGATTGAAGCCCGGGACGCAGCAAACCAGGCTGGGCTTGGGCTTGTAGTCCCGGGCGCACCAAACCCGGCTGGAGCTGAGCTTGAAGTCCAGGACGTACCAAACCCGGTCGGGACTGGAGTCCCGGGCGCACTAAACCCGGTCGGGAATGGCTGGCATGTACCAGCCCAGCTTGGCTTTGGAGAACTGGGCGCACCAGACCTGCCTGGGATTGGGACTGAGAGCCGGAATGAGGCAGCCCAGTTTGGCTGTGGAGCCCAGGGTGGAGGAGACCAGTTTGGGAATGCGTCTGGAGGCTGGGACGAGATAAACCTGGCTGGTTTGGGGGCTGAGCTCCTGTTCGTACGAAGCCTGCTTGAGTCTGAGCACCAGCATGTGTTAAGCCAGACTGGACACCGGGGTGCACCAGCCCGGGCTGGTTTGGGGTCTGAACTCCTGGACGAAGGAGCCCTGGTTGGTTTTGAGCTCCAGGGTACACCAGCCCGGGCTGGTTTGGGGTTTGAAGCCCTGGGTGAAGAAGACCTGGTTGGTTTTGAGCTCCAGGGTGCACCAGCCCAGGCTGGTTTTGGGTTTGAAGCCCTGGGCGAAGAAGACCTTGTTGGTTTTGAGCTCCAGGGTGCACCAGCCCGGGCTGGTTTTGGGTTTGAAGCCCTGGGCGAAGAAGACCTTGTTGGTTTTGAGCTCCAGGGTGCACCAGCCCGGGCTGGTTTTGGGTGTGAAGGCCTGGACGAAGGAGCCCAGGCTGGGCTGGGGACTGCATGCCAGGGCGTACTAAACCCCGCTGCGGTTGGGTGATGGGACGAACCATGCCTGGTTGGGGCTGAAGCCCCTGGTGAACCTGGCCAGGCTGGGACTGAAGCCCGGGGTGCACCAGGACGGGCTGCGTGCGAGCCACGGGGTGAACCTGCTCCGAGTGGGCTTGGGGAGAGACGTGGGCTCCCGAGAGGGTGAGGGTGGACTGGGACACGTGCTGCAGGACCCCAGGCTGGGCCAAGGGGACAAGAACATCAGTCTGGGTTTGGTGGACGCTATTGCCCCGGCCGGGCCGGTACTCGGTACGTGTGTTGCCATCCATGCGGATCTCGTAGTCCCCGGGCTGCGGGCAGGTCATGTTGACTTCGTAGGAGGCGGCCACGACCCCGCTGAGCAGCACCTCCTCCAGCTGCACCCTCAGGACGTAGCGGTCCTCCTGTGGCATGGCAAGAGGGACAGTCACCCAAGGGACAGTCACCCCCAGCCCGCTGGCGCCGGGGGACCGTGGGTGGGATGGGAACCTCACCTTCACCAGGACGTGGCAACCCTCGTAGCCAGAGGAGAAGATGACGGCACCATCCACCCCAGTGTTGAGCCAGTGGAGGCAGATGGAGCAGTTGGCCACGTCGAAGGGGGTACCGAACTCATCTGCGGGGGACACCGTGGGCGCGGGGGGGAGTGAGGTGGCACAACGGGGTGCCGTGACGCTCAGAAACCCTCCCCGGCAGCACCAGCCCACACCGAAAACTCATTCAAGCCACTGAGCTCATCCCATCAGGGCACCAGCACAAGGGAGCACCCGGATTTTGGGGTAACCTCAAGGAGATCTGGCACATGTCACCCCAAGAAGAGCCAGGGAGGGGTTCACACCCGCCTGCCCCCCACTCACCCATGACTTTGAAGCGGACGGGGCGGCCGCGAGAGGGGGACGCCAGCAACTGCGCGGCGGCGGTGGCGGCGAGCGAAGCCGGAGCACGGGGCTCTCCGTGGGTCAGCACCGCGGCCACGGATTTATATCCATCCGGCTGGGATGCAGCGGGGGAGGGGGGATCAGATGATCCGTGGGATGTTGTCTTCTGTCCCGTGGCGAGGGGACGAGCTCTGCCCAGGGCTCCTCGCTCCCTTGCCACCAGCGACCTCGCTGCCCCCGGCACTGCGGTCACCTCCCGTGGCCGTGCCGGGGTGACCGGGGAAGAACCGAAAGCTGTTCGAAGAAACACTTTGTCCCACGGCGGGAGAGACAATCCCTGGAGATGGCACTGGCCGAGCTGGAGGGGGAGGAGGGGGCTAGTGTGTGCCCACCTCCCTCCTTGCCACACAGCCTTGGGGTTTGCCACAAGCCGGTGGGGACGGCGGTGGCATCCGGCTCCCCGATGGACCACCCTGCTGCCAGGGCAGCCATAGGACCAGGACCCTGCAGAGGGACCGGGGCAGAATGGTGGCATGGCCCCGGTGAGGTCCGAGGACCGGGGAACCAGGCAGTTGTCCCCAAATCCCCACCACCACCACCATGGTGGCTTTACGCCCAGGCTCTGCCGCACCGGCAGTGCCACGGGGGAAGCAAAAGCCCTTCAAACGCTTCGTCCCATGGTGGGGTGAGGAGTCAGGAGAAACTCTTCCTGCAAACGGGGGATGGAGACTGCTGCCCTGAGCGCGGCGCGGGGTCAGGGGTCCCCGTGCCACCCCTCGTCCCAGCCGTCACCTTCCTTTGCTCTCGCTGCCCTTGCCCTAGAGCAAAGGTGGCGATGGTCCCACCAGCTGGGCCACGGAGGGGCTCGTCCCCCCACCCCTCGAGGTCCCTGTAGGAAGGTGAACGGGGAGCCGGCGTGGCCAAGCGATGGGCCACGAAAAGCCGGAGCCGAGTTTCGCCGGCGCCCCGGGATGAAGAGGAAGGACCTTGGTCCCCTCGGGTGGCTGCTGAGCGCAGCGCTTTGTGGGTTCCCTCTGCCTCCCTCTCCAGAAGTTTCCTTTCTGGGTCTTATCTTTATTGTAGACTAAACCGAGTCACTCCCCCACCTCCCCTTGCCGGTGTGACGGTCACGGCCGCCGGCTCCTGCACCCTGCCCCGGGCACGTGTTGGGCGTGAATGTGCCCGTTTGCCATCCTCCACCGCAGCCCAGGTGCCAACCATCAGCGTTTTGGGGGTTTAAAGCCCTCCTGCCCCGTGCGAGACGCCATCCTCCATGTTCCCGGGGGGGAAACCCTCAGCTCCCACCGGCTCGCGGCACCGAACCGGGTCTCACGCTGAAGGGGTGTGTGGAACCAGGAGGGTTTGGCCGTAGCCCCCCCCAAAAACCTTAGTGGCCTCATTAAAGGGCAGTATCAGCTACGGCGACATCTCCACAACCCCCTGAGCCGCGGCTGTACCTATACATGTACCTATATATGTGTATGTATATACGTATATATACACATAGGGGTCATCCCACGTGCCATCGCCAGGACCTGGTGTCCCCACCCCACCAGTGGAGGCAGGACCAGGCGGCGCCGGCTGTCAAGGTGCACTTTATTGAGCGGGGTGACAACCCCGGGGGCAACCCCAGCCCCTTTTCCACCCACCCCACCCCAGCCCCGGCTCCCCGCAACCATCACAGCTTCATGGTGGCAGCGGGACCCAAGTGGTGCTCCAAGAACTGGACGATCTCCTGCCACGAGTGCTCCTGGGCCTTGGCGTGGGCTTGGGCTTCACCCCCCCATACCACCGGCCGGGGGGTGCCCCGAATGCTGGAGATGCTGCAGAGGGGGGAGCCAGGGGGCTCGATCAAGTGCCCGGCGCCGGGGTAGGAGAGGACACGGCCACTCTCTGGTGGCATCCGTGCCATGGCCAACTCGGCAAAGAGCTTGCTGTTGAAGCTACGGTCGGCCTCCCCAACCACGAAGAGCACCTTCCCCCGGATCTTCTCAACCGGGATGGCCGAGGCGCTGTACGCGGGGTCCCGAGGGTCGGCGAAGATGGCCGAGTTGTCCAAGGCCCCCACCTCTGTGAAGATCACGCGCTCGGTGTAGTATGGGATGGGGGGGATGTGGAGATCCTTGTAGACCAGCGGGTTGCCATGGAGGAAGGCCGTGCCGTTGATCCACACTGTGGCCACCACCTGTGGGAGGAAGGTGGCCATGGCCAGGGCCACCTCTGCTCCTTTGGAGACGCCAACGACACCCAGGCCGGGGCCTCGCACCTGCAGTGGGGGGAAACAGAGCCAGCTGGCAGCACTGCTCGCTGGGACGTTACCGGGATGTCCCCAGTCATGAGGACAACACGCTTGTTGGGATATCCCTGGTCACCAAGACATCCTGCTCACTGGGATGTCCCCAGTCACCAGGACATCCCTGCTTGCCAGGAGATCCCCAGATCACCAGGACATCCCTGGTCACCAGGACATCCTGCTCACTGGGATGTCCCCAGATCAGCAGGACATCCCACTCACCCGGACATCCCTGATCACCAGGACAACCCGCTCGCTGGGACATCCCTCGTCACCACAACAACCCACTCACCGGGATGTCCCCAGTCACCAGGACATCCTTTGCTTGCCAGGACATCCCCAGTCACTAGGACAACCCACTCACTGGGACATCCCTGGTAACCAGGACATCTCACTCACCAGGACACCAGGTCATCCTGCTTACTGGGATGTCCCCAGTTACCAGTACGTTCACGCTTGCCAGGACATCCCCAGATCACCAAGACATCCCACTCATCAGGACATCTGTGGTCACCAGGACATCCCACTCACCACCATGTCCCCCATCCCCAAGACATCCCTGTTCACCAGGACGTCCCGTCACGCTGCAGGGCTCACCTTGGGATGCCGGAGGAGCAGCTCAGCTGCCTCCTCAAAATACTCCAAGTCGAGCTGGGCCAGGGTGCGGGGCAGGTCGTCGTAGGCGAAGAAGGCCAATGCCAGCACCGCGAAGCCCCGGCTGGCCAGCAGCCCCGCACGAAACTCAATGAGGCCACCCGCACCCCCAAATAGGTCGATCACCCCCGGGAAGGGTCCCGGTCCTGCGGGCAGCCAGAGAGACCATCACCAAGGGGGGAGAGAAGCCACCAGTGCCATCCCACACCCCGAGTGTGGTGGGTGGCCCACTGGGTGGCCAAGGGCCGGGCAGCCCGGGGTTCCCCACACCCCGTTTCTCACCGGGTGGCAAGAAGAGGGCTCCGCGGACCCTGCCCTCCCGGATGGGCACGCGCTGCATGCCGGGACCCACATACCACCGCTCGGCCTGGCAGGAGGCCAGCGGCTGGTCCTGGGGTCCGGTGACCAGGCGGACGCCATCGAAGACCTCCAGACGGACAAGGAAGGGGCTGCCGGCCACATCCCGCTTGACCAACCGTCGGAAGAGGGTGTCGGG
>NW_009647691.1:26195-27336 GCF_000708025.1 Charadrius vociferus
CGGGAGGAGACGCCGAGTTCGCCCACGGCCGAGTTCGTCCATGAAGGAGTTCACCCACGGACGAGTTGGCTCACGGACGCCCCACGGGCAAAGCAGCCCCCCCTCCACCAAAAGCCCTGTGTGCCGGCGAGCCCTGAAACCACGGGGATGGGCTCTAACCTCCCTCTTACCCGGCCGGGGCGAAGGCTGGGCTGGTGCTGTGGCTACGGGGGAAGGGAGTGGGTGGGAAAAGCAAGGCTCTACATGCCCCACACCCGCTTATATCGCTTCGGCAATCATTAACCGGGGACGCAGCCAGGGCAGAGCCCTCCTGCCCGATGACCCGGGCCAGGTTGGCAACCGCCCCATGGTTCCGCTGCACCCCATAGCTCCTGCCAGACCATTCACCCCTGGGAGTGTGAATCTCCGCCCCCCCCCCCCCCCCCCTCCAGTGCCACCCGGGTATGACTCCCACGGACTTTGCGCCGGTGACATCATCGCGCTCTTTATTAGCGGGAGGGGGGGGCGATTAACCCACCCCCGTGCTTCTCTCTGCCTCAGGGGGGCACAGGGCCAGCTCCCCGCCATGGCCACTGCCCACCCTGGGGCCACAAGCTTGTCGTCCCCCCCTCCAGCTGCCACCACCATGCCCTCCCACGCCAGTGCTCCCCACTGCAAGCAAGGGCTCATCCTCCCCTGCAGCCCCCCGTTTGCCCACCCAGTGACATCCTTAGCACCCCACTGGTCCGTCTCACAGCAGGCTGAAGACACAGCGCTCAACAAGAACGCCAAAAGGGGCATTTACGGAGCAAGAAAAACCAGTAAGGTGAAGAGATCTGTGTGGGTTTCTCACCCCAAACCCCTTTCTTCCAACCACCTCCCAAACCCACCCTGCCGTGGTGGCCCCCAGCACCCCCAGAGAAAGGTGGCGGGAGGCTGTGCTGCGCCGTGCACCCCCCTTCCATCTCCGCAGCGCAGCAGAGACGTGTCCCCTCCCTTCGTGACGGGCTCCAGGGCTCATTCCAAGCGGGATGAGACCCCTCTTCAAGGCAGGGAAGCCTCAGGGAGCGAGAGGCCACAGCGCTCTGCCACCCCAAGAAGGCTGAGGGAGATCTGCAGAGGGAAGGTCCCAAGCTGGAGCCACCAGCGCCCCACCCGAGCC
>NW_009647691.1:27421-29345 GCF_000708025.1 Charadrius vociferus
TCCGCCCGGTCTCGCCAGGGGGTCCAGCAGCGGGTTCCTGCGGGTCATGGCGCTGCATCACCCGCCCCAGCTCTGTCCCGCTGTCCGTTCAACACCGAAGGCTCCGGCAGCAACTCCTGCCTGCCGAGCCGAGGAAGTGTCCCTGGAGAGGAGCAGGACCCGCAGAAACCCCGGCTGCCCGGGCCGGTGCCCCGTCTCCCGTCTCAATCCGTGGCTGCTTTGCGCCGCACGGGTGTCTTTTGGAGCAAGGCCAACGTGTCCCGCTTCTCCACCCTCCGCAGCTGCTTCTTCTTCGCCCGTTTGAGCTTCAGCGGGTTCCGGATCTGTGGGAGAAGGGAAGAGGGGGTTTTAAAGCAGCAGACGTAGTAATGACTGAAGTCTCTACACGACTCCTGATTAGATTTATCCTAAAACCTCTCCCTGGGAACGTCTCTGAGTTGTCCCCATGAAAGCACGGCGTGCTCAGATCCTTGTCAATGCCGAGTTTCCCTTGCTCCATCACCCCGTGTGCCAGCGATCCCCAGGGTCACCCCCTCCCTGGTTTTCTCAAGCTTGAAGGAGAAGCTGCCCCCCACACCACCCTGCAGAACACGGGCTGCCTGCTCGGAAGAGGAGACACCCTCTTCGGACAGTTGGGTTTGGCTGGATTTCTCCATTCCTCCCAGTGCCGCCCACAGCATCCTTCAAAGGAGGAGCCAGGGAGAGGAACTGGAGCAAACTGGAGCCCAGCGCTCAGGGTCTGGAGTCTGCCGCATCTGCCAGGCCACTGCAGTGCCACCAGCCAGGAACGGTGCTGCAACTCACCACTTGGACAATCTCCGCCTTCCGCTCGTTCTCCAGGCGCCGCTTCAGGTTCTCCTCCCGCCGCCGCTTCTTCTCCTGCGAGAGCAGAACCAAAACATTCCATGCGGATCTCTCCCTCCCTCTGGGCTTAAACCCAAACCAGCATCGACCCGTGGATGATGCAGACGCCAGTCAGGAAGCTACACGGCTACAGCAGCATGAGCAACACCTGCCCAACCATGAAATCTGCTGCACAAAGCCAAGCCAGCAGCGCTTTTCCCCACGGGGCACGAGGTTTGAACTGACTGAGGGAGTTTATTCCGAGCCAGTGACTTGCAGCACGTGACCGTCGCAGCCTGGATTTGGCAAGACGACAGGGAATTCACCATCCCGGCTGCCTACGAGAAGGGCAGCCAGCGGGGTGCGTGCTGCCCAGGAAACCTGCCCCACGGAGACAGCAGGCACGGAAGGGCTGGGCGATGCTGCCTGCGGGGACCTGAGCCCAAGGCCCAGCTCCCGAGCCCCCTTTACCTCTCGCTCTCTCTGCTTCCCCTCCTGCAGCTGCCGTGCCAGGTCCTGGACGAGCTTCCTCTCCTGTCGCTCCTTCATCTTCCGCGCCCAGGAGGTGCGAAGGGCCTTGTCCTGGATCATGTGTGAGAACCTGAGTGGGCAGACGGGCCGTGTCAGCAGCTGGAGCAGACAGAGCTCAGCTCCCCACGGCTCACAGAAACCCTACGCATCCTTGCCACCTCTGGGCCCTTCCCAGAAGCTCCTCGGACCAGAACACTGTGAAGCTCCCCCAGTTCAGAACCTCCCACAGCAGCTTCAGCCCCTCGACATCCCCTCCAAACCATCCCCCCAGCTCAGGACTCCCCCAAAGCGGCCCTCTCCCCTCCGGGTCCTGCTTAAAATCTACGAATAACTCCGCAGTCTCCCTACGAACCACCCTCATGGCCCCAGCAAAACAGCCCTGTCCACCCCACACCTCTCCTGGGCCAAGCCACCCCCAAAAAGACCCTGTCCCCCTCAGAGTCTCCCCCCAGAGCACCCGCAGAGCCTCCCCCCGAGCCCAAGAACCCCCAAACAGCCCTGCCTCCACCACAACTCCCCCCTAAAGAGACCCTCCCGACTTTGCAGACAT
>NW_009647691.1:29628-30029 GCF_000708025.1 Charadrius vociferus
CCCCGCCATTTTAGTGTCGGGCAGCACTTCCCTCCTCCCCGACGGCGCCGCCTGGAGGCCGCCATGTTTGTGCCGGGCAGTCGCCTCCCGGTGCCCATCATCGCGGCGGCCTGTGCCCGGTGCTCTCCATTCCCCCCACACACACACACACTCCTAACTCCCATCCCCTGAGCGAGCCCCGGAGAGACCCGTGGCCTGGTTTGGGGGGAGAGGCCTTTATTTTGGGGGCCAAACTCTCAAAGGAGAGTGGCCTTCTTCCCGGGGCCGGGCCCAGGCCTATGGCCGGGGCCCAAAGGGGGTTTGGGCTCTGGTCGGCTCCACCGTCAGGCACCAGGGAGGCCTCACCGGGCTCCGGTACCTCAGCTGCAGCAGGGCTGGGGCGTGCGGTGGTTCTTAATGGG
>NW_009647691.1:32469-43051 GCF_000708025.1 Charadrius vociferus
CGCCATTTAAGTGTCGGCCAGCACTTCCCTCCCCCCCGACGGCGCCGCCTGGAGGCCGCCATGTTTGTGCCGGGCAGGCGCCTACCGGTGCCCATCATCGCGGCGGCCTGTGCCCGGTGCTCTCCATTCCCCCCACACACACACACACTCCTAACTCCCATCCCCTGAGCGAGCCCCGGAGAGACCCGTGGCCTGGTTTGGGGGGAGAGGCCTTTATTTTGGGGGCCAAACTCTCAAAGGAGAGTGGCCTTCTTCCCGGGGCCGGGCCCAGGCCTATGGCCGGGGCCCAAAGAGGGTTTGGGCTCTGGTCGGCTCCACCGTCAGGCACCAGGGAGGCCTCACCGGGCTCCGGTACCTCAGCTGCAGCAGGGCTGGGGCGTGCGGTGGTTCTTAATGGGACGGCTGTGGGCTCGGCAATGGTTACGGCACCTGGGAGAGGAGAAAGGGGAAAATCTCGCTTTTGGGGTCATGGAGAGGGACTTCCATGAGCCACCGCCCTGGGACGGCCCCTCAGGGGAAGGAAGGGGGTACATAACGCTGCCCCATCTCCCACTGAAACACCTGAGCTGCTGCCCCTGGTCTCCCTCACCATGCACGTGTAGTTGTGCTGCCTGATGGCATCGTAGCCGAAGGCCAGAGCCGCCACCGCCGCGCAGAACTCCAGGAGGCAGAAGATGACGAACATGGAGTCCAGCCCGTTGGTCAGGATCTGCGAGGAGGAGAGTGGAAGTGCCCAGTGGGTCCCACTCGCTGGCAGTGCCCCTCACCCCCCTCCCCTGGGTGGCAATCGCCCGGTTTGCTTGTCCTGCGCAGCGGTGGGAGGCCGGGACCCACCGCCTGAGCAGGACTGGGAGGCTCTACCTTGTTCTCAGGGTTGAAGCACCACTCTGCTTTCAGCTGATACGGCATGTTGTTCTCGCAGCCGGGGATGTTGCGAGTGATGGCCGTGGTGTGAATGAGGGTGGCCACCAGCGTGCTGAGGATGACCCCCACGTTGATGACGCAGCAGGTCTTCACCTGTGTGGGTCGCCTCGTGTCAGCCATCGGCAGCTCTGTCCCTTCTGCTCCCACCAAGAGCGCGGGAGCTGTGCGGGTGGCAGCACGATGCCCACCCTGCCAGAAACCCCCATGAGGTGCCACAGAGCCAAGGGAGAGGCTGCCCGGGACTTTCTGTTTGAGCTGTCTGAGCAGGGGCACCTCTGAGCTGGATAATTCAACTCGGGTCAGGTATATTCCCTGGAGAAGCCACCCAGGGCAGCCACCCTCCGTGACACTTTTTGTCCCCGATCATCCGAGACTGACTTCACCAGGCCCCAAGGGTCTCGTGGAGGCCCTGAAGTGTGAAGGATTGCCCGCTCTCTGGTTGACGGGGAGAGAGCTGAGCATCTCCCGAGGGTGAGACAGGCTGGGGAGGGGTTCCACGAGCCACTGGAAGGGGCAGAAGTCACAGAAGCAATGGGGGGAGTTGCTTTGTCCCTCCCACCCCGGCCGCATGGAACCCCCTTACCAGCAAGATGTTATCTCTTTTTTCGCTTTCCACCAGCAGAGAGCCTGAGACCAGGAGCTGCTCCGAAAACAGAGGAAGGAGGGCGTCAGCAGCAAGGCACCCGCTCCCTGTCACCCATCCCTCATATCCCGGCACCCCTCTGGCTGTGAGTCGGTGTTCAGGGCTGCGCGCACACCCCCTCCATCCCCAGAGGGGACAGCCAGAAGATTTGGGTGTAAGAAGAGGCCCTGGTGACGAGGGGATCTGGTCCCCAATCCACCGAGATCCCCCTGTCCTCTTTGGATGGCGAGTAGGTGAAGGCCAGGCATGTCCCTGCTTACCAGGAGCCCGAGCCAGAAGAGGACCCCACTGGCCACAGGGAGGGAAGGGGTCCCATGTTCTGACACCGTCAGGATGATCCCGAAGCAGATGTGGATGATCCCGGTGAGGATGTGGATGGTCTGGGGAAGGACGGAGGAGAGGGATTCCCCCGGTCACTCTTGGCCCAAAGCGCTGCGTTTCTGCCAGCACCGGCAAAGGATGGATATCACCGTTGCTGTTAGCCACGTCCCACCCCGATCCCACTGTCACACCACGTCCTGGCTGCACCCTGGGTGTGCTGGGACTCGGCACAGCGGCATGAGCTGGCGAAGGGAGCTGGTCCTGAACATCATCCCTCTCCCAGCCAAGGAGGACCTCAAGCAGGACAGTCCCTGGGGATACTCAGTCCCCGCTTTGCCCCCAAGGTGCCCCATCCCCTCGAGATGCCGCATCTCACCCCCAACACCTTGGGCTGAGCCCTTCTGAAGCCTCTGACTTGAAATGACACGGCAGGAGTGGGCGAACTGGAGCTGGAGGCCAGCTGGGCCGCGCGGGGGTCTGTGGCGGGGATGACCTCTGTGATGATCCTCACGCCTCCGGAGTCAGTCACCGTGGTGGCTGCCATCGCCTGTGGGCAGAGCGGGACCGGGGAGCTGGGGCAGGCGGGGAAACTGAGGGACCAGACCAGCTCACGCCCTGCTCAGGGACCACAACATGGGACGCGTCCACGTGAGCGGTGACATGAGAAGCACTGACATCCTCTTCCAAGGATGTCCCACACCCCATCCTGCACCCCACACCTTGCCACCCACCCAGGTACCTCCTTCAGCCTGGGCTTGCCCTCCTCCTCCTCCTCCCCACGGCCACCGCTAGCGGTCCCTTCGCTCTCCGAACCTCCCTGGGAGATGGTGGTCGGGCGGGGAGGCGGTCCCGCTGCCCTTTGCTCCCCGCAGGAAGTTTGTTCATGAAAATCTCGTCAGGTCCCTCTTGCTCAACGAGGCGGCTTTGCCAACGGAGGGGGAGAGAGGCTGACAAAAACCCCCGCAGGCGCCCGCCTTCGCGCAGGAGGCGGAGGGAGAGGGAGGCAGGGAGAGGGTCTCTGCCAGCCCGAGGTGGGCACCCCCTCCGAGGGCATCCCTGCAGCCTGGGGATGGGGACAGACACTTGTCACTTGGGATGCTCCGAGGAGGAGACGCTCTGTGCCCAGTCTTGGGCGAATCCTCTCCATCCCCAGTCGCGGATGCTTTGCTCGGGCATCATCTCCGCAATTAGCCACGTGCCAGCCCTGGCAGGGTCCTGCTGAGGTGCTCGGCGATTCATTTAGCTGCCCTCATTAGGGCTGCTACGAGACAGCCAGCCCTGGCCCTTTCCTTTACAGGGAAAAAAAAAAAAAAAAAGAAGAGTGAAACAGGACATGGCACAAACATTATAAATCCCATTAGTCTATAAAGGTCCGAGGGAAGCTCCTTTATTGCCTTTTTATTTTCTTTGGGATTCTCCTTCCTCCACAAGTGCCTCGACCCTGTGGGTCTGTCCCCACTGAGGACAGCCCACCCGCAGGAACGAGCCCGGGGTTGGGGGGGAGACGGCAGCACGGCGTGCGGTGCCGGATTGCTCCGGCGCGGGTCCATCGGGAGCCAAAGGGAAAGGAGATGTGGTTGTTTCCGATAGGAAATGAGAGCTCAGCCTGGGAACGGAGCCACCGCACATGGCGAGGAGCTCCCGAGGGGTGAGCTCGGAGGCCCCTTCCTCCCTCCCGCCGGCCACAGGTCTCCAGGTCTGCCAGAAAACAGCTATTTCCTTCGTGGCCGCCGTCCCCATCTGCTCGCCAGGAGGGCTGGGGGTCCTCCATGCCGGCCTGCGAGGACCCCCCAGGTTTCTGGGATGTTGGATGGGTGCGGGGTTCTGGTCCCGTCCCCTCTCCTCCTCGTCATCCCTTGTGGTCGTTAAAGTCCCCGGCACTGGGCACTGCGGAGGTCTCCAGCTCTGGGAACGGAGTCCTTCATTCCCAGGGAAGGGCTGATACTCAGGAGAAGGGGATGAGGGACAAACGAGACGAGGTTTGACTTAACCTCCACCCATGAGACCGGACACAGTCGGATCTGGCTCGGGGAGTGGGTGGGAGGGCACGGGGCTGGTGGACGTGGCTCTGGGACCCCCTCCTTGGGCTTTTTCCTCTCTTGGATGCTGTGAATGTCTGACCACTGCCCGAGGTTTTACCCCGGCTCTTTCCTGGTGGAGCAGGAATATTTAAGCACGGGATTCCGGCGTCTCTTGAGCTTGGCTGCAGGCAACTAGGGCTGGCTCCACACCACGTCGGTGGCCACGGTGGCCACGGGCCACCACCAAGCATTAGGGAAACCCAACACCCATCTCTGCCCGAGCCCCTCACCGCATACCCAGGGGAAAGGGGGGGGGCGGCGGGCAGGACCCTCCCCAGCCCTGTTCCAGCTGAGGATTTTTAGGAGCAGGTGGAGCAACTTCTGGATGTGCTTTTTCCTTTCCTTTGGCCCTAGAGGGAGCTGAGACGCCTGGTTTGGAGGCACACGGCTTCCAGAGCTCGGCAGAGGCTTCCAGAGCTTGGGGCCAACGGTGGGGCGCGATCCCCAGCGAGGGGTGAGCAGCAGCAGTTGTGTGTGTGTGTGTCCCCCTCCATCCTGGGCTGCCCTGGGGCAAACCGGGGGATCGGCGGTGCCAAAATTGGGCAGTTGGTCACGGAAAGCGGCCACATCTCGCTGTGTCCCGGGAGACCAGCAGCGATCCCACATTCTGCTTCATCTCTTGACTTTGCGGAGATGCTGGAGCAAAGTTGTCCGGCCACGTATCCCTGCAGACCCTATGTTTTTCCAGGGACTTTTCCCAAAGGTTTGGGTTGATTTTTTTGCTGCATCCCTGCTGCGTGGGCTGGAAACCAGGGGAGTGACCAGCGGCTAACTGGGGCGATGGCCACGAGCCCGGGAGCAGGACGGTGCCGCAGAGAGGGGAGCAAGCCTCAGCGGCTGAGCTGGTGCTGCGGGGTCTCAACTCTCCCCTCTCCCAGTTTGGGTCCTTACAGCCAGACCGTTTCCCAAGCTCCTCATCCGTTGGCTAACGAGAGGTTGGTCTGCGCCCTCCCCGTGTTCCCAGGCGTCTGGGAACGGAAGGATTTTCGGCACAGCAGCAGTTGTTTAGCTGGTAAACCCAGAGCACGACTGAGCACTGGCCCCAGAAGATTTGCCCGTACCTGGGGTGGGGGGAAAGGGATGACTCCCACCAAACCAGCCTAAATCAGGTCTCAGAAAAAGAACCGGTAAGACAAACCCGGCTGGGAAGGAGCAGCGAGCAACTCGCCTCTCCATCCTGCCTCCCGGCAGGCAGCGGGAGGAGAGGGCAAGGGGGCTCGCCGGGTCCCGCAGCCCACCTGTATCCCCCATCCCACGGTGGAAAACATCCGGCAGGGAAAAGCCACTGCTGAAAGCGCTCGCGGCCCCTGCGTGCCAGGGAGGAGCCGCCGATGGCGTTCCTCCATCCCACCCATGGCTTTCCTCCATCCCGCAGCGCCGGCGGGGGAGCGAGCGCTTGGCCTTGTAAAAGGGCTGCAACCGGCGGCACGGCTTTCCAGGAAAAACACGGAGATGGATGAGATTCAACCACGCCTGTTCATCGCCTTCCCGATGCCTCTGAGCCTTTAATTTCTGCCGCTGACTCGTCAGCGTGTCTCTCCGGAGGGAGAACCTCTCTCGACGCCCCGATGCTAACAAGTCCCGTGCCGGTTGGGGTCTCGTTCCAACCCCGGCAGCATCCGAAGGGTAAGGAACACTTTAGCACCCGTGGAAATGCTGGGATCCCCTCTTTAGCCTTTAGACAGGCAGGGTGTCCTCCGGCATAAGCGACGGCTTGTGTTGCCGGCCGTAACCGCCCGCTACGGTGGATTTCCTCCCAAATCCGCTTTTTCAGATTCCTAAAGCATTCCTGAAGTTTCGGCCTTTGGGCCAGAAACAAAGCGTGACTGCCCACGGCCCGGCAGCCGGGCTCGGCGAAGCGGCTGAGCAAAAATCCCTTTCGGTGCGAGGTAGCCGTGGAGAAAGCGCTTTTCGCCTTTCTAAATAAAGCCAGGGTGCAGCTGGGGATGGCAGGAGCCCAAGGTAGGATGTTACGATTTCTTTTGGAAACACATGCCAGAGGAGGTGAAGCTTTTCAACGTCTGGCGGAGCAGATGCGGGGAAGCGGCAAGCCCGGCCGGTGGAGCCTTCCAGCCTTTTATTTGCAGGAATTTTTGGCTTTCCTGATATATACAATGCGTTCCTTCGATTTTAACTTATTTATTTATTTTTTTTTTAGGTTGAGTTTCACTCCCCCGACAGCTGGAAATCTTTTCTCCGCTGCTTCTTCTTCTTTTTCCATCTCCAGGAGCCGCTAAGGCACGGGTTGACGTGTTGGTGCCGGGGCGAACCGGCTTTCGGCGCGGCTGGAGGAGTGCAAACACGGCTGGTTTGGCGGCTGGGGACATCGGTGGCTTCGGCACAACGGGACGGTGTCCCTTAGGATGTCACGGGATGGGTGGGCGAAGCCTGGCTGGGTGCTCAGGCTCGGAGGAGGGGGGTTCCAGGGAGACATCTTCCCCCCCAGCATCCCTTCCCACGTGCACAGGACAAGTTTTATGAGCCTGGTGGAACCAAAAGCCCTTTTCCAACCCCAAAAGCCCCGCTTTTTCCAAAGAAAATAGATTGCGATGGAGGAAGGCTTTCCGCAGAAAGTTGCTGCTTCCTGTGAAAAACTTTATATCCCCATAAAAATACCAAAAGTCAACGTTTTGCTTTGCCTCCAAATGTTTCTGTTTCTCGCAGGGCTGTTAACGATACTGGTTCCAGAATGAGAAAGCCACGTTTTCTGGGACAGGTTTCAGGGTTTTTTTTGTGGGGTTTTGTGGTGGTTTTTGTTTTGTTTTATTTTGTTTTGTTTAAAAAAAGGCACATGGTTTTTATCTGTGCCGTGTTCCCAGCGAGTCATGGTGGTCCCTGGGTGGTGGTGATGCCAACCGTTCTATTTGCACCGGGTCTGTAATCCCAAGACCCGCTCTGTCCCCCAAACGCGAACCCGTGGAGGAAACCTCATCGGAGAGCGTTAAACTCCGAGGTATCCGTCCTGGCTTAGGAAATCTGGAGCCAGGAGCAGGCAGATGCAGGCAGGGAGGTTGAGGGGGGAGCATCGCTGCCTGCTGGTCCTCACCCCCTGGTCGAGGTGGCTGCTCCAGCGCTGGTGGGAATGGCCGTGGTGGGACGTTTCTGCTTCTTTGGCATCTTGGGGAATTCGGCTGCCCCGAGGAGACGCAACAGGGAGGGAAACGCATCGGGAGAAGGGAGCTCAAACCGCAACCAGAGACGGGCTTTCGGAGCAGGGACCGCACCGTGGAAAACCCCCTTGAAGAAGGGGTTGGCACACTCGTGTCTGTGCCGGCTCACCGTGAATCCCACCCCCCCCGGCCCGACCCCAAATCACCCAAAAGGCTTTTTGGGCAGGAGCGTGTTGGGTTGGAGGGGGGGGGGGGGTTGTGCCGTCATTTGGGGCGCAGTGGCATCGCTCCTAAAGCCCGTCCCAGATGCGTCCATCATCCCCTTCCCATCCCCGTCCCAGCCTTTGATCGCTTCGCTCCCAGTAAAACTCCTGATGCTGCAGAAAAGCTCCAGCGCGTCTCCGAGGCTTCACTGACACCTCGCGGGGGTTTCCGAGGGCAAGGAAGCTCTGCCCCGAGAAGGTCCCTGGCTCCATGCCGGTGGGATGAGTGCATGGAGAAGACACGGGAGGCGATGCCGTGGGCAGGGGAGCTCCGTCCCCACCTGAGCCTTGCGAAGCAGCTGAGCTTGGCTGTGAACAGGGACCATTGCCACCTCTGCCTGCTGTGGGCATCAGCGTCCTCTGGGGCTTCCCGTTAACATTTGGGGCTGGTTAAGGTTCTCCTGTCACCTCCTGCCAACTGTCCCAGGGCTTTGACCAAACTGGGGCTCCCTAGGGTCTTACCAGGCACCTGTGAATCCCCAAAGCCACTGGGACACAGTCCCCCTGCCCCATTTAGCCCATCGTGGGATTGAGGTGGTGGTGGGGTTTCCTGGGGGTGGTAACACACCCCGGGAACGTGTCATAGAATGGTTAGAGTTGGAAGGGACCTTAAAGACCCTCCAGTCCCACCCCCTGCCCTGGGCAGGGACACCTTCCACCAGCCCAGGTTGCTCCAAGCCCCGTCCAACCTAGCCTTGAACACCTCCAGGGATGGGGCACAGCGCTGGGGCGATGCATCGGTGCTCCTCAGCGTACTGTGTCCCCTCATTTTAGCTCCACATCTCCCTGTTTCCCTCAGCGTGGGGTGCAGAGACCCCTTCTGCAGCTCGGCTCAGCCCACCGCCACCTTGCGAAGACTGAGAACCACCACACGCCCTCCAAGCCCTCCTTTCCAGCCGTCTTCTCCATCCTGAAGATCCCTCACCCTCTCCTCCTTGCCCTTTCCCAGACCCCCTCTGGGGCTCCAGCATCCTTCCGAGATGCGGGACCCGGACCCGGTGTTCGGGGTGCGGTTGCTCCCTGTTTTTACCCAGGGATGTAAAGCAGCCCCGCTCCACCAGCGGCTCCTCTCCCCCAAATCACCACCATTTCACGTGCCCCTGAGATCGCTGCCCAACGCGGAGCTGCCCTCTCCTCTGCCACCCCACGCCTCGTCCCCTGCACCTCCCCAGGGGCCCTTTCCCTCTACGGGGGCGCTGCCAAGAGAAACCTGGTGGTCTTTCAGCTCATGCCCACCCCCCAGGAGCACGCACAGGAGCATCTTCCAACACCACGACACGCGTCCCAGGATGGGGAGCCGGTACGCACGGGAGGTCAGCCCTGCGCCGGTTGTGGGGGTCTCCCCAGGGAACATTCACGGCTCCCAAATGTAGTTGAAGAGAGCCAGAACTTTCCAAGCAGTGCTGGTGACGCTGGGCAAGAGGGACTCATCCTTTGCTGGCCACCTCAGCCTCGGGGATGGTTGCAGCTGCGGCAGACGCCATAAACAAGAGCTGCTCCAAGACACCGAGTGCCGAACGCAGCATGAACCAGGACCGGGGGCTCCTTCTGGTTCTCCCAGCCCTGAGACTCTGCCAGAGGCCACCAAGCGTGGAGGTGTCCCTGCTGGTGTCCCCATCCCTCGAGTTCCCTCAGCCCTCCGGAGAGGTGACACCAGGGCTCACGGCGTCTCTCCCTGGCCGTGGGGCACTCGCCGCTCCATCCCTCGGCTCACCCCACAAGCCACGTCCTCACCACCGTGGCACAGCGTTTCTCCTTCTGCGTTGCCACCCTTTTTAAGGCACTTTAGTCACCGCCACCCTTCCCGGCTCGCCAGCGCCCCGTGTCCCCAAGCGGGTCCCTCCCCATCCCCCTTGCTGGGTCCCCAAACCCTCTCTGGTCCCTGCCACCCGCTGTCCCCAGCCCTCAGAGGTCCCCCCCCTCCTCCCCAGGAGGTTTCAGGGCTGCAAACGCCTCTAAGTACACATATAGAAAAAGAAAAAAAGCGCATTCCCGGAGAGCTTTAAAACCCCTCTTCCTGCGGTTCCCGAGAAAGCTGCGCCTAAACACGAGGGGAGCGGCAGAAAACCTTGAAAGCCAGCGGGAAGGTAATCCAGGTTGAAAGATGGAAGGGCTGCGCGTTATCGCCGTGCTAATGCCCGATTTCACGGGAAAGGGGCGTTTTCCAGTTGGCAGCGGCGGCGGCGAGAGGTTGGCCCCAACCCAGCGATGGCTCCGCACACGGCAGCGGGATGTTCCGGAGGGGAAAAAAAAACAACAAACCCTAAAGAGCCTGATGCTGGTGGGGGATGAGCAAGGAGGGGACCACCTTGCTGGGTAAAGAGACAGGGACCTGCCAGTCTGGTTTTTGGGGGTGGGGGGGGGTGACGGGGCTTCGTGGTGGTCCCCCCGGGGCTGGAGAGTCTCCGCTGGTACGGGAGACTCCGGAGCCACAGGTGAGGAGCCGGAGCCGTAATGGGCTGTGAATATGGGGTGAGTGGAGAGAACCTGTTCATCCCACTCCCCTCAATCTCTGGGGCTTTTCCTACCGAATCGGCTCATTATTTTTTCAGAGCCAGGAACAGAAATAACTGACAGCGAGTGAATAATCCATGAGGCTTTGGCTGCGCAGCGTGAGCATTGTCAGGGCAGGGAAGGGATGCTATTGAAACAAGGAAAAAAAAAAAAACCCAAAAAAACCAAAACACATTTAACTCAACCCCAAACTCCTTTTGAAGGGTCCAAACAGGCGCTCCGCGCCCCTGCTCTGGGGCCGGAGGTGAGATGTCCCCAAACACTGCAGGGGGGATCCCCCCCCTTCGAGGGCCGACAACTCACCGGGGCGCTCCCACCCCTCTAAAAATCAGCGTCGGGCTCTCCTTCCTCACCTCCATCCCAAATTTTCCGTGAGCTCGGGCTGCTCCGTGAAGAACCTGCCTCTTCGCCCCTGCGGTGACAGATGCTGGTCCCCACCTTGGCTCCTCCGTAGGTTCTCAAGCATCCCCAGCCCTGCAGGCTGCTGAAGGATGGAAGCCACTAACGAGCTCGTCAGGACCCAATAAACCTCTCTGCCGGTTAAAAATGGGCTGAGACCCCTTTTGGTCTCAATTCCCACCCCTGGAGATGAGTGATTTTTGAAGAGCTGCGGCCCAAGTGAGGTTTGAGAGCGTTCCTCAGGTTCCCTCGGCTCCGTTCCCATCACAGGGGATGGCACCGGCCACGTGGGAACAGGGACCACGCGTCGCCACCGGTGTGTCCCCG
>NW_009647691.1:44183-44432 GCF_000708025.1 Charadrius vociferus
CGGTGGCAGCGGGAGGAGGTCTGTCATGCAGGCAGGGGGGGGATGCTGCTCCCGGGAGCCGTCCCAACCCCCGCCTCCGCTTCTACCTGGGTTGTTCTTTGGGGTCGTAGATCACCTCGGTGTAGCTGGGTGGCTGGGGAAGTTCGGCCGGTGGCACCGCCAGGTCCACCCGCGTGGTGCTGGGCACGATCAGCATGGCCTGGGGGACAGTAGAGACGTTGTGGGGGTGGGACACGATGCCGGGGGTCC
>NW_009647691.1:44443-46819 GCF_000708025.1 Charadrius vociferus
CCCGCGTGGTGCTGGGCACGATCAGCATGGCCTGGGGGACAGTAGAGACGTTGTGGGGGGGGGACACGATGCTGGGGGTCCGGCCAGGGCTCTGCCACACCACCCTTTAACCCTCCCTGCCCTACCTCGTTGGAGCTGAGGCGTGTGGCACGGCACCAAAAATTGGCGGTGGCCACGGCGATGCAGAATTCCAGGATGGTGAAGATGAGCAGCACGATGGAGATCCCGTTCCCTGCGAGCTCCAGGACGGGGAAAACCCCATCAAGAAGCGCCCAAAGAGGAGGAAACCCGGGTTCAGCCCCACGGGGCTCTTCTCCTCCATCTCCCACCCCTCCGAAGCACTGCAGCCCCCCCGGGCTCTGCGGGCGCCAAGGTCTCGCTCGGAGCTTTTACGGCTCGCGGAGAGAGAAACGGGCGCTTCCAGGGCGTGAGTCATCGCCCGAGGTATCAGCCCAAAATAGGTCAGGCGCGCGGCGCCGCGCCGGCAGACGGCCCCGCTGTCGGGATGCTGCTGGCCGTGGGGTCCCCGCTCCCCAACGGGGCTGAACCCCACGGAGGAGCCTGGCAAAGCCCCCCCCCCACCCCAAAAGGAAGGGCTTAGGCAGCATCCAGGGGGGAGGAATGACAGCCGCTGTAGAGGATGGAGGGATGGAGAAGGGGATAAGGGAGCTTCCCAAAAAGCTTAGTCCAGTCTGGGCAGGCTCAGCCAGCCCTGGGCCCCCTCCAAAAGTGGATGCTGGGGTGGGGGCGACCATACCCCCCCCCTCGCTTACCAGGACGAGATAGCCGTCGTAGTCGAAGCTGGAGCGGTAGAGCCCGTTCAGGTTGAGGTCTACGATGAAGGCGACGATGCCCAGCAGAGCGAAGATGGCGCTGATGACGTTCATGGTCTGGCTGCCTTTCACCTGCGGGCACGGAGAGGCTTTGGGGATGGTTTTGGGGTTGGCGTCAGACCCCAGACCCCGTGGGGACCACCCAGCCCGGGGGACGGGCTGCGAGTAACAATTTGGGGAGGGGGATTTTTCTTCCTTCCTTCCCATTGCTCGTTTCCAGAAATAACCCTGGCGCAAGCTGCAAAGGTGGCTTCGCCCCGATGGGTTCGACCCAGGGGTCGAGCTGCTCCCACCCGCCCAGCAGCGGGGATCCCCGGGGACACTCACCGCGCACTCCGTGGGGCTCTTCTCCGCCCCGATGGAGAGGCAGCCTGAGATGATGAACTGCGGGCACCTCTCCCCGTGGGCATCCCTCCCCATAGGCATCCTTCCCCAGTGGGCATCTCTTCCCTTGAGCATCCTTTCTTGGTGGGCACTTCTCCCCTGGTGGGCATCCTTCATTGATGGGCACCTCTCCCCGTGGGCATCCATCCTTGGCGGGCACCTCTCCCCGTGGGCATCCCTCCCCATAGGCATCCTTCCCCAGTGGGCATCTCTTCCCTTGAGCATCCTTTCTTGGTGGGCACTTCTCCCCTGGTGGGCATCCTTCATTGATGGGCACCTCTCCCCGTGGGCATCCATCCTTGGCGGGCACCTCTCCCCGTGGGCATCCCTCCCCATAGGCATCCTTCCCCAGTGGGCATCTCTTCCCTTGAGCATCCTTTCTTGGTGGGCACTTCTCCCCTGGTGGGCATCCTTCATTGATGGGCACCTCTCCCCGTGGGCATCCATCCTTGGCGGGCACCTCTCCCCGTGGGCATCCCTCCCCATAGGCATCCTTCCCCAGTGGGCATCTCTTCCCTTGAGCATCCTTTCTTGGTGGGCACTTCTCCCCTGGTGGGCATCCTTCATTGATGGGCACCTCTCCCCGTGGGCATCCATCCTTGGCGGGCACCTCTCCCCGTGGGCATCCCTCCCCATAGGCATCCTTCCCCAGTGGGCATCTCTTCCCTTGAGCATCCTTTCTTGGTGGGCACTTCTCCCCTGGTGGGCATCCTTCATTGATGGGCACCTCTCCCCGTGGGCATCCATCCTTGGCGGGCATCTCTCCCCGTGGACATCCCTCCCCATAGGCATCCTTCCCCAGTGGGCATCTCTTCCCTTGAGCATCCTTTCTTGGTGGGCACTTCTCCCCTGGTGGGCATCCTTCATTGATGGGCACCTCTCCCCGTGGGCATCCATCCTTGGCGGGCACCTCTCCCCGTGGGCATCCCTCCCCATAGGCATCCTTTCTTGGTGGGCACCTCTCCCCCGGTGGGCATCCCTCCCCGGCCCCCCACTACGCACAGACACGCCGCCCAGGAAGGGGATCTCGCCGATGACGAAGACGGAGGTGTAGACATTGGTGAGCGTCGTCAGGACAATCCCAAAACCGATGTGCATGAAACCCGTCATGATCTGGATGGTCTGTGGGATGGGGCAAGGTGAGAACGGAGCCAAATCC
>NW_009647691.1:48760-49156 GCF_000708025.1 Charadrius vociferus
CCTGCGCTCTCCTCCAGCCTGGCGCTGCCCCGGGAAGGTCCCTCCTCCCCGGCTGCCGGAGGTGACCTGAAGCAGGTTTGTCACCATCGTTCTCCCTCCCCCTCCAAGCCCCTGCCGGCTGCTCTCCACTGCGGTGGCTTCACACCCAGGGGGGTGGCCAATGCTTTCCCACTGTCCAGCCAAGAACTCCAGGGAGGAGAAAGAAAATCCAAAGTCCGTAAATAATTAAAGCCCTGTGGGTGAAGGGGGAGTGGTCATAGACTCATAGAATGGTTTGGGTTGGAAGGGACCTTGAAGACCATCTTGAAGCCCCGGGCAGGGCCACCTCCCACCAGCCCAGGTTGCTCCAAGCCCCGTCCAGCCTGGCCTTGAACACCTCCAGGGATGGGGCAGCCA
>NW_009647691.1:50348-50595 GCF_000708025.1 Charadrius vociferus
AACCAAAGCCCACGCAGCCCCATGCCCAGCAGAGCCAGGAGCTGAGGTGCCCCCGAGCTCCCACATGGGACAACAAACCATCCCCCGTGTCCCCCCCACCCCCTCAGCAGCTTCGCTCTTGTCCCCTTTCTCCCCAAAAACACCCCATCTCCCACCATCCACCGGAGCATCGCCGGGGAAGGGGACTGGAGGCTGCGGTGCGGAATTGGCATCCCTGTGTCGGAGACGGATGCTTTCCACCCCCCAT
>NW_009647691.1:50923-51322 GCF_000708025.1 Charadrius vociferus
CATGCTGCCGGCGGCGAGGATGGAGCACATGGCCACAATGGCCAGCGTGGTGCCAGGGACGGGGAGAGCCAGCCCTGGGGGGGGAGAGGCAGAGGGGTGAGGGGGACGGCAGGGTCACACCAGCCACCCCCCAGCACCGTGGGGCAGCCCACACTCACCCGTGTCCTTCTTCTCCCCACGCACCACGGGGACCGAGGGGCTGCAAGGGGGTGATGCTCTGGGCTCCGGTACCATGGTGAGCCCCGTGGGGACCGGTGGCAAGCTGGGCAGAGCCGAGAGTAGCCCCAGGGGACCGAGGTGGACACTGGCTTCCCCCAGGAGACCTGCAAGGAGAAGTCCGTCAGGCTCTGCTAGGTGCAGGCATCCCCCGTAGGGCTCATGGATCCCACCAAGAGGGGG
>NW_009647691.1:52092-57957 GCF_000708025.1 Charadrius vociferus
TACATGGCCATGGCTACCCCGAGCATCGCCCCACGGCCACGGCCGGGCAGGGGAGAAGGAGGGGGGACACCCCTGCGCAGAGGAACGAGGGGGTCTGGTGGTCCTCCACTCACTGTCATACGCATCCAAGGCAAAGCGCAAACGTCTCCGGTGAGCGACGGTGGAGCCAAAGGGGACCCAGGTGGGCTGGACCGCTCCGGATGAAACGCTGCCCGTCCTGCGCCACAGAGCATCCTCCAGTGGGGTGACGGGGTGACAGGGTGGCAGGGCACCCCCACCTGCCACATCCCGCCTGGGTGGGCATCCCTCCTGCCCGGGATGGGCTGGTGGACCCGGCACCGAGGGGTCCCGTTGAGGAGCACGGCCACACGGGGCTCCCGCTTACCTGGGGTAGTAACAGTCCACGGGGAGGGAAAAGGGTCCGGCACGAGCTACGGCCCTCCCGGCCAAGGGGCGGTAGTGGAGGACGTTGCTGTAGCGGATGCTGCCCGGGAGGAGCTGGAGGAATGGACAGACATGGGGCTGGAAGTGTCACCCAGCTCAGAGTGGGTGTCCCCTCCCTGTCCCCATCACCCCAGGAAGGGTGCTGCATGCCCAAGAGCCAGAAAACTCCTCGGCACACGGCGAGAGCCGGGTTACGGGTCACGGTAGTGGCCCTGCTCACTATAACCGGTGCTCCCACCCTCGCACAAAGAGTGGTTGTCACCACGGGTGCTGCCAAGGACCCTCCCCACGGGGACAGCAGGACCCGGGGGTCCAGCCCTGGAGTTCACCCAACCCATGGGTGCAGTGACAATGATGTGGCACAGACGTCCTGGGAAGACGAGTGGTTGTGGAGGAGCCCCCACGCCGGTCCCACATGGTTTTTCCTTCCCTTGTGGGACACAGTGTCCCCCCTCCCACCCTGCACCCACCCCGAGGAGGACCACGCTGCCGCAGCACCTCCATCAGGGACACGTGGTCACCCCTGGTTCCTCACCTCCAGGGTGGTCCCGCAGCCCACGAGCGGATGCTCCAACCGGTACGTGCCCCCATCAGCGGTGGTCACCCCGCAGCCGGACCCCAGCGTCAGCTCCCCGTCGGCCACGTGGCTCCCCAGGAGGCCAGCCGGCACCGCCACCGAAAGCCACGCGTGGCCGCATGTCACCGAGACTGCGGCAGGGCGAGGAAGGGGAGGGCTGAGCCAGCTCGCCGGGGACCCACAGGCTCCCAGGGGAGCGAGCCACCGCCTCAGATGTCCCCTCAAGTCCCTCTGTTTTAACATTTACAGCTTTAGGGGAGATAGGGAAGGAGGTGGCCCTGGAGGGTTGAGCCACTTTGTGCCGTTGCCCCAGGGCACCGATGTGGCCATGATGCTCCTGAAGTTTCCCCGCAGGGAGATGGAGATGTAGGACCCACCCCAAGGCTTTCCTTAGCTCTGGATCCATCTTCTCACCCCCAAACCTGGGGCTTGAGGCAGCCTGACCTCCAGACCTGCCCTGTTTAGGGTGGAGAGGAGACTGTAGTCCTCCTCCGTTGGCAGCCGGGCATCACCCATGCCCACCACCCCGCAGTAAAAAGCCGTGCCCGGGGCATGAGCACCCAACAGCCCAACCTGGGGGACATTGCCTGCTCCCCCTCCCCAGGGAGGGCAGCCAGACCCAGCAAAACTACCCCCCCACCCCCCAAAAAAAAAAAGCCCCTTCCCCAGGGCATCCTGCGCCCAGGCTGCAGCCGCAAGAAGGAGCACGAACCACCTTCTCCTGAGAACCTTCATCGTGATGGAAGAGGAGGAAGAGGAGGGGCAGCCCCCACTGATGGCTTTTACACCTGGGCCAAGGTCGGCGGCCGCCGTTCTCCCAATGGGAGGGCGGGTGGGCCCCGCAGCCCCTCGCACACACCTGGGACCCATCTCCGCAGAGGTCTCCTCCTCCCAAGGGGCAAACCAAGGGCTCCGGTCCCTTTCCCTGTCCTTTTTCCAGCCCTGCTCCTTCCCCTGGTCCTGATCCCTGCCCCAGCCCCGGTCCCTGTCCCTGCTTGGAGGGGGGTGGGGTGGGTGATGGAGAAGGTGGGGGTGATGGAGAAGGTGAGGGTCAATGTCTGGCTACGCGCTGCCCCCATCGCCCCAAAAGCAGGCTGGTCCCAGCAGGCAGGGGAAGGGGTGACAGTGGGGACACCGGGACAGGCACTGGCCGGACTCTCTCCCCCTTGGGACACCATGACACCCCTGTAGCCCCCTCCACCCCTTTGAGCCCCCTCCAGTCGGTTCTTCACCCAGCGCACCCTGTACCAGCTCATCTCACGGCTGGACACCCTGTCCAGAAGGATGCTGTGAGGGACAGGATCCAAAAGCTCTGCTTAAAATCCAGAAAACAAACATCCACCCGCTTTCCCGTCATCCACAAGGTGGGTGACCTTACCGTAGCAGGATATCAAACCAGTTAGACGAGGCTTTCCCCTCGTCAACCCGTGCTGACCGTGCCTTGTGATGGCATTGTCCTCAAAACGCTTGTCAATAGCACCCAGGATAACCTTCTCCATCTTTTTTTTTTTTTAACTGATGTTAAACTAACAGGGCTGTATTTTCCGGGGAAATACAAGCCCTTCCTATAAGTTTGGATGCGGCTGGTGAGATTCCAGCCGGCGGGGACCTCCTCGGGTGCCAGACTGGGGAGGGGGTGTCCTGTTGTGACACCCACCACCTCCTCCAGTGCCGTGGCATGAATCCCACCCGACCCCACGAACTCGCGGACGTTCAACCGGTCCCTCGCAACGTCACTGCCCTCAAATGGAAAATCACTGACCCCGCAGCTGTGACCCTCCAACTCCGTCTCACACCCTCGGGCACACAGATAAGCCGGCGGTGTTTGGCGGCGCCAGGGCGGCTGTGGGAGGGCGGGGGACCGCAGAAGGGCACCGGGAGCAGCTAAAAGCGGAGAGGACACCGGGAGAGACGAGTGCCCGCAGGGCTCTGCTAGCCTGAGTGGACCTGCTTGCCACCAAGAGGATGCTCGGTGTGGCTTTTGGCATCGGGGTCCTGCTGGCCCTGGTGGGCAGCGCGGCCGCCCACAGCTGCGGTGAGTGTCAGCCCTCCCGCGGAGGCACCGGAGAGACCGGTAGCCCTGCGAGGGGCTGCGTGGAGGGGATGTGGGGTCCCCGGTGACATCCCACCGCGAGTGCCAGCAGGGTTGCCCAGTCCCTCTCCTTCCAGTTGCCCCGGACAAACTGGTCTCTGAGATGCTGCAACGTCTGGAGGACTCCGTCAACATGGACGAGCCGCCGAACCCCAGCGTCCTGCTGGCCATGAACCTGGCGGGGGCCACCAACAGTAGCACCCACAAGTGGCTGCTCCAGGAGATAAAGGAGGAGGCTGTGAAGAGAGCCCAGAAAGGTAAAGAACGGGTAGGGGGTGCACCACCACTGCGGCAAACCCATCCCAGCACAGCCGGTACCGCAGGTTTGGCCAGGAACCGGGGTGCCAGCTCACGGCCCCCCCACGAGCCCCGGCTGTTCTCTTGTCCCTGCAGACATGACTTCGGGCCAGGTGGCTCTGTACTTGCTCGCCCTCCTCTCCTCCTGCCAGGACCCCAAACACGTCCAGGCCCTGGGGAAGACCGTCGACCTCCTCCACATCCTGCAGGAGAAAACGGAGGAGGAGATGACCAGCCTGGGTACGGCGTGAAGGGATGGAGGGATCCCCCCAGGGACAGGGGTTGATGTCCATCCCCACACGTGGGCTCACCATCCGTGCTTTGCTTTGCAGAGGAGACTGGCGTCCCGAAGACCACGCTGTACAGCATGAGCCTGGACACCTTGGGCCTCTGCTTGGAGAGGGCGAGTGGCTACAAAAAGGCATCCATAGCACTGGCCAAGCAGGTGCTGAGCCCTGCGAACCACCTCTCCGTGGGTAAGGGACCTCTCCGGCCCCACCGTGTCCCCACCGCTTGCAAAGCCCCGCTCTCGGAGGGCATGGCGGTGACGCCGAGATCTCGCAGACACCCGCGCCGTGGCGGCAATGGCGCTGGCGTGCACCTACAACCAGACGGACCTGCACGACTTACGGCATCTGCTCTGGGACACGCTGTCGGAGGTGACCAACAGCTTCCTGGATGAGCAGGAGAAGAGGGACGGCATGATGGGGAACATCTACAGCATGGGGCTGGCCCTGCAGGTACCGGGGGGATGCTGCAGCGCTGTGGTCACCCGGTCCCACTCCCGGGAGTGCTCACATCACCTCCCACCTTCTCTGCAGGCGCTGGGCTCCACGAAAATGTTTTACGCCCCGCGGGAGTGGGACTGCGCCCAGGCCTTCTCCGTGGTGTACGACCATGACTACCGCCAGCCCATGGCCATCGCCCAGGTCCTGCCCGCCCTCGTGGGCAAATCCTACCTGGAAGCGGCCAGCCTGAAGTGCACCACCAGCACCAGGACGTCCCTAAGATTGCGGCCGTCCCTGTCCCAAATGCCGAGTACACTTGAGGTTCACAAATGTATGGCTGCCCCCACCCTGAGACACCCCACCGGACCCCGCGGGGAGGACGCTCCTGCCCTGTGCCCCGTGGCACGGCACCGGGAGCCCACCCTTCCCCTCTCCCCTCCCAACAGCTCTCATCCAGGTGCACTACTCCATCATCAACACGCTGCAGGGAAAGCACTTCAGCGACACCATCTCGGTGCAGGTCCCGGATGGCTCCACACTGCTCAAGGTGCTGCAGGCAGCAGAGGAGGAGAAACCCGAAGTCTTTTGGTGAGAATCTGGAGGGGAACCGTGGGACCAGTGGCATCCCACGACCGATCCTCAAGCCCACCCGTCTCCCCGGCAGTTTCCAAACGGAGCAGACGTCCTGGGGCCCCATGGTGGTCTCCATCCACGGGTTGGCCGGCAATTCGGACGACAGGACCTACTGGCAGTTCTTCAGCAGCACGGATGCTCTCCAGGAAGGTGGGCAGCTCGGGGTGGGGGGCACGGGGGGCAGCGGTGCCCCGGCCTCACACCCGTCCCTCTGCCGCAGGGGTCGGCACTTACAAGCCGCAGGACGGGGAGCACATCCAGGCCATCTTCAGCACCTACTGAAGGCGCCGAGGAACGCGCGGCCCCACCGGGCCCACCATGAAGGCAATAAAGAGCCATTTGCAGCACCGACCTTTGTGTGTGTGTGTGTGTGTGTGTGTGTGTGTCTGTGATGCTTTGAGGAACCCACAACAATTTACTGTCGTTCAGACAATCATTCTCTCAGCCGATGACCCCCACACCCCCAGGGGAATCGGGGAAAAACAAGGAAACCCGAGAGTTGAAATTTAAACTGATTTAATATAATAAGCCAAAATAATTAACATTAATGACGCTAAAGAACCAATATTGATCCCGATACCAATATAAATACACAAGGATTATACTCAGCCCGTTCTACCCGTAGAAGCTGTGCACTCCCCGCAGGGGACAGCCCATGTGGGACACTGCCAGTGCTGCGGCTTCGGGAGGAAGGGAAGGGCTCAGGGCTGCGGCACCGGGGCGAGGAGTTCTCAGGGTGGCAGCCATCAAGAAAACCTCCTCAGCAAACTTTTTAATTTATAGGGAATGTGCTGTTCATGGTATGAAATAACCCTGCTGGCCAGCTTGGGTCAAGTGCCCGGGTCTCTCCTCCTCATCCCCACACCTGGCGAGCTCAAAAACACCGAGACCTGGAAACATGCACACCATGGCCACGCCGTGGAGCGACACAGGTGAGGTTGTTCCACAGGGCTGGGCCCCCACCGGAACTAACGTTCTCTTCCGCGTTTCCGGGGTGCGCCGGATGGACGACCGCTCTTACCGGAAGTGTCCCCCGCCGGGCGATTCCGGAGTCGGACCGCATGGCGGCGTCTTACGGGCACTTCCGGCCGGCC
>NW_009647691.1:58257-61001 GCF_000708025.1 Charadrius vociferus
CGCTCTGAGCCTCGCTCTCTCCCCCAGGTCCCGGCGGCGTCGCCGTCCCCCGGGCGGGCCTCAAGAAGGACGTGCTGCCCCCGGACTACAGCGGTAAGGGGGAGATGAACCCCCCCGGGGATGGCGGGGACACTGCTGTCACCTGCACCCCCCTGCACGGGGACATCCTGGGGACAGTGACCCTCACACGCCTGTCCCCTGTCAGGTATCACCTTCCCGGAGAGGACGAAGCTGAAGTTCATGGACAAGGTGCCGGCGGTGCCCAAGGTCAAGCGGGAGCCCCGGCAGCTGCGTGACATCCGTGGGCCGTCCCAGGAGGCCACCGACTTCATCCAGGGACAGTACGGGATCCTGGTGAGCGGGTTGGGGCCCTGCTCCCCCCACCCCGGCCCCGGCCAGAGCTGGGGAGGGTGGGAAGGGGGAAGCCCGGAGGAGCCAGGTCTGTGTTTGGGCAGCCTGGGCAGGAAGAGGGAAGGGTGCAGGAGTGGGCACCCCCAGGCTGGAGACCCCCACCTGGTGCTGAGTCCTCATGTGGGCGGTGAAAACTCCAAACAAACCAGCAACTGCGGGGGACCAGTGCCGAACTGGCTCTGAAAAAGCTGGATTGACAGCTGCCTCTGTCAGGAAGGGCCCCACATTCCCCAGTGAGGGGATAAGGAATATAATCATGGAATGGTTTGGGTTGGAAGGGACCTTAAAGACTATCTAGTTCCAACCCCCTGCTCTGGGCAGGGCCACCTCACGCTAGAGCAGGTTGCTCCAAGCCCCGTCCAACCTGTCCTCCCAGCAGAGGGGCTCCAGCCCTTGAATCATCTTCGTGGCCTCCTCTGGACCCGCTCCAACAGCTCCGTGTCCTTCTGCTATTGGGGACCCCCAGAGCTCGAAGCAGCGCTGCAGGGGGGTGTCCCCAAAGCGCAGCAGAGGGGCAGAATCCCCTCCCTCGCCCTGCTGGCCACGCTGCTGGGGATGCGGTTGCCGTTGGCTTTCTGGGCTGCGAGCGCACATTGCCGGCTCATGTTGGAGCTTCTCATCAACCAACACCTCCAAGTCCTTCTCCTCAGGGCTGCTCTCAATCCATTCTCCACCCAGCCTGGATTTTTGCTTGGGATTGCCCCGACCCACGCGCAGCACCTTGCACTTGGCCTGGTTGAACTTGATGAGGTTCACACAGGTCCACTTCTCCAAGCTTTCGATTTCCCTCTGGATGGCATCCCTTCTCTCCAGGGTGTCAACCGCACCACACAGCTTGGTGATTAAATTGGAAAGGCAGCTTTGAGACTTCCTCAGTGAGGCTGCTCCTCCCGAAAAGCACATTTGAAGGATGGGGGGGGACACGGCTGCTAGCACAGGGCAGGACAAGGGAACCTCCATCCCCCTCCCTCCACCGGTGCTCGCACACTGAGGTGCTTTGTCCTTCCCCCCGCAGGCTTTAGGGGGCGGATACCTCCACTGGGGCCACTTTGAGATGATCCGCCTGACCATCGGCCGCAGCATGGACCCCAAAACCATGTTCGCCATCTGGCGCGTGCCGGCCCCCTACAAACCAGTGACACGGAAGAGCCTGGGACACCGCATGGGGGGCGGCAAGGGTCCCATCGACCATTACGTGACGGCGGTGAAGAGCGGGCGTCTGGTGGTGGAGGTAGGCGGGCGCTGCGAGTTTGGGGAGGTGAAACCCTTCCTCACGCAGGTGGCCAAGAAACTGCCCTTCCCCGCCATCCCCATCAGCCGCGATGGCCTCCAGCAGATGCGGGAGGAGGAAGAGGAGAAGAAGCTCAACAACCAAAACCCCTGGACTTTCGAGCGCATCGTCACCGCCAACATGCTGGGAATGCGCAAGTACCTCAGCCCCTATGACCTGCAGCTGAAGGGACGCTACTGGGGCAAATTCTTCCTGAAACACAGGGTGTAACGAGCAGCTGGGAGGGGGGTCGCCTTAATTAAACCTGCCCACGACAACCTGCGTCAGCCGCTGTGGTTTTTTGGAGGTGCAGACACAGGGTCAGGAGCATCCCAGAGGTGACCCATGCGTTGGGGCTTGTCTCCCACTTCTGAGACCCCCTCCTTCTCCCCAACGCAGCACCCCGGAGCAGAGCGTGGGTGATCTCTTTATTGAGAAGGAGGGCTCCGGCGCGGGTGGCTTGCGCATCCGAAAAGCCGGTGAGACAGACGAGTTGCCGCAGATGAGCTCTGAGGCTCCTCCTTCCACCCCGAGCAAGGCAGAGCCCTCTACGCCGCCCGCACGCTGCCCCGGGGAGGAATGCGGCTCCTCCGGCCGCTGAGGAGGGGGCTGCTTTTTGCAGGGGCCGGTGACCGTTGGCCAAATGGAGGACAGGGAACGAGGGAGGACCTTGGGGCGTTCGCCCGGCAGTGGGAGGGAAAGGGGGAGAGCAGGGCAGGTGGTCTCCGCTCCTCCAGGGACGCGCGGGCTGCAGCGGTGGGATGTCCTCGGGGATGAGGGCTTGGCAGGCGGGTCCCGGGGCTGGCGGTCGGGGTCTCTCCGATGGCTGGAGCCGCAGGTGGATGCGGGTGGGATCATCCGGGCGGCGGGGCAGGAGGGGGAAAGGCCACCTGCAGCGGGGAAGGAAGATGAGGCGCCGCTGAGGAAGGGGATGTCCCCGACACCCGGTGTCTGCTGACGCCTTATGGACACACTGGCAAGTTGAAAGAGGGCGAATCCCACCTGCCTCAACCCCGCCGAGGCCCAAATTTGCCCCCCCCACGTGCAGGGGGGTATTGGGGGA
>NW_009647691.1:61441-62586 GCF_000708025.1 Charadrius vociferus
CGGGGCGGGGACGCGTCCCCATCGCCGTGACTTACCCAAAAACTGTGGGGGAAGACGATCTGGCGCAGCCCGGCAGAGCTCGTGGAGCTTGGGGGTGTCCCCAGCCCCACGCTCCCCTGTCACATCTCCACCCCAAGGGGCTGCGTCACTACAGCACCCAAAATCAGGGGCTGGTCCCAGCCCCCGGGTCCTTGGCCAAAGCCACCAGCCCGGCCGTGATGCCACGAGCTGAACCAGAACCGTGCTCAGCCCACGGGCTGTTTCGGGTGTCTGGGGGTGCCAGCACCCCGCTTGTCCCCGCAGCACCCCGGCATCGCGTCGTGCACGGAGAGGAGAGGCGCAGGGCGGCCGTCAGCAGGGATCTTTATTGTAACGGGAATTAAATAACCGCGATCGCCGCGTCCTCCCGCCCCGGCTCCCCGCAGCACCGGGGCAGTCGGCATCGGTGGGGACACGTGCCAGCTACAGACATCAAAGCCAAGAGGGGTATCCCTGTTCCTCATCCTCCCGGGACACCCGTGCGGGTGAGGGTCTGACCCTCGCCTGCCCCGAAACAGACACTTCGTCCCCTCTCGCTGGGGCCACGGCGTCGGCTGCCACATCCCCACGGTGTCACAGCACCGGCACGGCCCCCAGACCCCTCTCTTCCCCCCCCAGCAAGAGATTTGGGGACCAGGAGAAGCTGATTTATCAGCAAAGGGAAAATAAATAGTTGAGTCCTGTCCCCTTCTCGCGAGGGGACACGAGGACGGGAGGGGCAGACCCCAGGGACCGGCAGGACAGCAGGGGATGGTCCGGTGAGGGGAAAGCGCTCCGGTGATGGGAACCCTCCATAGAGGAAAGCTGAGCCGGGGCCAGGGCGGGAACCGGAATGTGGGGGATGAGGGCAGCAGGTCCGGGAGAAGCAGGGAGAGGAGGGAGCCAGGCCACGGTGCCGGGGAGGGTCCGACAGGGAGACATCGTCGCTGGGACGGTCGGAAGCGTCTGGAGGAGGGAAAAGGGGAGATGTCAGCCCCGAGTCAGAGGGGCTGGGGGGGGAGGGGGTGAGGAACGACAGCAGAGCCCTGCGGGTCGGGAAGGAGCAGAGACGGCAGAGACCGACATGGGGAAAGCGCAGCCAAGCAGGGAGCTGAAATCCAGACCCC
>NW_009647691.1:62974-63180 GCF_000708025.1 Charadrius vociferus
CAGCCCCCCGCCTTGGGGGGTTATTTCTTGTTTAGCCCCACTGAAAGTCCGATGATGAGGGCAACTATCCCCAGCAAGAGCACCACTACCGCTGCCAAAATCAGCATCTTCTGCAGGGGGCGAGAGGGGAGATGGGGACCGGTTACGCCTGTCCCATGCCGGGGGCAGGGGGGGGGACGACGACACAAAGACCAGAGGTGGGCACA
>NW_009647691.1:63646-65064 GCF_000708025.1 Charadrius vociferus
GGGGACGGGGGAGCGGGGGGGGGGCGCGGGCCACACAAGAAGTGGCTAGGGTCACCAGGGGGGTCTCAGGGTCACTGGAGGATAACGGGGAGATACTGGGGGCACTGGGAGATGTGAAGGCAGGCTGAGGGACAGAGATGGGGGACACCGGGGGAGCCTTGGGGATGCTGGGGGCTACGGAGGGGACACTGGGGGGACAGTGGGGCCGTCGGGCCGTCTCACCCTCCTGGCCTCACTTTGGTACTTCACGGCCTTTTTGGTGTCGGCCACGGCCCGTTCCACGAAGCCGACGGACTGGTCCATGTTGTTCTCTATGCGGTCGATCATGGCTCCCTACGGGGCGCGCAGGGGCGGCGGGGCGGAGGCAGAGAGAGACGGAGAAAAGAGAGAAGACGAGGGGGGACGCAACACGCTGAGAGCACCCGTGGGTGCCGGCACCCACCCACCCACCTTGCGCGCCTGGCCCTGGTACTGGAGAGCCTTCTTGGTCTGCTGGTTCGCCTGCTCCACGTGCTCGGTCGTGTGCATCACGTATTGCTCCACGTTATCCAGCAGCCCACCCTGCGGGGACAGGAGATGAGGAGCGGGGGGGACACACGCTGAGATGGGACCCCCACGGCACGGCCCCACGGCACGCGGCACAGCCCCCACGGCGCAGGTACTCACCCTTCCCCGGCGCACACAGTGGCTCCTCGCGTTGCATGGAGGGGAGGGGATGGGACAGAAAAGGGCTGAGAGAGGGGCCGGGACCACCGCGGTGTGGGACGCACCCCTGCAGACCCCTGTACCCTCTCCCAGGTCCCCACGGGCTTGGGTGCTGGGTGGTCCCGGGGCGGACCACCACCCAGACCCGTGTGTCCCCCTGCGTGGGTCCCTGCGGTGGCCTGCGTGGTCCCATGCAGGTGCTCCCGGGGCTGCGTGCCACCCTGTGTCCCCACGGAGCCCTGCGCAGCCCTGAGTGCCAGTCCCTGTGCGGCTTCATGCGCAAGTCCCTCCTCATCCTCATGCACAGGTCTCGTCCCCGTGAAGCCCATGCACAGGTCCCTGTTTGTCCCCAGGCAGAGGTCCCTGCTGGTCCCCACACGTAGGTCCCTGCTGGTCCCCGTGAAGCCCCGTGCACAGGTCCCTGTTTGTCCCCATGCAGATGTCCCTGTTGGTCCCCGTGAAGCCCCGTGCACAGATCCCTGCGTGTCCCCATACAGAGGTCCCTGCCGGTCCCCATGCAGCCCCGTGCACAGGTCCCAGCTTGTCTCCACGCACAGGTCCCTGTTTGTCCCCACGTGGATGTCCTTGCCGGTCCCCATGAAGCCCCACACACAGGTCCCTGTTTGTCCCCATGCAGAGGTCCCTGCATGTCCCCACACACAGGTCCCTGCTGGTCCCCATGCAGCCCGTGCACAGGTCCCTGTTTGTCCCCA
>NW_009647691.1:65556-66184 GCF_000708025.1 Charadrius vociferus
TGCAGCCCACGCACAGGTCCCTGTTTGTCCCCACGCAGATGTCCCTTCTGGTCCCCGTGAAGCCCCGTGCACAGGTCCCTGTTTGTCCCCACGTGGATGTCCCTGCTGATCCCCGTGAAGCCCCGTGCACAGGTCCCTGCGTGTCCCCATACAGAGGTCCCTGCTGGTCCCCGTGCAGCCCGTACCTGGTTCTCCACCAGCATGGCGATGTCGACGAACATGTCGTGCAGCTCCTTGATGCTGCTCTCCAACCGCACGATGTCCTTGTGCCGCCCCTCGATCTCGCTCAGCGCCTGCTTCGAGATCTGCGAGTCCATGATCTGTAACGCAGCCGGGGAGGGTGGCAGAGGGGCCGTCAGCCGGGGAAGGGGGGAGGGGGGGGACGGTCCTTGTCCCCGGTATGTCCCCCGGTGTGTCCCCTGCCGCCCCCCGGCGCGGCACCGCTCACCCCCGAGGTGAAGATGGAGGGGTTCCCGCTCTCCAGCATCTCCTCCAGCTCCTCGTCCGTCGTGTTCTTGCCGGCTGCGGGCACGTGGGGTCAGGGGTGGGAAGAGGCCCCGCCCACTTCACCAAGGGGGGCGTGGTCTGCAGTGCCTAGCCCCGCCCACTTCACAAAGGGGGCGTGGCC
>NW_009647691.1:66286-68157 GCF_000708025.1 Charadrius vociferus
CCATCAATGGGGCGGGGTCGGGAGGATGAGACCCCGCCCATTCCCCCCCAGAGGGGCGGGGCCTGAGGGGGTACGGAGAGGGGTGTCACGCACTGATTTCAAGCTGGCGCTGGATCCGGCCCTTGCTGCGCTCCCGGAAGTCGACCTGCGCCTCGTTGTACTTGGTCATGACGTCAACGAATTTGCGGGACAGGACTGAGTGCTGGGGACGGGGACAAGGACATGGGGTTGGGGACACCCCGGGCACGGGCATGGCACCTCTCCAGCCCCAGGGGGACAGGACCCAGTGCTGGGGACGGGGACAAGGACATGGGGTTGGGGACACCCCGGGCATGGCACCTCTCCGGCCCCCAGGAGGACAGGACTCAGTGCTGGGGACGGGGACAAGGATGTGGGGTTGGGGACACCCCAGGCATGACACCTCCGCATGGCCACTGGGGTCAATGATGGTGTGCTATTGGGACAGGGACATGGGACTGGGGACACTCTCAGCATGGCATGTCCCAACCCCAGGGGACAAGACCAGGTGCTGGGAACAGGGATGGGGACATGGGACACCCCAGGCATGGAATGTCCCCGTGGGCCATTTTCCCAGGAGACAGGGCCAAGGAGAGGGGCGCGGGAGTGGGGACAACATCCCAGCCCCAGGGGACAGGGCCAACATCTGGGGACAGGGACACCCCAGGCAACGCACATGCCAGCCCCGGGGGCCAGGAGCAAGGGTGTGACACTTGGGACACCCCCGGCATGGCACAGCCCCATCCCAGGGGACAAGATGGGGATGGGGAGTCGGACCAGTGACACTCTGGGCATGGCGTGTCCCCAGCCCCAGGAAAGATAGGGCAGGATGAGGTGCTGGGGATGGGGGCATGAAACCCAGGGGACCCAGGAGATGGCATGTCCCACCGCTGTGGGGGACAGGACAGAGTGTCGGGGATGGGGGAGAGGGACACGAAGCCTGGGAGCACCCAGAGGTGGTGGGGCTGGGACAGGGTGCTGCTGGGGACAGGGAACGGAGATGGAAGACCTGGGGACAACCGGGACGTGCCACATCTCCATCCTGTGGGTGACGGTGTGGGACAGGGTGCTCAGGCCCTGGGGGCACTGGGAGGGGACAGCCCCGGCAGCCGGTGCCGGGGACCAAAGCTCACCTGGGACTTGCGTATCCGGAGGTCGGCGGAGGACCGTGCCTCGTCCTGCTCGATGTTCCTCTCCATGCCTGGCGAGAGACGGACCCCAAACCATCAGGGACCTTCCCCACCTGCCAGACCCCATGGTCCCAGTGTCCCCAGGTGGGGACAGGGGGACTTGTGAGGTCGGGTGAGCCACCGGCAGGGACACGGTCACTCACTCTTCAGCTTGTTGCGGACGCTGTTGGCCATTTTCTTGATCTCCGCTGTCAACTGCTCCAGGTCATCTTTGGTCTCTGCGGGGTCATGGCACGTGAGATGGGGAAGCCACCGTGGGAACATCCCCGGGAAGGGGACACGGGGAGGGAAGGGACACGGCCACCGCGCTCACTCTGCTCAGGGATGGGGGCCGAGAGGATGATGCTGTAGAGCTTCTTGGCCTCCTCCACATTCTCCGAGATCTTGTCAATGTTTTGCCGTGTCTCCTCGATCTGGACAAGGTGGGGAGGATGACCGGTGGGGGACAAGGAAGGGGACAGTCAGGAGGCCACCCTGCACCCCAGGACCCCGCGCCCGGTCCCCCCTCACCTCCGAGAAGAACTCATCCATGAACGCCGTGTTATCGACGGCGATCTCCAGCTCCTCCGTGTCATCGTCCACATCCTGCTTCTGCGGGGTACGGTGGGCAGCGCTTAGGGGTGGCACCCCCCTGCCTGCACCCAGGGACACCCCCCCGGCCCC
>NW_009647691.1:69017-70422 GCF_000708025.1 Charadrius vociferus
CCCCCCCGCAAGGGGATGGACACCCCTCTCGCCCCACACGGACCAGGGTGAGGGCTGGCATGTCCCCATCGCACCCCCCGGCACGGGGGGAAATGCCCTCATTTGGGGGTTTGATGTCCCCCCCAAAATACCCTCCTCACCCCCAAACTGCACAGAGGGGTCACCCCCTCCCGGTCCCTTCGGTTTGACCTCCCCCCATTGCTCTCGGGGCCCCCCAACCCCATCGTGCCCTGTGATGTCCCCATCTTAGGGACCCCCATCCCCATGACACCCCGGTGCGTCGTGGTCTGGGTTCTTGGTGACACCCATCACCGCGATGTCCCCATCTCAAGGACCCCCATCCCCGTGACACCCCCCATGCACCGTGGGGTGGCATCTCGGTGACATCCATCCTCGTGATGTCCCCATCCACCACGGACTTGGGTCTCGGGGCTCCCCGTCCCCATGACACCCCCACGCACCATGGGGTGGGGTCTCAGGGGACCCCCATCCCTGTGACATCCTGCTCCCAGGGGAGCAGTGTCCCAGCGAGCCCTGGGGGGACCTCAATCGATGATGTCCCCCCCGTCCCTCCTCCCCCCGGGGGGTCTCCCACCGCCTTGAGTTGCCCCAGCCGGTCCTTCATGGTGGCCCCGAGGGCTGGCGGGTCGTGGGGGGGGTCCCCGTCCTCGCCCACCGCAGGGATGGGGGATGCCGGCCGGGCCTCCTACATCCAGCCGAGGTGGCGGGTGGCCCTGTCACCGTCCCTGTCCCCAAGCCCGGGGCTGTCCCTGCGCTAATCCCCAGTGACAGGCACAAGGAAGGCAGGAAGGCGCCGAGGGGAGGGACGAGGTGGAGCCACCCTTCACCTGGGACACCCGGGGACACCGGCCCCGTTAAAGGCGACGGTTGTGGGTGCCACCGGCCACCCCGGGAGGTGGCGGAGAGGCAGGGGCGGATGTGGGGTGGCCCCAGCTCGGAAGCGATAAGGAAGCTGGTCCCCACGGGGGTCACGCGCCAACGACGTGTCCTCCTCTGGCCACCGGTGGCTGCAGCGGGAGAGGGGACACGGCTGGGGACAGAGCTGGGGGACATAAGTGGGGATAGGGGACTCGGCTGGGGGCTAAGGGACTTGACTGGGTATAGGGGACAGAGCTGGGGGACATGGCTGGAGATAGGGGTCACAGCTGGAGGGACACGTCTGGGGGGCAGGGGACACAGCTGGGGGGACATCTGGGGACAAGGGGCATGTCTGGCTACAGGGGACACAGCTGGGGGACATGGCTGTGGACAGGCATCACAGCTGGGGGGGACACAGCTGGGGATAGGGGACATGGCTGGGTATAGGGGACACGGCTGGGGACACAGCTGGGGGGTCACAGACGGGGGCAGGGGACAGCTGGGGGACATGGGTGGGGGACACAAT
>NW_009647691.1:71580-71844 GCF_000708025.1 Charadrius vociferus
TCTGCCCAGTCCCTGGAGGACTGCCCGCTGGATGAGGATGAAGACGCTTTCCAGGCCCTGGGGGAGGAAGATGAAGATATCGACCAGTTCAACGATGACACGTTTGGAGCCGGGGCTGTCGGTGAGCTGTGAACCCCCCGCGATCTCCCCCCTCACCCCATCTCGCTGATGCCTTCCTTACCCCTGCGAGCGCATCCCTGACTGCGGGTCTCTCGCAGATGACGACTGGCAGGAGGCACACGAGCGGCTGGGGGGGGTTGAGGG
>NW_009647691.1:71917-81505 GCF_000708025.1 Charadrius vociferus
CGGCTGACCAGGCTGGTCATCGACAGCGAGTTGGAGGACCCCGCCATCATGCAGGCTGTGCAGACCAGGGTCCCTGCGCAGGTGGGAGTGGGGTCAGGGTGGGCTCTGGTTTGGCAGGGCCAGAGTGGGTATGGACCCAGCAGCACCGTGCTGACTCCCTGTCTGTTCTCCAGCAGCCTGGAGGGCTGAACTCCAGCATCTGGGACAGCTCGGCCGTCCTGCGGCGCATCCGGGGGCCGCTTCTCACTCAGGTATGGTGCCGGGGTGCCGATGGCAGCCATCGTGGTGTCCCTAATGCCCCCCAAACCCCTGCAGCTGGGTGCCGAGGGGTGAGATGTGCTGTGCTGCTGCAGGCTCGTCAGTGCTGGGGAGCACTTCCAGATCAGCTGGGGTGTTCTGCTTGCCTCTGGCTGGGTCCAGGTGGCTCCGGTTTGGCTTGTTTGTAGACCCTCTTAGACATTGTCTCTTGTTCCCCCTTGGAGGCTGGAGAGCTGGGTTGAGGCGATTATCGCTGACGTGTGATCCCTAGTGATGTCTGAGAGATGTCAGCGCTTCTGTCAGGGTTTGGGAATGTCGGCGCCTCAAGGCCTTTTTTTTTTGTTGCGGTTTAATTAAGAGTCGGGCTTTTAAGTGCAAGCGGAGCGTGTTGCACGGCGAGCCCTGCGTGGCTCTGGAAGGCTGATGAGGGCTGGGAACCGAGCGTGTGCATGTGGCCTGCGTGGCGGTGACACAGAGCGTTCCCACCCCGTGCTGGAGCAGCAATGTCACCACAAACGGGCATCTTGGCAGTGATGTGGGCTCTGCGGGGCAGGCCCTGGGGGTCCCCAGGTACCCCTGTTAATCGCGTAGGGCTCTCGGGGCGGGGAGGAGACCTGGCAGGAGGATGGATGTGGCTTCTGCATCCTTGGAACATCCCTGGGGCACATGGTGCCGGTCTTCCCCATCCCAGTCAGTGACTGTTATCCTGGGGGGAGCCTTCTCTCCCCTTCTGCTTGCAGGAGATGCCGTCGGTATCCGTGCTGGACTACGCTCTGCCTCAGAGACCCCCACAGGCTCGAGATGAAGAGCGGGACCCCTCCGAGCGGGCACTGCCCCGGCGTTCGTCGTCCCCTGTCATTGGGAGCCCCCCTGTCCGGGCTGTCCCCATCGGCACCCCTCCCAAGCAGGCTGCTGTGCCCAACTTCAACCAGCAGGTACCTCCCCCATGGCCCTGCTCACTGCCTGTGGCTCAAGGGGTGCAGGGTGGTTCCCCAAGAAGCTGATGGGGATTACTGTGATGCTTCCTTCCTCCTAGATCCTGTGTCCGAAGCCTGTCCACATCCGAGCTACCATGCAGCAGCGCTACCCCGCTCCCTACGGCGAGAGGATGTCCCCCAACCAGCTCTGCAACGTACCGGTACCCAGTCCGCTCTTCACCCCTCTTCCAGGCCTCCAGCCTCTTCAGAACCCCCTAACGCCCAGTTACCCTCCTCCCATCTGCAAATCCAGGCCCTGATGGCGCTGGACCCCTCACTGTCACACAGAGCCAGCCAGTGGTTTGTCTCTAGTTCCGTAGCTCAGCCTGTCTGCCTTGTTCTGCCGACTCAGCCCCGCTCTCTGGAGCCTGGCCCACCTCCCAGCCTGTCCGGAGCTCCTTCCTGGGGCTTCGTCTTGTGCCATCACCCGCTCCCCATCTGCCCACCGTCGGCTGTGCCAGGGCCGTGACCGGGGTCCCTCTTCCCTTCTCTTTCCCCAGAATTCCTCCCTCCTGGGCCACCCGTTCCCTCACAGCGTCTCTCCCGTCCTCACCCACCTGCAGAGAGCGCAGCTGCTCGGAGGAGCCCAGGTAAAGCTCCCTTCGTTCCCTTCCTGCGCTTTCCTTCCCACCTGCGTGGTCAGGATCCTGCATTTCTCCTTGCGTGGCTGCAGGAGCTAGCTCTATATGGCTCTTGCTGGCCATCCCAGATGCTGCTGCCCTGGCTGGGCCTTTCCCTTTGCCCCCAAATTTCCCCCCGGCTGACTCCAGGCTCCCTATCTGCCCTGCCAGGCCGGCCGAATGTCCCCCAGCCAGTTTGCCCGTGTCTCTGGTCTGGTTGGGAGCCCCCTCCCCTCCGTCAATCCCAAGCTGCTCCAGGGCAGAGTCGGGCAGATGATGTCTCCGGCCAGCGGGTTTCGTGCCTTCTTTGGGGCTCCCCCCGCTCCACCTCCCTCGCAGCCGCAGCACCCGCCGGGCCCCGGATCCCACCTGCAGAGCCTGAGGTAGGTGCCATCCCTCTCCTGGCCGCCTGCCGTCCTCTTTGCGGCAACCTCTGAGGCTTCCCCCTCTCCCCAGGCCACAGCCCCAGATGTTCCGACCGGACACGACCCACCTGCACCCTCAGCATCGCCGGCTCCTGCACCAGCGACAGCAGCAGAACCGAAAGTGAGTGCTGGCTCTGTGCCGGTGGTGGGAGAGGGGCTGCCTGGCACAGTAAGGGGGGGAATTGCATCGCCCCTCCACCGTGGGGGTGTTGTGCTGCCGGGGCTAGCCTGTGCACCGCTCTCTGTCCCTTCCTGTAGCTCCTGTGTGCTCACGGGTGCCCTTCTTGCCTCCTGCCAGCCAGCACCGGAGCCTCAATGGCTCGGTGGGGGACCGAGGGGGCCACCGGAGCAGCCACCAGGAGCAGATACGCAAAGACCCCTACGCTAACCTCATGCTGCAGCGGGAGAAGGACTGGGTGTCCAAGATCCAGATGATGCAGCTGCAGAGCACTGATCCCTACCTGGATGACTATTATTACCAGGTACCGGGGAGGGGGAAGCGCCGCTTGATGCAGTGCGGGAAGCATTTCTAGATCCAGTTGTGAGGAACATGCTGGAGGAGGAAGGCAGAGGGACAGGGTGGGGTGAGCATCCCCGGGAAGGGGGGCAACAGCAAGGGAAGAACCGCCTTCCTGTTCCTGGGTGAGATCTCCAGGGGTGAGGAGGTGTTGGGGAACACTGGCAGCACGGATTTGGAGGGCGCAGCAGAAGGCCTGAGGTAACAGGAGAGGAGCTCGTCTACATCAGAAGCTGCGCGTGGCAGTGGTAGAATAAAATGCGCAGAATGGGAGACGGGGAAGCTGCTAAATGGAAAATGCAGGGCAGGGAATGGCTGCGTGAGAAGGACTCTGTAGTCTGACGGGTTGCTGGTAAAGCCCATGGAGTCCAAAGAGCGAGGCTGGAGAAGGTGGATGGGGAGAGGCTGCTCCCGCTCTTTCCCAGTTCAAGACTAGGGAGCACCAGACGGTGCTGGGAGGAGCCAGATTGAGAGCAGATGAAGCAAGGTGATGGCTGGGCTCTTGCCGACGGTGGTAGATGCTCAAAGCTCCGTGGGGTTTGAGGTTACACAGGGCAACTTCACGTGAGGGCAATCTGCGGAGGGCTTCAAGCTACGTAGGATGGATGCCTGGCTTGGGAGCTTCAGTGGGGCGTGTGGTGTGGCTGGGAGTATGTCTGGGGTAGTCGTCATCAGCTGTACGGGAGGTTTGGCCCCTGTCTTCATGGAGGGGGTGCAGAGGAGCCAGCTGCATGCCCAGAACGGCCCTGGAGCAGTTGGTGCAGCCCTGAGAGCTAGGCAGAGCAAGGAGGGCAGTCACCAGCGGGGCAAAATGGGCCAGAGCAGTCCAGTCCCCTCCGTGGGGGGGCAGGGGCCCAGTGGGAGCCGGGACAAGCGCTCGCTGCGGGTTGTCTGGGCTCCAGTAGGAGCTGGCAGGAGAGCTGTGGCTGACGAGGCTGGCAGGAGGCATTGCGCTGACACAGGTTTTCCGGGAGCTGTGGGTGAGCTGATCCCCAGTAGAGGAGAGGAACTGGTGCGGCCACAGCTGGGCTGTGAGTCAACAAAGCTCTACCGTTACGAAAGAGGCGAACGTTGGCCGGGGTGGACGGGAAGAGCGCGTGAGCACCAGTGTGGGAGGCTCCAGCCACACGCTGCCCAGCCTGGGCATGGTGTTAACAGAGCCAAGCAAGCTAACTGGAGTGCGCTGGGAAGGACTGGGAGCCGGGAAGCTTATAGAGAGAGTGGATTTGTCATTGTTTGTATTGAGAAAGAGAGGGCTGGGGACCTCTGTAATCTCGAGGGATGACAACGAGGAGGATGCAATCGTCCCCTCGTGTACTGGAGGAAGAACAGCGGTTTAAAATGCTGCTGATGATGTTGGTAAGACCAGTAAGTGATGGGTGAGAAATGGGGCACAGGCTGGGAAGAGGGATGTGTTGCATCAGTCCTTGCCAACTGTTTTTCGGGGGGGTCTCATCCTCTCCTCTCCCTGCCTCAGAATTACTTCCAGAAGCTGGAGAAGTTGTCAGCAGCGGAAGAAGTCCACGGTGATGGTCCCAAGAAGGAACGCACTAAACTCATCACGCCTCAGGTGGCTAAGCTGGAGCACACCTACAAGCCAGGTAAGCGCTCCTTTCTCCACGCAGCCCGGACCTGGGCCAGAGATAAAAGGAGGTAAGTTCAAGCCTGGAGCCACTCCCTGACTCCCTCTGCTTCCCTTCTCCCCCCTTCCTGCAGTGCAGTTTGAGGGCTCGCTCGGGAAGCTCACCGTCTCCAGCGTGAACAACCCCCGGAAGATGATCGACGCGGTGGTGACCTCCCGCAGCGAGGATGACGTGAGTTCTGGCCCTGCCTCCCCTCCGACACAGCCTTGCGGCTGGCGCCCAGGCCAGCGCGGGAGCTGCCCGCGGCCCTGACTCGTTGTCCCTCCCCGACAGGAGACGAAGGAGAAGCAGGTTCGAGACAAGAGGCGCCAGACCCTTGTCACGATCGAGAAGGTAAGTTCGAGGAGGATCACCACGACTCTTAGAGACGTGCAGGAGGTGGGCTGGGGTGAAGGAAGGGCCGGGGAGACCGATGAACTCCTCTGGATGTCCAGCTGGGGACAAGTCAGCACTTGACAGTGGCTGAGGTCATGCTTGCAGGAGAGGGGGTGGGCCTGGAACAGAAGAGCTGGAGCCGGGTACCAGCCGTGCCTTCACCCTGCCCCAAAACAGCCTGGATGGGCTTTGCAGGGTCCGTTACTGACTCACAGCCATAAGGCAGTAGCGCCTCAGCTCTCTGCAGCCGCTCTGCGAGAGAGATCTCGCAGAGAGAGAGATCTGCGAGAGAGATCTCGCAGAGAGAGAGAGATCTGCGGATCAGCGCTAGCGGATCCCATCACAGATTCCTGTGCCCTGCTGTGATCGCGGTCTCTCCTGCAGACGTACAGCCTCCTCCTGGACGTGGAGGACTACGAGAGACGCTACCTCCTGAGCCTGGAAGGCGAGCGGCCAGCCCTGATGGGCGAGAGGAAGCAGAAGATCTGTGATATGTATGACAATCTGAGGGGGAAGGCACCCGGGCAGGAGAGGTGAGCAGAGGTGCTGTCTGCGATTCGGTGGCTGTCAGGAGCTTGGAGAGCCCCTGGGCACTTGCAGCTGCTGAAACACTGGCCCAGGTTGCCCAGAGAGCTGGTGGATGCCTCATCTCTGGAAACAAGTCAAGGTCAGGTTGGATGGGGCTCTGAGCAACCTGATCTAGTTGAAGATGTCCCTGCTTATGGCAGGGGGGTTGGACTAGATGACCTTTAAAGGTCCCTTTGAACCCAAAGGAAGAGTTGGACAGACTCTTACAGCGGTGTTGGGATCTGTGGGCTGGAATAACCTTTTTGTCTTTTTTTCTTCTTTTTTTTTTCCCATTTTCCCCATGACATTCTTCATTGCGGTTATGATCCTATAACAACTTCCATCCCCGCAGCTCGGGTGCTGCGAATAGTGCCTGTCTGTATGTTCGTTGGGTGTCTGTCCGCCTCGAGCCCTGCGCCCTGGCACGTGTCAGGGTGCCTGTTTTTAAGTCTGTCACCTCTTGCCTGACCTGTAGCCTCAGCAGCACAGATAGGCAAGGAGAGACACAAGGTCTTGGCGGCTTCTCTTCTGCTGTCCCACGGGTGACCGAGCCTTGCCCTCCTGCCCAGACTGTCAGACAGAGGTTAGGGTTGTCATTTCTGGGTTGTTTTTCCCTCTCCAGGGATGTTTTTTTGAGATGGGTGTGTTTTCTGCCTGGTGCTGGTGCAGGGCTGACCGTGGGGTACCCACAGGAACACCCCGCATTCCCTGGGACGCTCCCAGTTGATGGTTGCCACCTTTCTCCTCTCCTCGCCAGGCCAAGCGACGACCACTTCATGCAGATCATGTGCATCCGGAAAGGGAAGCGCCTGGTGGCCCGGATCCTCCCCTTCTTGTCACCCGAACAAGCGGCCGACGTACTCATGGCGACAGCCAGGAACCTGCCCTTCCTCATCAAGAAGGATGCTCAGGACGAGGTGAGATTCCAGGGGCTGGGAGGGCTCCATTTGCTCGCTGTGAGGTGGGGATCAGTACAAGGTCTGGAGCCAGATCTCTCCTCCGTGGGGGAAGACAGCAAATGGCCTCGTGCGTCTTAAAGATGGTTGTTTCCGCCTCTCCTGAGAGCCTGCTGGAGGTGTGGGGAGCCTGCAGGAGCTGTGAGCTCCTGGCAGGGCCCATCTCCCGTGCTTGCTGGCTGGCACGACACAGCCCAGCTTCGCCAGGAAGGAAGCGGGGAAGGTTTCTGATAAACGGTGCCTTTGTTTAACGAGCCCAGCATCTCTGACTCATCGGGTGACAACGGGAGACTCCATCTTCCAGAGACAGGGAGCAGAGGCCAGCATCTTCCGAGGGACGTGCTCTCAGCTGTCCTTTGCAATCTTGTTTTTTATATAGGGAACAAAAATACAGGCACCTGCGAAATAAATCCCAGCTTGTTTTGAGAAAGAGGGTGATTTAGGAAGGAAAAAGACTTCCCTGAATTGAAAGCTGGCTTGTGGGGATGTGGGGGGATGCTGTTAGCAAGTCCCATCCTGAGCGTGTGAGAGGGGCTGAAAGCAGAGGTGCTGCTGGTCTGTGTGTAGCCATGAGGCAGCGTCTTGTCGGGGTCCGCGATGCCCCGGAGGAGCCAGCCAGCCACAGGGAAGCACATCTCCCTGCTTCCGCAGCTCCTGACTCCTCCGTTCCTCTCTCCGCAGGTGCTGCCCTGCCTGTTGAGGCCCTTCTCGCACGTTCTCTACCACCTTCCCTTGGGGACGGTCACCAGCCTTGTGCAGCAGCTAACGAACCTACCTCAGAGCGCGACCGCGCCAGCGCCCACCAACCTGCACCTCACTGCTGTGCTCCAAAACAAGGTGCTCCCCTCGTTTGGCACTCTGGGGCGGGTGGGGCCATCTCATCCCTTCCCATAGTTGGGAAAACTGAGTTCTCCGGCAGCCTCCCGGCGCTGGATGGCAGAGCTGAATGCAACTGTGGTGCAGGCAACGGCACAGGAGCCACGGGCTGCCAGCCCTTGGCGCTTTTCCCGTTCCCTTGTTGATTAACGAGGGTGTCTGGCAGATTAATCAGCCGTCTGAGCTGGCCTGGGACTCTGCTGCGGTCCAACAGCCGGCTCCGTTGTCCGTCCCGCTGGGCTGCAGACTCCTGCCCTGAAATCGGGGATGGGAGGGCCGCTCCTCTGCCGTGGGTTAGTGGCGACGTCCTTCCGAGCTGGGCAGGGAGCGGTCTGTCACTCACACAGCCATCCACGATCCCTGCCGTGACTTGGGTCCATAAACAGCCTCCTCTTCCTCCTTTTTGGGCGGCAGCTGGCGGTCCTCCCGCTCGTGTCACCATCCCCAGGAGGACTGGGAGGTGGAGGGGATTCTCAGACCCACCCAAAAAACGCTCGGAGGGGAGGAATGGTGGGAGAAGAGCTCACCCTGCCCTGCCACAGGGATTTCCTCGCGAGGCATGACAGCCCTCGGGATGCGAGCGATGGCTTGTGACAGCACCGGCAGGACATCTCCTCCTCCCTGACACTCTCCCTCTCTCCCTGCAGTTCGGCCTGTCCCTGCTGTACTTGGTCTTGAGCCGCGGGGAGGAACTGCAGAGCTCGGACGCGAACACAGAGCTAATGCAGGACAACCAGTGGTGAGTGCTCGTCCTCGGCTGCTCCTGGGGCCAGGAGGGAGGATGGCAGCGATGCCATCGGGGTCAGACGCTCTGCCGTGCGGAGTCCCGAAGGACTCGGAGGTAGAGTTGATGACAAAGGAGGTTTAATTGCAGTCTCTCGGCAGTAGCACTGGAAACAGCCATGGTGTTTAAGGAAAGAGAAAGGCAGGCCTGAGGCAGAGAAAGGAAGCGATAAATATGGCTTGGGACATGCCAGGACCGGTCCCTCAGAGGAGCAGGGAAGCTGTAACCTCAGCTGAGCGGCTGTAGCGCTTTTAGCCTGAGCAGATCCGAGTCTTGCTTAGCCCACGGCCCGAGGTGCGTGATGTGGCGTTACCCCTGTTCCCCAGGGGCTCGAATGTCCCTGCCAGCCCCTGCGTGGCACATCGTCGCGTTGAGTGCCCAAGGGGAGAAGGCCGGGTCCCGCAGAGCGGCCAGGGCGTCTCGCTACAGGCGACTCGGTGAGGCTGTCAAGCGCAGGCAGGACCCTTACCCGTGGGGAGGCCGGTGTCCGAGGACACGGCACCACCTCCTGCTTGGTTCCAGTGGCAAAAACGCCACAAGGCCCGAGTAGCCCGGGGCACCCCAAGGGAGAGCCATGATGATCCAGGGGCTGAAGCCCCTCTGCTGGGAGGAGAGGCTGTGAGAGTTGGGGGTGTTCAGCCTGGAGAAGAGAAGGCTCCTGGGAGACCTTAGAGCCCCTTCCAGTGCCTAAAGGGGCTCCAGGAGAGCTGGGGAGGGACTCTGAATCAGTGAGGGGAGCCATAGGATGAGGAGGAACGGTTTTACAGTGAAAGAGGGGAGATTTAGCTGAGATATCAGGAAGAAATTGTTGCCTGTGCGGGTGGTGATCCCCTGACGCAGGTTGCCCCGAGAAGCTGTGGCTGCCCCATCCCTGGAGGTGTTCAAGGCCAGGTTGGACGGGGCTTGGAGCAACCTGGGCTGGTGGGAGGTGTCCCTGCCCAGGGTAGGGGGGTGGAACTAGATCATCTTTACCATTCTATGAGTTGGAGAACACCCAGCTCCCCAAGCACCCAATGGTTCTCACTCCTCCCTTCTCCTGTGCCCCTCTCCGGCAGGACGGAGCTGATGCTCATGGCGACCCGGGAGCTCCTGCGGATCCCTCAGGCGGCCTTGGCCAAGCCGGTCTCCACCCCTTCCAACCTGATCTCCCTCTTCTCTCGCTATGTCGACCAGCAGAAGCTGAACCTGCTGGAAACAAAATTGCAGTAAGTGTCAACCCCCTTCTCCCGAGTGAGCGTGGGGACGAGGGGACCGTAAAAGGGGGGAACCAGAGGTGGGGGGAAGCTGCAGGCAGGATACAATGGGGTGGAACAGCCCTGGGGTGGGGGGAGTCACTTTATCCCCCATCCCTGTGGCTCCTCTGACCCCTCCGCCGTTGTTTTCCCAGCTTAGTGCACGGGATCCGGTAGGAGATCTCCATAGCTCCTCATCGGCACCGGAGTGTTCCAGAGGGATGGATGGATGGATGGATGGAGGGCAGGCGGTTCCAGCCCGGTGTCCCCTCCCTCCCTTCCTCCCAGTCTTGGCTTGGTGGGGGGAGGCATGATTTGGCTGCTCCCCCTCAAAGTGCTGCCTCTCCCTGCTCTGCCC
>NW_009647691.1:83850-84177 GCF_000708025.1 Charadrius vociferus
TCCCACCCGGGCTGGGCTACGGGTCACCTCCTACCATCAGCCCCCCCGCCCCTCACCGTACCCCCGTCCTGCCTCCCCACGCAGATCCAAGGCGGAGATGCGGCACACTTGCCGCGGCACCATCAACTTGGCCACGGCCAACATCACCGTGGAGGATTCCTGCAACTTCATCATCTCCAACGGCGGGGCCCAGACCTACCACCTGAAGGCCAGCTCGGAGGTGGAACGGCAGCGCTGGGTCACCGCCCTGGAGCTGGCCAAGGCCAAAGCTGTCAAGATGCTGGAGGAATCAGGTACGGCTCTTGCGCCGACGTGCCGTCACAGGCT
>NW_009647691.1:84684-88592 GCF_000708025.1 Charadrius vociferus
GGCTCAGAGGGTGGCTGCTCCCGCTGCTCCCCCTTCTTCCTCGTCTTCTGGGAGGAGAGAGGCCGCCTGGGGCTACGCTAACGTCCCTTCCCGCTGGCAGATGACTCCGGCGACGAGTCGGTGTCACAGACCGACAAGACGGAACTTCAGACCACGTTGCGCACCCTCTCCAGCAAAGTGGAGGATCTGAGCACCTGCAACGACCTGATCGCCAAGCACGGCACGGCCCTGCAGCGCTCCCTCAGCGAGCTGGAGAACCTCCGGCTGCCGGCTGAGAGCACCGAGAAGATCAAGCAGGTGAACGAGCGAGCCACCCTCTTCCGCATCACCTCCAACGCCATGATCAACGTGAGTCCGCACCTCACCCCGTGGGGAAGGGCACGGGGGGGTGCACGGGGGAGTTGACCCCCACAGACGGACCGGGCGCTGATGGGGCGCTGTCACCCCGTAGGCCTGTCGGGATTTTCTGATGCTGGCCCAGACCCACAGCAAGAAGTGGCAGAAATCGTTGCAGCACGAACGGGATCAGCGCATCCGACTGGAGGAGACGCTGGAGCAGTTGGCCAAGCAGCACAACCACCTGGAGAGGGCCTTTCGTGGTGCCACCGTCCTGCCCGCCAGCGCGCCCGGCACCGGCGGCTCTGCCAAAGGTATCGTAGAAATATCGAATGTTTTGGGGTGGGAGGGACATCTAGTCCAACTCTCCTGCGATCAGCAGGGACATTTTCAATTAGATCAGGTTGCTCAGAGCACCGTCCAACATGACCTTGAGTGTTTCGAGATGGGGCGTCCACCACCTCTCTGGGCAACCTGGGCCAGTGTTTCAGCCAAGGTTTCACCGCCCTTATCGTAAAAAAAATTTCTTCCTTATATCTAGTCTAAAACTTCCCTCTTTTAGCTTAAAACCGTCACCCCTTGTCTTGTTGCTGCAGGCCCTGCTAAAAAGTCTGTCCCCATCTTTCTTATAAGCCCCCGCCCCTTAAGAACTTGAAGGCCACTGTAAGGTCTCCCCTCTTTGGCCTTCTCTTCTCCAGGCTGAACCCCCCCAACTCTCCCAGCCTGTCCTCCCAGCAGAGGGGCTCCAGCCCTCGCGGCATCTCCGGGTCCCTCCTTTCATGCTTTGCCTTCTCCTGAGCTAAGCTAAGCTTCTCTACACACCCACAATAAATAACAAGTAACGATGCAATTCTTTTAATTACTTTAAAAAAGGAGTCCCTAGGGATTACTGCCACGCGCTGGGGATGCAGCCCGCGATGCCGGTGGCTTTCTGGGCTGCCAGCGCACATCGCCAGCTCATGTCCAGTTTTTCATCCACCGAGTCCTTCTCAGCAGTGCTGCCCTCCATCCCTTCATCCCCCATCCTGTGCTGATACCGGGGATTGCCCCAACCCGGGTGCAGGACCTTGTTGAACTTCTTGAGGTTCACACGTGCCCGCTTCTCCAGCCTGTCCAGGTCCCTCTGGATGACAGAACCCCCAGCTGCCTCCGGTCCTTTTCCTGAGCCAGACATGGTGTCCTTCACATTTTTGACCCCGAGCGATAGGTCTGTCCGGTCTCTCCCCCAGAGCCGAGCGGCTGCGGCACCTACAGCAGGCAGCTTACTGCCCCACCGCCCACAAAACCTGTCCCCGCTCCTCCTAAGCCTTGTCTGCCGCCGCTCGGTGCGGCAGTTGCGGGGTGGTGTGTGTGGCCCCTCTCCTGGCTGGTGGTGACGGGAAATCCTCCAGTGCCCCGCTGGGGAAAACTGGGAGGAATCTTAAACTCGCTGCCTCAACTTTCCTCTCCCCTTCCCAGATCCGTGCTGCCCTGCGAAAGGAGATTTGAGCGACGAGGACGATGACAATGAGTTCTTCGACGCCCCGGAAATCATCCCCATGCCGGAGACCATGGGCCACAAGTGAGCGGTGGGGCGCGGGGTTGTTCTCCCACCCCCCGCATCCCCTCTCGGGGCTCACTCTGCCCCTCTTCTCCCCCCACAGGCGCACGGGCAGCAACATCAGCGGCACCAGCAGCGACATCAGCCCGGACGGGCAGGTAGGGGCCGCTTTCCGCCGGCGGCGTGCGCTGAGCTGGCTCTTGGAGGACCAGGGGTGGCAGAGGGGCGGCTGCTGGGAATGTCCCGTTCCCCACGGAAGGGTTTTAGGGAGTCACAGCAGTGTCACAGCAGCCTTTGTCTCGCCCCTCCCAGTACAAGCACCAGGTAGAGGACACCAAGAAGGAGAAGAGAACCCGCATCCCCTACAAACCCAACTACAGCCTCAACCTCTGGAGCATCATGAAGAACTGCATCGGGAAGGAGTTGTCCAAGATCCCCATGCCGGTGAGCGGGGAGGCAGCCGGTGGGTGGGCGCCGGCCACCCCGGGACCCCCCCTCTTACCTTTCGCTCTCCTCCAGGTGAACTTCAACGAGCCCCTGTCCATGCTGCAGCGTCTGACCGAGGACCTGGAGTACCACGAACTGCTCGACCGGGCGGCCAAATGCGAGAGTTCGCTGGAGCAGTTGTGCTACGTGGCCGCCTTCACCGTTTCCTCCTACTCCACCACCGTCTTCCGCACCAGCAAACCCTTCAACCCCCTCCTGGGGGAGACCTTTGAGCTGGATCGCCTGGAGGAGAACGGCTACCCTGCGAGCAGGTACCGCCAAGCCCCGCTTCTCCGGGTCCAGCGGCCAGCTCGGGGTGGCCGGCGCTGACCTGTCCCCTCTCCCGGCCAGGCAAGCCACCACCCCCCAGCCGCTGCCCACCACGCCGACTCCAAGCACGGCTGGACGCTTCACCAGGAAATCAAAATCACCAGCAAGTTTCGGGGCAAATACCTCTCCATCATGCCTCTGGGTGAGCGCCGCCGTCGCCCCGCGCACGGGGGGAGAGACTCGGGGAGGGAGAATGTCTGTGCTTCGCGTGGGAGCGGGACAGGTTTGGAGCCCACCCGGGTCTCCGTGAGCCGGGCAGGCTCTGGAACGACCATTTCCAGCACGGCTTTCCATCTTCAGGTACCATCCACTGCGTCTTCCATTCTTCCGGCAACCACTACACGTGGAAAAAAGTCACCACCACCGTGCACAACATCATCGTGGGCAAGCTCTGGATAGACCAGGTGGGATGAAACCCCGGTGATGGGGTTCTCCGGGATGTGTTTGTGCCTCGGTTTCCCCCGCCACCGGGGAAAGGGCCGTGGGTTGGATCTGACCGTCTTCTCCTCCTCCTCCTCCTCCTCCCCTCCGCAGTCGGGTGAAATCGAGATCGTCAACCACAAGACAGGCGACAAGTGCAACCTCAAGTTCGTTCCTTACAGCTACTTCTCACGGGACGTGGCGAGGAAGGTAGAGGCACGGGGGGAAGCCGGCTGGGCAGCGTGGGACGCGCCGGGGTGCTTGCGGTTCCTGGGTGTCCTGATTTAGGCTGTCCCCTGTCCCGCCAGGTCACTGGAGAGGTGACAGACCCCACGGGGAAGGTGCATTTTGTCCTGCTGGGAACCTGGGATGAGAAGATGGACTGTTACAAGGTGACGCAGGGTGCTGGGGACAACGGAGCGGAGGGACGGCAGAAAGCCCACGAGGCCGAGGACAGCCGGGTGCTGCTGTGGAAGAGGAACCCTCTCCCGTGAGTAGGGGACACGGGACGAGGTGTCCCCAGAGCTGGGGGCTGGTTCCAGACCCCCGACCAAGGGCAGGAGGAGACGAGGTGGGGTGTGAAGCCCACCAGCGGAGGGACTGAGGTCGGTCCCCCTTTTTTCCCCCCTCCCCGGTGTAGGAAGTACGCGGAGAACATGTACTACTTTTCGGAGTTGGCGTTGACGCTCAACGCCCCGGAGAGCGGCACGGCACCCACGGACAGCCGCCGGCGCCCCGACCAACGCCTGATGGAGAACGGCCGCTGGGACGAGGCCAACGCTGAAAAGCAACGGCT
>NW_009647691.1:91549-93032 GCF_000708025.1 Charadrius vociferus
GTGCCCCCTCTTTTGTGTTGCGCCCCCCCCCCCGGCCATGGGGCAGGAGGGGGTTGCAGGGGACGGGGAGGCCCTCACCGTCAAAGTCCACGCGCCCGTCCCCGTTGAGGTCCACGTCCTGGAGGATCTCGTCCACCTCTTGCGCCTTCAGCTGCTCTCCCAGCAGCGCCGCGATGGCCTCCCGCATCTCCCCGCTGCTGATCTCCCCGTCCCCGTTCATGTCGAACTGCGGCACCCACAGGTTGGGGGTCACCCTCCCCACCGGCCCCACCACCCTCCCTGCAGGACCACGGCCACCCCCTGGTCTTCCTGTGGTCACAATCCCATCCGTGCCTGTAGTCACCCCCACGGTCACCGTCCCCCCATGGTCTTCCCGTGATCATCATCCCCTCCATGCCTGTGGTCACCCCCATGGTCACCATTTCCCCCATGGTCATCATCCCCTCCATGCCTGTGGTCACCCCCATGGTCACCATCCCTCCATGGTCTTCCCATGGTCATCATCCCCTCCATGCCTGTGGTCACCCCCATGGTCACCGTCCTCCCATGGTCTTCCCATGGTCATCATCCCCTCCATGCCTGTGGTCACCCCCATGGTCACCATCCCTCCATGGTCTTCCCATGGTCATCATCCCCTCCATGCCTGTGGTCACCCCCATGGTCACCATCCCCCCATGTTCTTCCCATGGCCACCATCCCCTCCATGCCTGTGGTCACCCCCATGGTCACCGTTTCCCCCATGGTCATCATCCCCTCCATGCCTGTGGTCACCCCCATGGTCACCGTCCTCCCATGGTCTTCCCATGGTCATCATCCCCTCCATGCCTGTGGTCACCCCCATGGTCTCCAGTCCCCACATCGTCTCCCCATGGTCTTCCCATGGTCACTATCTAATCGCCATGCCCGCAGTCACCCCCATGGTCACCATTTCCCTATGGTCATGGTCACCCCATGGTCTTCCCATGGTTACTGTCCCCTTCGTGCTTGTGGTCAACCCCATGGTCATTGTCCCCCCATGGTCTTTCCAGGGTTGCTGTCCTCTCTGTGCTTGTGGTCACAATATGGCTGTGGTCACCCCTGTGGCCATCGTTACCACAGTGTTCACATGGTCATTGTCCCCCTCCATGCCTGTGGCCACCCCCATGGTCACCACTTCCCCATGTTCATGTTCTCCCCATGGTCTTCCTATGGTCACTGTCCCCTCCATGCCTGTGGTCCCCCTTGCGGCTGTGGACCCCCCGTGGCCGTGGTCCCCTGTGGCGGTGGCCATACCTCCCGAAAGGCGATCTTGAGCTCCCTCACGCCCACCATGTGGGCCGTCTCCTCCCTCAACTTCGGCCCCATCATCTGTACGAAGTCCTCGAAGTCCACGCGGCCGCCCACTGCGCAGGGGAAAGGGACAACCTCAGCGCCCCACGCCCCATCCCCTGCCCCTCCGCCCCCCTTCCCCGGCCCCACGGCAGGCGGCCCCACCCTCACTCCT
>NW_009647691.1:94438-95887 GCF_000708025.1 Charadrius vociferus
CCCCCCCGCAGCAAACCACGGTGTCACCTTCGTTAAGCGTGGGCCAAAATTAACTCCGGCGGGAGGGATTAGAGGGATTGGAGAGGGCAAAGCCCTGCCCCGGTCCCCGTGTCCCATCTCCTGCCACCCACCCAACCCTGGGGTTGCCCCAACCCGGGACACCTCCCCCTGGCTCCGAATGGGATTTGCCCGGCACCCATGGGGGTGATCCGGAGTCCCGGAGGTGGAGGGGCTCGGCTCCCCTTTCCCAGGCTGTCCCCCTGGGTGTCCCCTCTCTCCTCAGGGCTCTGGGGTGTCCCCAACACCATCTTCAGTGCACCCATGTCCTCTCCATCCCCAGGGTCCCCGAGTGTCCCCAGTCCTGTCCCCAATGGTCCCATCTCCAGGGTCCCAGAGCATCCCTGACCCCATCCCCAACGCCTCCATGTCCCCTCCATCCCCAGTGCCCCGTGTCCGCTCCATCCCCAGTGTCCCAGAAGATCCCCAGTCCCTCCATGTCCCCTCCATCCCCAGGGTCCTGGATTGTCCCCGTCCCTGTCCCCAATGCCCCATGTCCCCTCCATCCCCAGAGCATCCCAAACCCCATTGTCACTGCCTCCGTGTCTCCTCCATCCCCAGGGTCCTGGATTGTCCCCGTCCCTCTCCCCAATGCCCCATGTCCCCTCCATCCCCAGAGCATCCCAAACCCCATTGTCACTGCTCCCATGTCCCCTCCATCCCCTGGGTCCTGGATTGTCCCCGTCCCCATTTCCAGGACCACGCTGTTCCCTCCATCCCCAGGGTCCCGGAGCATCTCTGACTTCATCCCCATGTCCCCATGTCCCCTCCATCCCCAGAGCATCCCAAACCCCATTGTCACTGCTCCCATGTCCCCTCCATCCCCTGGGTCCTGGATTGTCCCCGTCCCCATTTCCAGGACCACGCTGTTCCCTCCATCCCCAGGGTCCCGGAGCATCTCTGACTTCATCCCCATGTCCCCATGTCCCCTCCATCCCCAGAGCATCCCAAACCCCATTGTCACTGCTCCCATGTCCCCTCCATCCCCTGGGTCCTGGATTGTCCCCGTCCCCATTTCCAGGACCACGCTGTTCCCTCCATCCCCAGGGTCCCGGAGCATCTCCCTCCCCAGGGCCCCATGTCCCCTCCATCCCCAGAGCATCCCAAACCCCATTGTCACTGCCCCCGTGTCTCCTCCATCCCCAGGGTCCTGGATTGTCCCCATCCCCGTTCCCAGGGCCACGCTGTTCCCTCCATCCCCAGGGTCCCACCACATCCCTGACTTCATCCCCATGTCCCCATGTCCCCTCCATCCCCAGTGCCTTGCCCGGCTGTCCCCACCTTGCCGAAAACGGTGTTGAGGAAGGGGGAGTAGGTCTTGGTGGCAGCGGCGTGAGCATCCCCGGGGCCCTTCTTGCCGTTCTTCTGCCCGTGGCCGCCGGGCCGGGAACC
>NW_009647691.1:96347-97588 GCF_000708025.1 Charadrius vociferus
AGTGCCCCCGGGCCCCCGCCACCCTCCATGGCATCGCGCCGGGGCAGAGTCACACCGCCACGGTATTCCCAGACACCGGCCAGGTCCCCACGGCATGTCCCAGGGACATCCTCCGAGTCCACGCACTGGCACTGCCCCACGTCCCCAGTGCTGGTACCCTGTGGCCACCACCAGCATCCCCAGCACCAACGCATGTCCCCAGTGCTGACATCTCAAGGCCACCATCCACGTCCCCGGCACCAAATCACATCCCCAATTTTCTCACCCCGTGGCCACCAACCCACATCCCCAGTGCTCTCACCCCATGGCCACCACCCATGTCCCCAGCACCAACGCATGTCCCCAGCACTCTCCCCCTGTGGCCACAACCCATGTCCCCAACGCTGACACTTCAAGGCCACCATCTGTGTCCACAGCACCAACCCACGTCCCCAGTGCTCTCATCCCATGGCCACCATCCCTGTCCCCAGCACAAACCTATGTCCCCAAGGCTCTCATCCCATGGCCGCCACCCATGTCCCCAATGCTGACACCTCAAGGCCACCATCTGTGTCCACAGCACCAACCCATGTCCCCAACAGACTCACTCTGTGGCCACCACCAGTGTCCCCAGCACAAAACCATGTCCCCGAGGCTCTCATCCCATGGCCGCCACCCATGTCCCCAATGCTGACACCTCAAGGCCACCATCTGTGTCCACAGCACCAACCCATGTCCCCAACAGACTCACTCTGTGGCCACCACCAGTGTCCCCAGCACAAAACCATGTCCCCGAGGCTCTCATCCCATGGCCGCCACCCATGTCCCCAATGCTGACACCTCAAGGCCACCATCTGTGTCCACAGCACCAACCCATGTCCCCAACAGACTCACTCTGTGGCCACCACCAGTGTCCCCAGCACCAACCCACGCCCCCAGTGCTCTCACCTTGTGGCCACCACCAGTGTCCCCAGCACAAAACCATGTCCCCGAGGCTCTCATCCCACGGCCACCACCCATGTCCCCAATGCTGACACCTCAAGACCACCACCAGCGTCCCCAGCACCAACCCTCGCCCCCAGTGCTCTCACCCCATGGCCACCACCCATGTCCCCAGCCCAGAAACCCATCCCCAGCGTGGGAACCCATCCCCCCAGCCGGGATGTGACAACCATGGGTGCGGTGACGGGCAGAGGTCCCCGTGTGTGTGTCCCGTCCCCCCCCCGTCACCGTGCCACCACGATACCATCAGCCTGGCTCAG
>NW_009647692.1:0-3545 GCF_000708025.1 Charadrius vociferus
TTAAAATTAGTTTGGGGAAACAGAGAGTGGGAAAGGTAGGAAGGGAAATTATTTTAGCTTACTGTTAATCAAATAATGATGAATAAGAATGAAAGCAATAGGATACAAAAATCAAACACCAGAATTCAAACCTAGGTACGCAGAGCTGTGTAGAGGGAGATGTAGGAAGACAATGTGAAAAACGATATAGTACAAGCCACATGGGAAAGAAATTAAAATTAGTTTGGGGAAACAGAGAGAGGGAAATGTTGGAAGACAAATTAATTTAGCTTATTGTTAATCAAATAATGACGAATAAGAACAAATCCAAAAAACACCTTCCTGCCACCGCTCCCTCTTTCCCCGGGCTCCTCTTCTCTCCTGACTTCTCTACATCCCACCCCTGGCCAATGCAGGGGGGACATGGCACGGGGGTTGTGGTCAGTTCATCGCATGTTGTCTCTGCGGCTTCTTCTTCCTCATGCTCTTTTTCTGCTCCAGTGTGGGGTCCCTCCCATAGGACCGCAGGTCCTTCCAGGAGCCTGCTCCAGCACAGGCTCTTGGCTTCCTTCAGGCACAGCCACCCGCTCCGGCCTCGGGTCCTCCACGCGCTGCAGGGGCATGTCTGCTCCACCCTGGACCTCCACAGGCTGCAGGGGGACAGCCTGCCTCACGATGGTCTTCACCACGGGCTGCAGGAGAACCTCTGCTCTGCTTCCTGCCAGCGCTGCCGACGGGCTCAGCTTTGACCAGTGGCACATCCATCTCGGAGCTGGAACTGCTGTGCCCAACATGGGACTAACACGCGGTGCCTTCTCATAGAACCCACCCCTGCGACCCCCGCCCCAGCTAACAACGCTCGCATAGTAAACCCAAGACAACGGCGATGGGCTACAGGCCAGGAAGGAGGAGGCGACAGGGAACCAGACTGAGAGAGACGGAAAAAAAACCCACCAAAAAAGAGCGACGGGCCACAAGGCAGAGAGGAAGGAATTAAAAATGGGGACAGTGAGGTGGACAGAGAAACTGAGACATCCCACAAAACCTCCATGAGCTGAAGTGGAGAGACAGAGGAATTAAAGAATAGGCACAGGGAGCCAGACAGAGAGAGAATGATAAAGGCAAAAATGGGCTATGGGACACATCTTTTTATATTCTAAAATCCTTTACATAATAGAGTAGATAAAAGTTTTTTATTTTGAATTCCTTCAATATATACAAGAATATTATTTTTCCATATACAAAAAAAATTAAAGATTTTTCTCTATTTCAATGCCTCATGCCCATATTTACAGGTTTTATTTTTTAATCCCCGCATGAATTGTCTGACATTTTTGGGCTGTGACCCCTCTGTCCCCCAGGCACCTGCTTGTCCACAACATCATCACCCTCCCGGTGACATTTGGGTGCCCCAAATGACATCATCACACACCCCTTTTTATTCCCCCCCAAAAAAGGTGCAAAGCACCACACCATCCCCTCGCGGTACTCGACCACCGGCAGGCAGGGGGGTGTGTCCACTGAGCATTGCCAGACCCATACGACGAGACACCTGAAACACAAAAAGCACCAATTATATTTCAGCAGATTAACAAAGAGCACAGAACAAAGCAGAGGAATTCCTTCACACTGAGGGACAGGACAGCAGTTCAGCTACAGGAGAACTCCAGGGAAACAGCTCAGCGCCAAATACAGCGTACCCTTTCAAAGCCAGAGCGACTGCAACTCTTCCAGTCAGTATTAAGACTAATCGGTGGCATTCTGAACACATTCTGAGCAAGACAGTAAACCCTCTGGGTCTCCCTGGGAAACACCTCCTCCCTTCCTCACGGGGTTGCTGCGGGGACACCCCCCTGCGAGGCTGCCGCACAGGGTTGAGCCGTGACCAAAATCGACACTACAGACTCCCTCAAGCAGCTACAGCCCTCGTGCTGCTGCTGCTGCACACCTTGGTGGGTCGACAGAGCCGAAAGGGCAGAATAAAACTCCGGAGAGGGCAATGAACAAGAAGGAACGAAGCTCAGTCATTCAATTGATGTAGAATAGGTGTGCCTACGTTTATATACACCCAACAAAAATAGTTATTCTATGAAAGTATTTGACTTGCCTTTGGCACTAAGTGAACTTGCACAGCTGTGAATCGATACCATGAATCTATCTCTAAAATACATAGTTATAATTTTACTGGTTTTGTGCGCTACACACTTAGGAGGGTCACAAAATCCACGGGACTCTGTTCCCCCTGCCACCCTCAGGGCATGCTCAGACCACCATCCCTACCCCACCCCCCCCAGGGCCCTCTGTTCAAAAGGACCAGCCACCCCCGAGAAAAGCTGACCTGGAGCTCCAAAGAAGGAGCTGGCCTATGGAAAATCTGACTTGAGCCCCAGAAAAGGAGGCAGCCTCTGGAAAAGCCAACCCCGAACCCCAAAAGAGTAGTCGGCACCCAAAAAAAAACCAACCAGAGCTCCAGGAAAGGAGCTTGCCTGTGGGAAATTTGACCCAGAGCCCCAGAAATGGAGTTGGCACCCAAAAAAGGCAACTCAGAGCTCCAATGGAAGAGACAGCCCTTGGAAAAGCCAACCTGAAGCCACAATGAAAGAGCCAGCCCCTAGAAAAGCCAACACAAATCTCCCAAGGAGGAGCCAGCTTCAGAAAAGCCAACCTGGAGCCCCAGAGGATGAGCCAGGACTTGGAAAAGCCGACCTGGAGCCCAAAGGAGGAGCCAGCCCCCAAAACAGCTGACCCAGAGCCCTGGAGGTGGAGCCAGGACCTGGAAGAGCCGAGCCAGTGCCCCAGAGGACGAGCTGGCCCTTGGAAAAGCTGACACACAGCCCCAGAGGAGCCGGTCCCCAAAAAAGCCAACCCAGAGCACCAAAGTCCTCTGTGGCACTTGAAAATCGAGAGCATCGTAATGACCGATCTGACCCAAAGGAACTGACAGCTCTGAGGCCTGTCATGCTGCTCCTTGGACCTCAATGCCTCGACAATTTCTAGAGACTTGCCAGAAGGTGCCTGCAACAATAAGAAAACCCCTACTGTCTTACCTCATGTTACCTCACAATCCGACTGTGATCTGTTCGACTCCTACTCACATGCACAGAAACCTCAGTTACTTTAACCCTCTACACTGGCTCTACAATGCCATGCAATAGACACATTGAGCTGTGCAGTGCACATGCAAATATAATGCCATACAACACAACACGCTCTTAGATCACTGTCAATACACAACACGGTACAGCATGCTGCAATGCAAGACAAAACACAAGGCAGCATGGTGCTGCCTCATGTCTTACAAGATGAGACTCAGCTGACATTCAGACCTGCATATGTGATACAGAGGTCCAGACAGTTTCTGCTACACCTCTTCTGACTTTGTCATAACTCCCACCAGCTTCAGAGAGAACAGACCAGACCAGACCTCATCGACAGCCAAATCCAATCTGAGAGAGGCTGATGAACATTCCTCCCTTTCCTAGCCATCCCCCGGTTCAAAAGCTTTAGAAACCCTTTCTCTTCTCCTGAACTGTCAGGGAAGGAACCCCAATTCTTCCAGACAGCTC
>NW_009647692.1:3661-4864 GCF_000708025.1 Charadrius vociferus
ATCTCATCATTGGTCCTATTAAGAGAAATTACATCAGCAACTTACACCACACGCAGCAAAACTGGTGAAAAAAAACAAAGTTCCTTCTTCAATGAAGTCAGTAATTCTAGGAAAATGCAGTGCACCTAGAATAACAAAAAAGAAAAGCATACTATTACACCACCTTGCCACCCTTGAACACTCATTACAAAATTACTGACCTTCTAAAAAAAGAAAGAAAAGCAGCACATGAGTCTACTTTCTACTATATATGCTACTGAACCTTAACCGGCCCTGAAGGTCTTATTTCAAACTTATTAGCTCTGCTTCTCTAAACATCAAAACACGCCTGCCCGAACAGCTGAGCTGGCACCAAAGCTGCATTCAACTGAAGGACCAACAGAGCACCTACACATCAGAAGCCCAGGGGCAGAAAGAACTCCCTCGGCAGAGGCTGTGGCTGGTAGACCCCTGGCACTGCCCACCACCCTTCCCATAATCCCCTGGGAAAGGAGTAGGGCCAACCACCAGAAAGCATAAAGACCGCCACAGGAGCAGCAGCTCTTTTTCTCACCTGCCTTCAGAGCGCATCAGGCACTGTACCTGTTTTTTTCCTTCTGGGACTCTCGACTTGCAAACAGCAATTATCAAACCAGTGCTGTTCAATTATGTCAATGCGTTGTTGTGGAGAAGACGATTTCATAATGGTGGATTTATGTTTGTAATCTTTAGATAGTTCTGCAGTTAATTCTTAACCATTTCGTTTTGCTTTGGAAGCATGCTGTTCTGGAGCACGTCATTTCCAGAGGACGGACAGGCGCTTCGGGTGCTATGGAAGACTGCGGGGCCATAGAGATTGACATGAGGAGGACTGACGGGAACTTCCGGTATCCTGGATGACCGTGGGGCCATAGAGATCGACGTCGGAGGACTGACAAGCACTTCCAGTGTGCTGGAGGACCCCTGGACAATAGAGATCGATTTCCGGAGGACTGACGGGCAGTTCCGGTGTGCTAGAGGACCGCGGGACAATAGAGATGGACTTCCGGAGGACTGACGGGCACTTCCGTGCGACTCCGGAACGCGGTTACAACCAGTACCGGATCGGTGGTGGCCCCTCTCGGGACCAGGCGGGACGTCCGTCGCTGCGGACGGGTGGCACAGAGCCCGCTCCAGGTGGCGGGGACCCCGCCGGAGCCCAGCCGCTGCCGCTTCGCCCCCCGG
>NW_009647692.1:6209-29692 GCF_000708025.1 Charadrius vociferus
ACATCTTCTATGGAGATTACAACGGGGGGGGGGGGAATTTTTAAACGCTTTCCCCAAAAATGCAAGAAAAACCTTTCAAAGACCTTACAGAACAGAGACATTTCATTTATGTACCTATTCACACATAGATACGTATATTTAGGGGAAAGATAAACCTTGGAAACACCAGAAAACCTCCAGGAGGTTTAGATAGGGAAATAAAGGGAAAAAAAAATAAGTAGAGACAGCAAACTAAAAGAGATGTAGAAAGAAAATTTGAAAAGTGAGGGCACTAAGGAAAGACAAGTAATTAAAACTTAAATATAGCGAACTAAAGTTAGTGAATGGGATAAAACTAGACAGGCAATATAAACTTGTTTTTACTCTGGAAAATGCAGACCTTTATTTGAAGCCGTTAAAAGCATGTGAGGTTATTGGAGGTTTTGTGTTATTAAACCGTGCAAAAGAGGAACGAGATCTCGGGCACCGGTAAGAGCGGCACCCTCTGGTGCTGCAGGACCGGAAGCCGATGAGTGACGACTACATCTCCCGGCATGCCGCGCGCAGCAGCGCGCCCCGCCCGCAGGACTACATCTCCCGGCGCGTGTCGCTGCGGGAGCTGTCGCGACGGGGAGAGGTCGGTCTTTCTCTCGTCGAGGCTCGAAAGTTCCTTTAGCGCACAGAGCTCGCAGAGCGGTGCTCTAGTCATTCCGCTCCCGCTGTGACCCTCCCCAGGGATTCCCCCGCTACTCCCCGCTTCGCTCTGCCCCGGTCCGTGTCCAACTGACCGAAGGCTACCGCGACTCCTCGGTGAGCTCCCTCTCCGGCAGCCTCGCATCGCTGCCCTGCGGCCCCTCCACCGTTCCAGCCCTCGCCGAGGCAGCGCACCGCCCTGCTGCGGCCCCGGCACCGCTGCTGCCGCTGTTCGGCGAGTCCCCGGCGCACGACTGTCCCTTGGGGGCAACGCGCCCCTACCCCTGCGGGCCACCAGTCCTTGGTGCGGGGCTGCCGTCCATCAGAAACACGTGAGGCATCGCCGTCAGCCCCATCAGGGTCAGCTGGGTCTGCCGTAGCCGCCGAGCAGTGCCCCAGCTGCTGGAAGTGGCAGGCTGAGAGCTGAACAGAGACTGCTGGACTGGACAAGGAGACGTAGTGTTAGGAGGGCAAGAGAACAAAGGGGGAACTTTGCAGTGCAATAAAAGGGGAAAAAGAGGAAAACTAGGGCTGACAGACAAACGCATGACTCTGGGAGCACAGAAAGGGAAAAGAACGGCGCAGTGGCACGCCAAAAGGAAATTGGAAAATGCTGAAGCACACTAAAAAGCACCTGGAAAGGTGTGAGACAGAAAAGAATGTCAAACAGAAAACTTTCTCACTCCTTGCATGAAAAATGGCAGGCCTTGGAACACACCAAAATGCCCCTAATGCATGCAGTGGGGCTCAGTGGGGCTGACGGAAAGTCACCTGTCCTTATGGAGATTCCAGCTCTCACCCCACCCCTGGCCATTTGCACCAGATGTAGCCGGAATGCCTCACGGTGCTGACAGATAATCCAAGAGCGGCTTTTAGGACCTGGCACAGCACTGGAGGGACCCTGGCTGTCCCCAAGATGATGCAAACGGTTAATAACAGCTGAATGTCTGTGGCAATGTGAGAGAAATCCTCTGCGGCCCGGCAAACAGCACAGGGATTGCTCTAGAATCTTAGTCCAGCAGCCCTTAGGACTGGTCCCCATCTTGTCAGACACAATGTGTGACGTCCTCCCTGGAGCTCTGTGTTGAGACACTTTTTACTGATTGCAAAGGGACATGGATTTGGGTGGCCCCCACAGGAAGCTGCTGCCGGGCACAGCCTCAGCGGCACGCCTGAGAGCCAAACCTGCAGGAGCTCCATGCACGGATGGTGACATGGCGTGTCCATCAGAGACTGTGGGTGCTGAGGCCAGGGGAAGCCGTGTGCGTCCCCCACAGGATGGCGGTAATGCTGGGCAGCGGATGAGTCTAGCCCCACAGAAAGGAGGCAGGTGGCCCACGTCTTGCTCATTCAGACACTCTGCACTTGTGCCCTCAGAGCACCTCTGGGGAAGCATCCTTGCTGAGGGCTGTTTGTGCCATCTGAGAAAGGCACAATGAGATCTAGTGCACGGAAGCAGAAATGAAGCACATTCAAACTGTAGAAAGAAGTTTGGTTTTCCTCCATGGGAACAAGCTGTCCGAGGAGGTACTGGTTTTGCTATTGCTTGGAGTTTTCCAGTCAAGATTATATATCTGTATAAAATCAGTGTTGTATTTTACTATGATGAAGCAGTTTGGCCACTCTGTCTTTTGTCCTAAGTTTAGTTAGCTGCATGTACTCAAGTGTAGTAGGAGTTTACTTCTTTCTAGTATGAGTGATACAGAATTTCTGTTTCATCAGCTACCTGGGAATGACAGAGAGGTGGGACAACCAAAAATTTGTCTACAGGAGTTAAGTCAGTGTCACAGACCTTGAGACAGCAAAGGGTGTTTGAGGGAACATGTTGCTAAAATCTTAGCTGTTTGCTATTATCTAACAGGCTCTGCCTGAAGAAGGAAGTCATCCCAATGCCCTTTCTCTTGCGATGGAGCCGATCAGTTTTCTCTGTTTTCAGAGTTCCTGCCCTCCACTGCTTTCACGTGCCCTGGCTCTGCAATTAATTCAGTGCCTCCCTGGTTTGGTAAGTTGGGTGTCAGTGAGGCTATGCTGTGGCACCATTACTCCTAGCTTGCTTTCTTTAAACAAACAAACAAAAAACCCCTCCATCGTGGGGATTATCTCCATTGTCTAGTTTATACCGTGACTGCTCAGACCATTGTAGCAGTTCTATAAAGAGAAAGGTGGGTGGGAGGGTGAGAAGGAACTACTTATCCTAGCTTCCCTGCCTGAGCAAGCCTACCTGTGTATTTCACCCTGAGGCCAGAAAGAGAGAAGCGATTTGCCCAGCCTGGGCTAGCCAGCCTTTGTCAAAGCTAAGTTAATGCTTGGCCATGGCTGATTTCTGGCCTGCGGAAAAAATGCCAGTACCCTGGCTCAGTTTGTATGTATTTGCATAGTATAACACTGAATATCCACTTCTTCTCTGCTTCTGCATCCAAAGTAAGGGAGTGAGAATATGACAAGCAACTGAGAGCACTTTGCAGATTTATGGTCCTAGGGGAGTTTTACTCATGCTATCGAGGGTTTCAGAGGGTTGTTTTGAAAAATTCAGAGGATGTGATGAAGGACGTGTGTGTTTGAGGCCAGAGTCACACAATATCGTTTTAGCTGTGTTCCTCAGCTTCTTTCTTTGGCTTGTATTGTAGTTACAACTGTAGTACAGTTATTTTGTGGGCGGTAGGTCTGGATTAAGAGGCTCTGACCCACCTTGGGAGGCGTTAATGTCATGTCCCTAGTTCTGCAGGGGTGTGTAAAGTGATCGAGTTGTAAAACAAGACACTTGAGGAGGGGAATTTTCTTTTAAAACCAAATAACTCTCTAGATCTGCTCTAGCTGGCAGCCCCACACGGCTGCCGTGGCTATGGTAACCCTTGATCTGAGGGGACAGAAGTGAGCAAAAGGAAGTGGTGCTGGCGTGGAAGTGGCCTTAGGAGACGCTGCTGAGCTCCTTCAGATCCTTGTAGCCTGACACATCCCACTTGACTTCCCTCTGTGCTGCTAGTCTCAACTGAGGACAGAGTCCATGGAATCTAGGTTCAGTAATAATTACCTTGCGATCGCTCTTGGACGCTTGAAGGGTCTTGTAGACACTTGTTTGCTGTCTGTTTAGCTGTCGCTGACCTTTCTTGGTATGGGACATCCACAATGGGGCTATCAAACCCAGCTTTTCCACGAGCTGTGTCACTGTAGCTTCCTCTGTCTTGACTTCCAGATTTACACAAGAGACATGCCTGCTCTACTTTGTTACATGGGCAAGGGATCTTTCCCACAGAGGCTTTTCTGCATCGTGCATTTACTTAGCCAGTCTCCTCTCTGCAGAGAAGGCGGGCTTCTTGACTGTTAGTAACCTTCATTTAGAGCTACTTGATGCCTTTCTTAGGAAAACTGTGACACGGTTGAAGGCTGAACGTACCCTTAGAAACACAGCATGATTGACGAGGTGATCTGTGGAACATGTACCATCTCCAGAGAGGATTCAGTGACAGGTACTTGGGCTGTAGGAAGACAGCTGGTGACAGCTGGTGAGTTTATCCTTTTATCACTGTGGCTGTCAATGCTGCTGTTCTTCCCTTAGTTACATTTCCATGCATGTCAGTGCTGCATCTGTGCTGATTAAGTGCAGAGAATGAATCCTCTTGTAGATCCAGATCCCGTTAATGGGTCTACCTGGCAGAAGTAAGAGGAGAGTTTGGGGTTTTTTATCTCCCCCCCGCTTTTGTAATTCGATTGATAAGAGATAATTTTACGACTCAGTTTTCACTCCTGCTGAAGCTATAATATCATGCTTAGCAAGGAAGGCTGCAAGTGAGTGAATGCACATTGTATTCGGCTCTCAGGATTAGGTTCCCATCTGTTCGTCTGCATTCTGGCACAAAATTAGAAGGCAGTCCTTCCAGCATACAGCTCTGCCCTGCACTTCCACCAACCGAGTTATTCGATCCCCAAATTGTCAATTTTGTCATCTTCTTATCTATTCTTCCCAGCCAACAAAATACATGTGAAAAGGAACTGCCCGCAAGCCGTAAAAGTGTAACTGCGAGTATAGAATGAAAGCTGAGCTGAGCTTCCTGGTCTTTTCACAGCTTTCTTGCCAAACTCTTTGGCCTCACTGGCTCTCAGGTCTGTATGGGAGAAGGAGCCTGTAAAAGCAGCACAGAAACATTAACTGGCAGGGGCAGAGTAGCCTTCCCTCCCCTCAGATGCAGGTTTTGTTTACCCCCTCTTTGGCATCCACAGCGGTGTACTGAGCTGAGTCGGGGCTGAGAACGGTGGGAGAGAAGTGAAGTCTAAGGACTGCAGTCACAGTTGGCAACAGCAGCCTTTGTACTCTGAGCCTTTTTTGAGGCCTTGGGTAAGTGAAGACCCTTGTGCTTTCAGGGGAATAAAACTCCTCTTCCTTCCGGCCTTTGCCTGCCTCTGTGGCATACTCGGGGGACAGGCTGTCGCCACGTAGGGGCACCTGACCCAGCAGGGACTGTTTTGATGGAGTCATGACTGCCACAAATGGAAGACTGCTTGTAAAGTTACCCCAAATAAAGTGGAGGAAAGTGCCACCTTCTCCCTGAGGACTGCTGAGTAGCTGTAGGCAAGTCTTCTTCCTGAGCAACTTACCTGTGTAGCTGGCAAAGTTTTGGTAACAAAACAGGGAGGGGGACCAGACAGAATGCTGCTCCTGTATTTCCTCCAGGCGTATGTCCTGGTCCTTGGGAGCCTGAAATGATATGTAGCCCGGTCAATCTTCGTGTTAAGCGCTGTAGCGTGGCCTATGATTTTCACAGGTCTCTGCTGATAAAGTATTTTGGTTGCATTAACCCGCGTATCTCAGCTGTTTCTTACAGTTGTTCTGATGAAGCGCAGACCTTTTAGAAGTCGGCTCACCTGTGGCTTTCTCATCACTCCACCAACACTGACTCTGGTATCATCTTTTATTTCCAATTTGCAGATTCAGAAATGTAAACCCCTCTTTTTGTCTCGTTCCCTGCCCACTACTCTTGCTACCTGTCAGCTCTCGCCTCACACAGTCAGAATGCTCTTGAGGACTGGCACAGACTTGTCTCTCTCTACTGCCTCAAGTATGACGGAGTCCTGATTCTTTACTGAGTTTCCCCACTGACTGGATAAATACCATAGCTTGTGTTATGTAGGAGGTTAGCCTGGAACAGGCATTCCCAGATCTTTTGGCTTATGAGTGAATGTACTTTCTTGCAAATGGTCAGCCACGGTTCCCTTTAAATTTGGAATGAGAATGGTGTATGATGGTACCGTTTCATGAGTGTGCTGCGAATCACTTACCTGCACTCTCCTGACTGCCGGTGGGCTGCAGAGCACAGTTGAAATCTAGTGAGTGAGACCTATAGACACTACTTTAACTTTCATAGGTGTGCCTGATACATTTAAGCAGCACAGGGGCTACTTCTAAGAGTCTTCAGAATGTCTTTTGTGTGGTAATAAATTAGTAAGAATGCAGTAAATAATATGGAATGGGAATATTTACAGAGTATGTATTTTCCCCCAGACCTCTGAAAGGCTTGGTAAGGGAGGAATATGCCTGCTGCTCAGTGAGATACGGCTCCCTGAAACAGAGTGCGACAGACGTTTAACAAGCTTTAACAGCCCCCAGACAATAATTCAGGACCAGGTCTGAGGAGTACTGTGTACAATGGAAAGCAATACTGGGAATTTTAGAATGTCAGAAGAGGATCATTCCCAAATGGTAGGTGCGCCAAAATAGTAGAAGTGACAGTGTCCAAAAAGAGCCAGTGCAAGCTCCGTGCTTCTGTTTTTTTGTCCAAATGATGGTGCCTCTGTTGACACAAACCTCTCAAACACCCTGCAGATTGTACAGGGGCTGTTGGCAGAGAAGAGCATGATACCAGATTAATCGCTGCTTGCTCCAGAGTTTGGCTTGCATTTTTCATGTTGGCTTGGCTTGATTTGGCTTGTGTTTTCATCATTACTCCGATTACATTCCCAATTGGGTCAGTAGTTACCGCTGGAAAGAAATAATTTGCATTCTTCACCATGGTGTAATTTACAGACTCCTGACTGGTAGGTTGTAGTCTTCTGTGTGAGATAAGGAGTAGGGGAGGAGGAGGGCGTGGAAGATCACTTCATTTGGAATTTATTTCTCCCCTACCCAAGGTGTGGGCTTTCTAACAGTTTGTTGGCTGCTGCAGAGCTGCTAGAGGGAGGTGACACTATGTCTGCATTTTGCCTCTACTGTCTGGATTACAGGATGGTACCCGGTGTCCTGTTGAAAATTTCTACAAGGTTACTTTTTTTCTGTGTTTTATTTGGGCCACTAGACTTTCCTTGTCTTTCCCTTTCAGTGATATCCAGCACTGAGGCAGAGCCTTAGTACCCCAGGAGCAATCCTGCACCCATGACACTTAAAAATGATGTGCCACCGTAGTCCACAGCTTCTTCTGTTACAAGCTCCTTAAAGAAACCTAAGCGGTGAGTTTTCTTGAGGGGAATATTTTCCAGAAGTGAATATCACAGCCTGACTGTCTGTACTCTGTTTAATGTTTTAAATATCTAGTTTCTATAGTTCATCTTCTTTCTCATTCAACTATTGTCTATGTGAGAGAGGCCCCCTACTCCTGTTAGACAGTGCTATAGAGAGCCTGATATCCTGGAGTTAAAAGTCTTGCCCACCAAAGGCTGAAAACCAAACTGTTAATTGGAGCTGCTCTCCTGAGAAATGGCTTTTCTCTCTCTCCTCCCTCTCCCCCCCCCCTCTTCTCTCTTCTTTTTTAAAGCAGGCAGTGCAGTTGCAATTTTTGCGTGAATTGGTCGATTGTAGCTCAAATTGCGGATTTTTCTTCTCTCGGCTTTACTCCGACCACTTTGTAATCTCAAGATGCTAGAGATATTCGATGTCTTACTCTCAAATGCTAGGCTCTCAGGCATTTGCATTCCATTCTGTTCTTGGAGATGCCTATACTGTACACCTCATCATATTGGATGCTTTCCAGTGGTCCACCAAGTGAGGGGGTTAACATCTGTCACTCTTTCTTTTTTAACTCCTTGCCTTCCCTGGCGGAGAAGGGTGTGCCATGCAAGTTCTACTTTGGTAGAATGTTTTGGCTCACTGGACATTTTCTTGGGAAGATTTGGGGTTATTTATTTTGGTGTGGTTTTAATTTTTCTACAGCTCTAGGTTAGGGGAGACGCATTCAAAAGCACGCAACTTGTTCTTGGAAGGGCAGGAGAAGAGATGAGTGGTGGCCCTAGTTTCTGGAGTGTGATTGAGAGCATTGGGAATGCTTATTTCATAGATTTGAATTAGTTGGTAAGAAAGGCCGATTTTCAAAGCAAGAAAATGGTCATCTTGATCAGCGATTCATAGCACTCAAAAAATGTAATGCTTCAGATGTGGCAAATGTTGAGTGCTGTACAGCCTCTGGACTGGACTGGGAGATTAAAATTAATGACCGCTTTGAGTGTGTGCGTTGGGAGTGCTGAGGAGAGGCAGAGAGAGAGGTCATTTTGGTCTGTGAGGAAAGCAGGAGTTGCTTCAAAATTTTGAGCGTAGGTCAGGGCATACATTTGAAAGTTGAGCTGTGTAGCGTTCCATCTGATCCTCCTAGATTACAATAACAAAGACAGCAAGTATGATATGATTCTTGAAAAATATTTAATATGCAATGATATTTTTATTAGGTTGAGGAGCTTTTTGGCATGTGCATGCACAGTGGGTGTGGATGTAGTCAGTCCCTACCTTCCCAGGCTTTGCATGGTCCTCTTGATGTAGCTGTAAGCGGCAGTATTCATATCTTGGGCTTCAGTGCATCATTTAAAAGTCTTTGTCTCCCTAAGTGTCTCTGCCTTGCTGATGGAGTGAGAGGTTCCTCCAGAGAGCCATTCAGAGTACCTAGATTTACCCCAAAGCTAGCCATCTTAAATGCCTTTGTAGGTGCTATGTGACTACAATTCACAGGCCTTTGGCTTTCTCTTTATCTTATTCTGTTATTGAAGCTATCCCTTCTGCATTCAGGTTTCTCACGGGTTCCCTGGGTTTAAGTGTTCAGGAAGCATCTCATTCAACCATCTGCTCAAGGCAATGCCCTGCAACTTGGAAAGTCATTCACGCTTGGTGTTAATAGATTTGTTTTTTCCATTGACGGGGCAACACTAGGTACCAATTCCTTTCAGCGGACATGGATGGAGCAGATCCAGAATTCTGAGAAAATGTTGCACAGTTGATTTGGGTTTGGTAGGGTTCTGTTGAAAGTGCTAAAGGTGACCTCAGTTGTTAGGGATGGACCGTAGGTGCAGATTTGAATGGACAGTAAAAAAAAAACGTTCGATAGGAGTTTGAATGACTTCACCGAGGTCACGCACCAAACCCACAGCAGAATGGGAACAAGAGTCAAAGCTGCCAATTTATTCTGCAACATCTTCATCTTGGGACCTTCTGCCATTCATTTCAACACACCTCAACACAGTGAAGTGCTATGCAGCTCAGAAGTGAGGGCTAAGAGACTGTGTTAATTACTTGTTTACCAGTATCTCTTTGCTTAGGCACATCCATTCAGAGTGCACCCTTCTAATCACTGGCCATCTGATCTGAATGTTTCTCACTGATCGTTGTCAAACACATGCACAGCGGTACTGTGGTTCTAAGTCGCAGTGGGCATCTTGTTACAAAGCTTGCTGCTTTGTAAAGATGCAGAATCATCGTGCTGGTAATAGCATCATCTGTCCATTTCCTGCTCCCCTCCCCACCTGTTTGTTCGTATGTTTGTATTTGGTGAAAATAATATCCCTTTGCCATAAGGAGTGCAATGTCCAAGCTGCGACTCGCATTACCGCATTTTATTTGCTCCTGCTGTCACACAGCCCCCGCGGGTCATAATTCACTGTGGGTGTCATCACAGAACAACCTTGCTGGCCCTGTTATTGTTATTTGGTCCAGAAAGATGAGTTGCTGACCTTTCCCAAGCGCTATTTCTGTTGACTGTTAAAAACCTTCAGAACAAAGTTGCGTGTTTCTTAGTGGTGCAAACCAGACTCTTTATCTGCCTGCGAGCTTTGTGAATCTTAGTGCATCTGTGGAGATAGCTCCACGTATTTCAAACGAGAGCCTAGTTTACTCTGCATATACTCTGAGGAAGGGTAAGCTTCAGGCCCAGACTACTGGTACTAAGTACTACTGGTTAATCACATTCACGTAGCTTCTGGTTTGCTTGTAAGAGAAGAGTGAGCTCACCTCTGCTTGCAAGCTCCCATGTAGAAGGTGAACTGCTGACCACCACACAGACTGCCTGCTGTTGGTGTGGGCAGCCCAGTGCTGGTCTATGCTGTAAGGAGCTCGTTAGGAATACAGTAGCAGGGCTGGGAAAAAGGCGTTGTATATTTCACCGGTTTAAGGATAACACTTGTCAAATGCCTGCTATTCTGCTCTGCATCTCAACTCTTTTGGGTATTACTTGCAATGCTAATTTGGAGCAAAGCTCCCAAGATCTACCAAGCCATACAGGTAAAGGAACTGCCAGTTCCACAATTCTTGCAGATTATGGAAAAAACCACGGAAGGGGGAATTTCTGGAAAGATTTGATGTTGATGTGCATCGGAAAGTTTAAAACCAGAAGCATATGAAAGGTCCCCATATTTTCTTTGATTTTAGGGTGAAGGATGAGGAAGTTGTATTAGTTTAATGCCATTGGGAAAGTCTTAAATATTTCTTTGCTGAGGCACATCTGTCAGGGCAGCGAGAAAGAGACAGACGGATAGGTGCGCTTGCCTGGCTTCCTCATTGCACAGCTGTCAGGGCACATGCTGAATCAACACGGAGGCAAAGCTCAGGCCTGATGCTGGAGGACTAAATGGGAACTGTACAAAGCTGAGTTCTCATCCAGCAGCTTAACCACTGTTGCTGTAGCCAGATCGCTTCAGAAACTCAAGGCACAGTGATGGGCACATGGTCGCCATGGCATGTTCTCTTTCTGTCTATACAAATGCACCCTCCTGCCGTCCCCATAAATAACTTCCTGCTTAGTTTGGTCTGTCGGTTAACCAGCCAGCATTCCCAGTAGCTGGATAAAGGCCATCTGGACACTGATTGTCTCTCCATGTTCTAGATCATAATCTGTGAAGTGTCCGGTATTTGTGGTACTGTGACCAAAGCACTGATGTAGAAGCTCACTCAGAGTTACCTGTGTCCTTATATCATCAGCATGCTACATCCTGTTATACTACAGATGCCTGGGGGAGCGACTCTGCATTGAATGTAAATATTTTTAGTTTTAGTAACTTCAGATGGTCTAGGATGGTGCTGGCTAGAGATTAGCTCCCGCTTCTTTATGTACACTTGAACTACACTAAAGTCAAGGTCTTACGATTCACCCAAATACCACTGTCATCAATGGGAGTTGGTCCTTTATTTTGTCTATATTTAAACAATGCAGTTAAGCAGAGGAATGGAGTTCAGTGTTGGAGAAGCAGAACTTAGTGAAGGGTCTGAACATAATTGTTGCACGTGAGAGGTGAAACAAGGAATGCTAGTGTAATATCAATGCATTTGTACTGCCTTAAGTAACAGGAAACTTGGGCTCGTTCTTATAGCGGGTTTGCATCAAATAGATAGGTGTATCATCAGAAGAAGTTTTTAGCATTGTTTTAGTTCACTGGTAATACAGTTTAAGAATTTTAGAGAGGGTAATCACCTTGAGATTGTATCTCATAATTGCGCCCCTTTTATTGTTTGAACAGCTGCTTTCTGGGAATATACTGAAGTGGCCTTTAAGTTTAATACCTGCCATAAGGTTTTACATATTTTCAGTGCCAAAGTTTGTACGTCCAAATCATGCTCTGGTATCCTTGTTATTATAGTGGCTTGCTATAGCTGAAACGTAGTCTCCCTGCATGGGCTTGACTAGTTCCATGACTGCAAATTTATAAGCAGCTGAGATAGCTTCCTTTTTAGTTCAGAGGTCCCTGAACAGCAATTAAGGGAGAACAGAGCTTGTGAATTAGACCATGTTTAGCTATTTATGAAGGATCACATAGGAAGCCAGGGCTGGAAGTGATGGCTTGGTGGAAACAAAATGTGACTCCATTGAGGTCAAAGCAGTTACGTCAGGATTCATCTGTAGCCCCCATTTATTTTTAGTTTCCCTGTTAACATTCCTTCTTATGTGCTTACAACATGCCCCTCCCAATATTCCCCTCACCTACTCAGTTTCCCCGTCCTTTCTTATGACAGAGTGTTTGGGCTCTGGTTTAACTTACGGTCAGATATTTAAAAAAAAAAACAAACCAAACAAACCAACCAAAAAAAAAAAAAAAAACCCAAACCAAAATGCACCTAACTGCCATTGCTGTCAGCAGAAGATGGCTGGGGAAACATCCTAATAAATCCAGTACTTAGTATGTGCAGTCTTCAAGACCAAGGCCTGTGTTCTAATTTTAGAGACACAACTGTAAATCTCAAGTAATTCTGCAGAAATTGATAGAATAACTCCACATTTACTCTAGTATTCTAGCTGAGATTGGAATTTGCCCTGTTATCTTTAAAATTAATAGCATAGCATATGCATATTTACCTTGATTAGGAGCTTCAGATCGTTCCTTCCATTATGTTTAATGCGAATATGCAAGGTCTGGTTTCTGTCTTCAGTAGAAGTCTTTCCCAGCCTTTCAGAAACCGTATTGCAAACCTTACATGGCTGCCCTTGGTAAATGTCTGACTCTATTGCCAATTGCTAGTACAGTCAGTGATTTAATGAACATTAACTGTGTCACCTATGTCACGCAGGCCCAAACGCCACAGCAGCCAAGGGTTACAGTTCTCCTGTTGAAGGAAGAGGGCTGACTGCTCTCTCTTTGGGACTGTAGCAAATTTGTACAGGTTTACCATAGGCTGCAAGCATGTTTTAACACTCACGATCTCCCTCCAAAAGGAGATGTAATGAAATTGATTCGCTGTAGAACAAGAGAGGGACAGATGGTAGCAATCTGGGTAGAATAACAAGCCAGAAAAGCAGAGCATTCAGGAAAAAGGAAACCCCCGTCAGAAAAAGAGACAAGTCAACATACTGGTCAGGCCACTATCCAAACGGTGGGAGTTTCGTGTGGTACACAGGAATGTGTTGGAGGGTTTGTGAAAGTTGCTTGAGGAGCCCATCAACCAGCATTATCAGACAGGAAAGCCACTATCAAGCCCTGGCCTGATAAATGGTCAAAGAGCCCTGAAGAATTCCATAATGGAAGCTGGAGTAAGTTTATGAGGCGTTTGGGGAATGCAGAGTGAGATAGTGGGGTACCCAGCAGTAGATTACACCCGAGGCATGAGCAAGAACAGCATGCTACTGGTCTCTTGACATTCCTGAAACTCTCCAGAGGCTCAGTAAAGGTTTTTCTTAGAATGAAGACGAAGGCAGACTGCAATTAGCTGATTTGGGAACAAAGCACTGGCCATTTTAGCCAGAGTTTTTTCATGTCTTTTAGCAACTCCACAGGGGGAGCTCCCCAGCCATGGATGCATGCAGTGGTGTCCCAGCCTGAGTAATGTTGGGACGTTAACCACGGAGCTGTCGCCTTGCCATAGTGTTGAGTGATGCTGCTTTTTTCAAATGCAAAAACCAAAGGTCAATTACTACCATACCAAGTTTTCATCCTTCCTCCAAGGGATTTGCTTGTGAGACCCTCTGCCTGAGTCACTCTCACAGTGCACCAGAGCCCCATGAAACTCACGGTTACTTCTCCCGTTTGCCCACCTCTGCCCTGGTCTTGGAATTTCCAGTGGTGTCACTTCTGGCCCCCAGACTGGGTAAGCTGAGTGCTGTGGAAAATAATGGCTAATAATAAGCCACATTGTAAGATGCTGTGCATGATGAAGCAGGTGCTGAGGAGGAGATGTGATTAAGGAACTGGTTTTGGTGAAGTGACTGTAGATTTTTTCCACTTCTTCTGTAACAGAGCGCTTTGAGACAGGTGCTGACAAAAAATGTCCCATTGCTGAGGCCTTCCCCTGCGCTGGCAGTCCTGTGTAAGCTGGAGCTAGGCCAGGGTATCAGGTTGCTTTCTGCCATGAAAAGCTAGAACTCTGATCTGGAAAGAATTGGAACTGCCCATGGAATGCTGTCAGACACACGATCAGATAGCGATTTGCTGAGGGGAGGATGACCGGGCCTCAGTGTTATCCAAGATCAGTATTGAGAAAACAAAGTTTGCAGCCATGGCAGCGACTGCCACCTCTTAAATGTTACCCTTTACAGGGCTTGGCACCCTGAAGTGTAACAGAGACTGTTGTGGTGAGTGAACAGGGCCAAAGGAGCTGAAAGACCTTGCACAAATTGGGGAATAGCTGTTCCTTTTGCTGCCTGTGGATATATGTGACTGCCCATATATCTGCAGGCACATGCCTTGTGCGTGTGCTGTGTTACTTTCTCCCATCGTCATTTCAGTGTTGTGAGAATTCCCAGTGCCAGGCAAGGATGACACAGAAAAGTTGCTCATCAGTTATGTTAAATAACTGAGGAGTCTTGGCTATTAGCCTACACAAAGTGATTGTTATCTTCAGCTGTTTTCAAATAAGCTTTCCACATTAGAACTAATCACCAAACCAAATCACTAAGAACACAACTGATTTTTAATATCTAGAATATTTATGCTTCTTTAGTTGCTAAAATCTTGTAATTTCACATGCCATCAGGCTATGGAGCTTCATCTGAGCAGCAATTGTTCATGTGTGCTCAGCACATCCCACTTTAGAATCGGCTTCTGTTATTTGAACTATCTAAAGTCTTTCTACACCTAAGGCACCTCTTTAAACCTTGTTGCATAATTTCCGGTGGATTACTTTGCTTTTAGATTATTCCGTTTTAGTAGGTTGTGTTTTTTCAATGTCTGAAATGAGTATGACTTAAGATGAGTCTAGGAAGAACTTATTTTCAGGTGAGGATTCCCCAGCTCATGCTTCAGCTCACAGATGCACATGGGCACAGCTACGCATGTTATATGGGCAAATGGTACCTGTCACAGAAAGACACATGTATGGTCCCATCAGAGACTGTAAGATGTAGTGAATGTTGACGAAATTTGCCATATTATCCTGTTTATTCCATCACACTCATGTGATTTAATTTAGGTTTCTTTTCCTACCTTCCAAGCTCTCCCACCTTCTCGTTTCCCCAGATCCTCTGCCTGGGAACTTGATGTTAAAACACTACTGGAAGAAGTTGCGTGAAAGGCAGTCCTCCTGTTGTCCCAAATGACAACACCATAGTAGGGAAAGCGATGATTAGCAATAGAGAAAAAGGCATGGAAAGGCTTGAGAAAAGCTATAGGTGAAAGAAGGGGAGAGAAAAGGCAAGCTATTGAAACAAGCAAGGAAAAATGGTATTTCACTTTCTCTCTCAATGTCTCTTGGGGGGAAGAAGGATGGTGACACTTAAGGAGGAATAGAAGGGTCAGCTGAAACTTACCAAGTTGCCAGATCATTGTGAGAATAAAGGGAGTCTATCCCCTTCCTGAGCTGGACAGAACAACTCCGTGATCGGTGGGCGATGTTCCACTACTCTTCTTACACTGGTTTCATCCAGGTACAGCCCCGCCAATTTGGAGAGATACCTCCTCTGGTCGATGGGAGTAAACAGACAGGCATCTATTTTCAGATGCTGGCTAGTGGGAGATGATAGGCATGATCCCAGGCTTCCCTTCAGAGGAGTAACTTCCAAAGGGTGGAATGTGGAAAGTCCTCTGATATATCAGCTTGTTTTCTGCAATGCTTAATTGTCGTTCCGAATGTAAAAGTCATCAAGAGTGCTGTCCAGGAAGATCGGTTCACAGAACCCAATAACATACCCGAGTTACTGTGGAGTAGGAACCTACTTATGTCTTTGTATGATCCTGACTTTTTAAAGAAGCCTTACAGCAAACTGAAGTCGCATCCACTTCCAGTTTTGGCAGAAGAGTGTAAAAGGCCTTTAAGCCCCAGGAGTCCCAGAGATTCAACAGCTTGCCCAATGACTGCTGGAAAGTCAGTGGCAGAGGGAGGACCGGAGCCCAGTTGCTTGTCCCTGCTCTGACTGGTCTGCTAACATGAATGAAAGAGGCTCAAGGAACTAAAACAGTTCATAAAATAAAGCAAATATACAAATGTCGTCCAAAGGGGAACAAATCTGAAGTAAGGAAATCTGACAGCAAAGCACTTTCGTGCAGCTGTAGCGCACAATGGATTTCAAGGGCTCCAGAGTTACAACTGCAGCGTGCTGCGTTGATCGGCACGTGACACACTGGCAAATCACATCGAGGGCACGAGCAATCTTTTCGCATGTGCACTTGCCTTCTGGTAATAATCATGTTTCACACAGTAAGTGCAAAGCCTCTGATCTTTTGTATGTGCATTGATGTGGTTTGAGCTTGCTTTGGCACTGCACATCTATGTTTCTTGTGTCGCACTGAAGTACAGCAAAACACTCAGCAGTATCTGTCTTTAAGAACAAAGCCAATCAGATGCAAATTTGGACACAGGCGTATGCATCTCTCTGAGTTGGAGTTCAAGTGGACACGTATGCATTACAGTGATGCAGTCTTTGCCTGATGCCATGAAGTTGCCTGCTTAATCCAGCACTTTTACAAGCGGTATTTTTCAGCTCTGCTTTGTCACTGCCAGTGATTATAGTACGTTTTAAGCACGTATGCTGATTAATCCAGGCTGTCTGGTTGGCAGCAACCTAGAACTTTGAATCGCGTTCTCTAACTTCATCTTCTCATTGGTTAGAGGATTAATTTTGGAATACAACTGACAGCAAGCAGGAGTGACCTGTGGAAGATGCCAGGCATTGCTTGCTGGCATAGGGAACAGTCTCCTTGTGAAAGGCTTAAGCTGTCTTGCAGGTTGCTGCTTAAGCTCTGGTAGCCTGGAACCCGTCAGAGGAAGGGGAGAGAAACAGTGTAGGCTGGCAAAATGTCACGTCCTAACAGCTGGACGTGTATCCTGGCGGTTGGTCATAGTCATCAAGATTCCAAGCCTAAACCTGTGAATGTGCCGAGAGCTGATGGGTTAAGCTGGTGGTTAGGATGGCATGCTGCGTTACGAATGGTGCCAGTGTTACAAGTACTTCTTCTATTATAGAAGTACGTAGAGCTCCCAGTTATGCCAGATGCCACCTGGTAATTCACAGGGTAAAAAATAGTCCATGGCCAAAACAGCTGACTGCTATATTCGGCAAGACAGTCAACGGAAGGTGCTTTACCTCAGGCGATGTTATTAACTGTATTCTGCACATAGGGAAACTGAGGTAGAGGAAGGTTGCAGATGACTAGCGCAGAGTGGTTGAAGCTACTCAGGCTACCGCATTAAGTGTTTATGCCTGTAGTTTTAGAAGCGTCTGGCCTGGCATAAAAAATAAGCAAACTGCTGTCTTGAAAATGAATAAGAAAGAAATATTTCCCACCCTTAATCCATTGCACCTCTATGTCCAGTCTGTACAGTGCGTTTTGGACTCTTTTGGAAGCAATTCTTGGTGGTGGTTGTTAATATGAAAGGGTGCTTTCTGTAATAAATGCCAAGACTGCTTCTTGCAGGAAATGCCTGACACAGCATCCCATACATCACTAACATATCTACTGACTGGCCAGCCGGATCTCACCCAAGCCACCTTTATAAAGTACAGCATCTGGCAGTGAGCAGAAGCTAGTTGATTGTTTTCTTTTTTTAGCCAGTTTCCCAGTACAGAGTAGAAAAAGGCCAACTCCATCAGAATCAGCAGAGAACAAGGGGATGTTAGGATAGGGTTTGGCAAAGAACAAAGGAGCAAAAGTGAAGATACTGCCACATGACCTGCTTCTTGCAGGGAAAATCAATTCTGTACCTTCCCAAAGCGCTCCCAGCTGGAATGCCAGGGAGAAGAATAGCAATGCTTTGGACATATAAGTTGCAGTCAGGACTAGGGTAAGCTGAGGAAGGACTGGCATAATTGGAAGAGCGCATGTTTACTTGGTTGGAGGAATATAAACAGTAATGTTCTCCCATTGCAGATCCGATGCAGACTTGCTACAAAATTGGCTGGCTCATGAACAAACTGTTCTTGCACAGCAATAACCTCTTACTTGTTAGTATGAAATGCACACCCATGCAGACGCTTGGTTTAAACATTAAACTTTTTGCTAGGGGCCAAAACACTCATGCAGTAAGCCTTTCTATAGAAGTCTTCTCCAAAAGAAGGCATTTTGCAGGTCACTGGGAAATGGAGAGTCAGCAGGAGCACGAGCAGATGCCTGATGGGATAAAAAGCCTGCCACGTTTTTCCTCTGAAACTTTCAGGTGTTCCTGTGTGCTTGCCACCTGGCTGTGTTTGAAGGTCATCTGTGGCAGGAAGACAGCAGGTTCTGTGGAAATCGAGTATGTGCTGGCTCCTTTCTGAGCTTCTCCATTTGCCAGTCCTCGTCAGGCCACCGTTTGCTAAGGTGAAATGTCCGTATCTGCAAAACTCAGTCATTGATGTTGCACCAGTAGGAGTCCTGAACTGACTCTTTGAGGTCAGCCACTGTGCTGCTGCTCTGCCCCAGCAATAGCAGGAAAACAGTGAGGAGTTTCCTCACCGGAGGGAGGCAAGACAGACTGACCTGTTAGTCTATGCAGAAAAAACAAAGAGCTTTACCTTCAGCATTTAGCTAGAGATAGTGCTTCCTTGCCAAGTGGAAAAGTCACAGTAGAAGAAGTGGTTAAGCATCTATGCGCAACACTAAATTTATTCTCACAGCGCAATTTAAGTGGAGTGTAGATGGGGTAGACCCATGTGTACCGAAACTCCAGGTGCTTATACAACACCACACATCACATGCATGCATTCCTCTTCCTACTGCTGGCTCTTCAGTGCTTCATTTTGGCTTCCATTCTCACTTCTTTACTCCTTTGTTGCTTTCATCACCGAGAACCTCAGGATCCTGCTTTATTTTCTCTGCTCCTTCGGCAGTGGCAGTGGAGAGTGGTGGTGGAAAGATACAGTCTTAGTCTCTTCACAAGCAGAATTTTGGCTGGCAGTAGTATGGAGGTTTCCAGTACCAGGACTGCGAAGCATCTGTCACAGAAAGCCCTTTGGACTCTTGATGGCAGAGAACAAGGCCTTTGTTTACAGAATTTAAGGTATGGTTTTCAAGCTGTCGAGGAGAGTGGAAGGGAGAGGCAGACTCCCCCTGGGAAGCAAAGTACCACAGGAGATAAATGGCTCCTGCTCCAGCCAGATAAAGGGCGCGAGTAACTATGTGAGAACAGAAGATAGAAAGAGACATGGAAAACATGAGTGTGGCCAGGGCTGGTGACAGCATTGTTCTCTGTCACCTTGCTGAAAGCAGCATTCCCACAGAGAAAACATTTTCCACCCCAGTGTGTAACTGCCAGAGAATATAGCAGTTGTGTCCCACCACCCTTCTTGAAGGAAAGCATCTCTTCTTTCGTTATTTTTTTCGCAAGGCAGGAACAGCTTCCCTGCTGGCATCAATCCCTGTCACCCTATTGGTTTAGATTTGCCAGCGTGGTGAGAGATGTGTCTGCCATTGGAAGTTACTGGGCAATGAGGTATGATACAAATTCGCTGGGTGCCAATTAATGAGCATGCTTTGTGCTGAGTGACACTTAGGGACTGACTCCATTCAAGAGTAGTCTTACTGTATGCTAAGAGCCAGACTAGCCACTCACCACTGCCCAGCAGAACTGGTCTTCCTTTCCCAGTTGCTGCTCTGAGTGCTACCCAGATCTTTCCTCCTGTTTCCATTGGCTCCTGGGCTCTTCAGACTCTCTTCTGGGCTGACTCATCTGACTAGCCCAGAAGAGCGCAAATCCATTTCTTTATACTTGGACTGGTTTTCTGCTGAGTTGGAAGACTAAATTGGCTCAAGAGGTGTTCAGATGAACCTGGAGCTGGTGTGACACAAACAGTGGGAGTGAGGATGGTAACAGAGGCCTTGGCTGTCCATCTCAGGCACAGTGTACTGTTAGATTGGATCAACTGTATCCTCTCTTTGAACCCCAAGAGTGTCTGTATAAGGAATACGCCATACGCTGCACATTCGTGACCTCCCTCACTCTGAATGAACATCCATTTAGACAGGAGTTCCTTCCTTTGAGAAGGGTGCTCTGTTATGGTCAAATTGCAGAGGAGGATCTTTTCTTGATTACTTCTAGATGCGTTCACATAAAATTTCTGTCTTTTTCATTGTCTCCTCTGCGTTGTTGTGTACTTCAAAGGGGATGGAGGAGAAAGGCTGCTGTGTTGTCTGTTCTGCAGAGGAATAAGATACATCTATCCTTTTTTTGCCTGTGTTGGCAATCACCTAGAGTCTGAGTGTCCTGAAAACATGGGAAAGTGTATGTGAATTTTTTGCTGGCCCCTAAAGGCCAAGGGAGTGTGTCCTTTAGAAGACTGCTCTTAACAAACCTGTAAGCAGAGGAGTATGACTTTGGGGACAGTAATAGGGTCATCAACGGAGATAACGCTCTATCAGTAACTGATACTATAACTAGGAGAACTTCCCAGTTGCTCCAGAGTTTGCCATGGCCTCTAACCTTAACATGCACTTTGCCAGTTTGAGCCCTGAGAGTGAAGGAAGATTTGGCCAGTTTTACACTGGAACTGGAGAAACGAGTGGAACTATGTTGCCTTGTGTGTGATGGATGTAACCAATGAGGAAATTACCAGTACATATCATGTATGTATCAGCTCATATTCACTGAGGAAAGAGGTTCTGCACTTTTACAGTGTGGCTGTTCAAGCATCCCTGTCTTGCAGACTCATCTTTCCTTTTCACATATTTCACATGGTCTCTTTCCTCATGTCTCAGAGCGTTGTTCTAAGCTCTTCCTTATTTCAAAGGCATTTTGATGACCAATAAAGACATGGAAGATGCATATGGGCCAGGAGCACTTGGAGTCCTCAAATCAATATATCGTGTCTCGTTGTTTTCATTACTGTCTCAATTTTGCTTTTCCAATTGGGAAGGAAGCCAAAATGGAAAGGTGAAAATAAAATGTGTGTTGGGAAAGGGAGATGTTGATCCTGTGGGTTACCTGCAATAGACAGCTTTGCCCTATCCCTGCTTGTTATGTGGGTCACAGGCCAAATGTGTGGCTGATAGAAATCTGCATAGTTCCAAAACACTGTGTTAATTTATGTGCCTTATTACACCACCATTGAATAAGAGCGTATTTCTCTTTAGTAAATGTCTGATAGCATGATAAATCCAGTCATATTTTCAGAGAAGCTACCCTAGCTCCAGCCATGATATTTATCAGAGCGAGCAAGAACAGCCACACAATTTTGCGTGTCTGGCTTTCTTCTTGAGCCTGTCTCCTATTTGGGTCAAATCACATCATACCCAGGAAGGTTTGGATGGATACCAAAAAATAATGCGATATCGGGCTAATAATTCCAATTTAGTATCCTCTTGCAAATAAGGGGGGGAGATGAACAGTTGGACAGTTATTTTCAGTGCTCATACATTTTTGCAAGGTTTTACCCAATTGCCTAGTCACTTTGACCTTAAAGAACTTAAAATATAAGACAATCCCCTGCCCTGCCAAGATCAGTCCAACTTCTTAAGCTCATGCACTTCCTTGAGTTCAGTGAGTTTACTCATTACATGTTGATGAGCATATACATTTTTCATAGCAAACAAAGCAGTCGCGTATGGAGGTGGTAACAACAGGGCCTATCAGGACAGTGTTGAATATGAAAATGGAAGAAGTCACTCCTTCCCTCCCTGTGGCTAGCTGGGGAGGAGTAGAGACAGTGTCAGGAGAGATCACCCCTACCAGGAACGCCTTCCATTATTACAAATTCACTGCATTATTACCTCAATGCTTCTTTCCTGGGACTGATGAATTCTGTTGCAACTGGATTCACCTCTGGCATAACAAAGACCCAGTTTTGTCCTTAGAGGCTGTGGAGTGATCCTGGGCTTTTTATTCTACTGCTGGTTTGCTGATCTCTGGTCATTCTGTATTCATGGAACGAGCTTTCTTGTTAGCCCTGAATGTGACCCTGCATGATCCCCAGTCCCAGTGACTCAAAAGAAACCTGCCCCATAGAAGATGGGATAAGCAGCAACATTCTTGTATCCATAAGACTTGATCCTCCACCTCTCTGCTCTGCTTGAAGGGAGGAGATCCTGTATTGTGGAAGACCAGACTCTTCCTTTCTGACTTGAACAGCAGGCTCGATTCTGCTTGCTTACATGCTGCAGTAGAATGAATCAGGAACAGCTCCGCTAGCAATGGGAAGAGAAGGCAGCCAAGATCAGGAAATTTTTGTTAGGTGGGGAGTTTGTAGGGGCAAGGACTCAGGTCTCCCTCCATTAAGATCCTCATTCACAAAAGATGCTGGAGAAAAAGCTGTTGATGATATATGTATGCACTGGTATGTGTGGACTTGTGTTATCACACAAATGAGCAGAGTTGGCACAGGAGCAGAGGGGCTCATGGTATCAATATGTAACTTGTCCTGGCAAAGAAGAGTATTTTGCGACAGCCAGCTTCTGCTGTTGAGGTGCCTCAGCCTCACGGTTTCTAGGGGCAGCATTGGTTGTCTATGTCCTTTTGCTAATGTTGCCTGGCAATGTTGCATGTCCCTCCTTATGTTATTTTTACTTCAACTTACCCATCCATCTGTGGCAAATGTGTGGATGAAAGTAAATTGACACAGTACTGTAAGTACTTAGTTGTCATTGTCTTGTCTGCAGTGATTTGACCCTTATCAAAAAAATGACAAAGGGGTCACTACAAGACCCTGAGAGCCAGAATATGTGACTAATTGTGTATGCCTTGATAAATCGCTAGGACTTGCTTGCTGTAGTAATACCTGATTGAAGCCAATTCTGCAATGGTAGCTTTATGCTCTTACTTACAAGGTCTTTCTGAGGCTACTTAGGGAAGGAAACTGAAGCTTAGAAATAATCTTTTCTTTGGGCCCAGTAGTCTAACTGCAAGTCCAGATCTAGACATGGGGGTTTAAAGAAGGTCTGATGTGGGGATTAGTTTAAATGCCTCTCGGGTTCTCCACCTTGATGTGACTGTGTCAGGCTCAACAGCATCAAGACTCTTCTGACCATGTTTTAAGTAGGTCAAAGGTGGTAGAAACTATGATTTGCCTTGTCTCACCAGAGTTTTTTAAAGCTTTGTTATGAATTTGAGGCTGGGGAGAAGTGTCTAGTTACCAGCTTCAGACACCTGGGTCTATCCACGTATCAGCTACAACATGAACAGTGTAGCCTTGAAGCAGGCAGGCTGTGGCTTTCCGACCTTAAAACGTCACACCATTTTATGTGTAGTGGCATATGGCACACTCTGGGGGTGCTCTTTGAACTAAAAAAAGAGCAACAGAGACATATTACATTGTTGTACTTCACTCCAACGCATAATGCCGTTCTGAGAGAAGGAACGTATTGCAGGAGTAAAGAATATGAAGACAAAAAAAGCCGGTGAGGGCGTTCTTCCATTTCAAACTTGCTCTGATTAAGGAGCATGCAAGATGTCACATTTCTGTTCCATGCTTCACTGAATAAGCAAGGAATAAATTCTTTCCTGCAAGTACCAGACTGACTGATTATTTCTTAAGTTCCGAGCATTGCTTTCAAGAAATAAAGATCTAGTACGGAAAAGCAGCAGCATGTGCTTTTGCCCTTTTGGGTCTCACTGCAGGATCCAGTTGACACAGACTGGCACAATGACTTACTCTGGGGACTGTTCTTTCAAAGACGGCATTGGGACCTTGTGTGCCAGTGGCCCTTGTGAAACAGGCTATGCCATTTGCAAATTAGACACTTCTCAGAAATCCAGAAGGTGCCATGCAAGCAGATACTTATCTGCTCAGTGTGCAGGAATG